>NC_135620.1:45707500-46015000 GCF_053574225.1 Canis aureus | reverse complement strand
ACAGAGTAATATATACCTTAAGGTGATCTTTTTTGCATTTTGGATCTGAGGTTTGCATCAACCTGAAAAATGGAATACATTTTCAAAAAAGACATCAAATACTCAACAGAGAGGAAGGAAAAGGTCCCTATTTATCATGTTCCTGCAATCACTGCTGAGTGATGTATTGTGATTACAACTTTTTTTTTAATTGGCAGGCTTCTGGGAAGCTACGGGAATTGGTGACAAGATGATGGATCAGTTTCTCCATATTGGCTGGTTGATCCAACAAACCTAAAGCAGTTATTGACATTTGTCATTCAACATTGGAGCCATACAGACTCCTTTGCTGATTAGTCAAATAACTTCACCTCCCTTTAATTAATGTTTTAGGAGAAGAGCCTCACAGAGATGCTCAGGGGAGCAAAGTTTTATAATATAATGGAAAGGAAAGGTTACACAGTACCAGTTGAATAAAAAGAAGCGAGCATGGGGGGGAAGGAAGAAATCAATGACAATGTTTGAACAGCTTAACCCTGTTGGCCCTTGCATGTTAATAGATTATTTATGCATCACTTTGCCAGTGAGGAGAAATTAGTATGATTAACATTTTCTGTTTATTGACTGCTCATCACAGATTGGAAAAAAAGTGTTTACATGTATTTTTGTTTATTACCTTGAAAAATCATTGACTAGAAAGGTCAGGAGAAGAACTCATCTTCTCATCCAAACTCAAAGAATTTTATCCTAAAGAAAAAAAATAATAGTGTAAATGAACAGAAATGTGTTTTTCGTTGCTCTGTGAAGAAAAAGGGAAACTATGTTATTTCCAGAGAAAAGCCTTTTCAAATAGGTGGTTAGAAAAGAGCTTTGAAGTTTGACATGAATCTAATCTCATTCTTTAGTTAATAGTCAAGGATTTTCAAACAATCCTTATGATGTTGTCATAAAATTTCACTCCTTCTATGCCTCCCCTGATCATTTCTGTTTCCACCACCATACAACTCTAGTCATCCCCTGTGTTAGAAAAGAGCTGAAACCTAATTCTGTAATAGAGACAGTAAAACAGATACATAGGGAAGAGTCCAGAAACTAATGTGAGTTTGCTCCTTGATAAGTTATAGATAGAAACCACACCAGGTGCAGTTACACACAAAGGAAACTATATTTGCAGCAAATAAGGAGATAATGGAAAATAAATTATAGAGCCATGACTCCCTGAGCAAGGGTGAGTGGGTTTCTTGTATTTAGGATGAATATTTAAGTCTGGAAACAGTATCATATGCCAAAGGCTGGCATAAGGTCCTGCATATGCCTTAAGGAAACATACCTATGCATATACTGCATGTTATGTAAATAAGATTTGTGCTCCTCCTTGGACAAGGATTTTAGTACTATCATGAGGTAAAGGTAACTTAGTCATTCCATATTATTATATGGTCCATCTGCTCAGGCATGAGTTGGAGGTCGTGCTCCAACTGGTCTGGGAGATCTGGGCTGACTGGAGCTCTTCCTTAGAGCAGTCATTATTAACGGGGAATAGTTTAGGTTTCTGCCTTGGGATATTATGCCCACTGGGTCTTTTGCCTGAGTTAAGAGATAAACTGGACAGAAGAGCATAAGGAAAACTGTGAAACAAATGTTGATTGGTATAAGCAGGTGGGCAGTAAATGTCAAGTCTTGGGATCTAGCTGGTGACAGGTTTAGATTTAAATACCTTTAGAATACTTTAAGTATCTTAAAAACTCACAAACATAGGTTAGGTATTATTTAGGGAAAATGAATTTTGGAGTCTAAGTCTTATGAAAGATGAATCCACAGAGATCTCATCTGTATTAATAATCATAGGGACAGGGACCAAATGTATAATCCTAAACCTGGGATGGATTTCCAATTGTCCTGTCTTGATTTTTGGCAAACTGAGACAAACATAGACTCTGGAGAAAGGCAGATTTAGATATGAATCTTGTTTCTTACTTTCCAGTAAGTAACCTTGGGTAAGATTTAGAAAATTAAGGCATCCCAAAGTTTATGAGGTTGAGTAAAATCTCTCCTCTTTTTCTGTTTGTCTATCATCTACCTATCATCTATCTAAACACATATTAACTGTCCTTCTCTTCACCTTCCCATCTACCTGACCCTCCTACTGATCTCTGTCTGTATAAAGAAAACTAATTTTTATTTTATCAAAGAAATATACATATTTACATGTATTTCAAAAAGTCAAATAAGAGTATAACACTTATAATGAAAATTACTACAAATCCCATTTGTGAGGACATTCTTTTTTATTTTCATTTTTTATACCCATATTACTAAATAACAGCCTAATAATGCTATTTCTTGATTTTCAGTTTTAGCCTTTATTTGTTGATTGTTCTATTATTGAGGATTAGAATTTAGATTTTTTTTTTTTGTGCTTATACACATTTAAACACTTTCCGTTTCCCTATTCTGTCAAAACAAATGCATCACTATTCTGGGTGAATCGGTATTTAGTGTTAACCTTATTATAACTAGGGAAGTCTTACACGTGGAGGAGCTACATGATATATTATGATTACATAGTTTTTCTTGTACATTCTATTTTCCTTGAAATTAACTATTGTCTACACATACACACCACACACTTTTCTTTATCCTGGCTATTGATTCTGGTAACTCCACCTCTCACCTGTCTTTCAAGACCCATATTACATAGATTAAATAGCTCTTTATTGTATGAGACTTAGCAGGTGCAAATTTTTAAAGATATAAGGAAGGTTAGTTTAAAGACTATCTTAAAATATATTCTTATATTTAATCTCGTATTTCATAGTGGTGTCATCAAATTCAGAGTTGGGATAAGGTGAAAGCTTTCCCTAATCCTAATTCCTCTCTTCTTTAATATGGAAAACTAGTGTTGTTATTTAATTCTTTTAGTATTGATGTAGAATCTTCAACACTGCAGTAATTCACCCTCTTAAACCAGATGACCACTCTTAAATCTCTACTATGTAGAAATTCTAGAACTCTCACAGATGCTTCATGGTTTGAATATAGACTATTTCCTTTTGTGATTCCTTTTGAAATTTAGACCCGAGAGTAAGATAGTGATTTTTGGTAGCAATTTAAAGACAAGTGAATGGAACAGGATCAGGATGTGACTTAGGGGAACTCAGAACTTCAGCAACAATTGATGCAGAAGGAGTCAAAAGTCAGAGAAGAAAAGTCCAGGTTTTTTTACTCAGAGATTTGGATCTCTTGTCTGTGTCTTCACTTTGCATGCAACCCATCACCTGGAAGTTTATGCAGTCTGGACCTACTGAATTAGACCTACCGAAATTTGAAAAGCACTGGTCCAGGGGGGATAGTTGATGTTGAATTGGTAGACAGCTAAATCTATTCAATTATGTCTCTTTATCCAGATTAGTCACAAAAAGTTTGAGACTTGGCATTAAGAAAAAGAAAGGAAAGCTATTAAAACAAAACTGGAAGTATCAGGCAAAGGGAAAGTAGATGTGTATTAAACCAGCATAGTTTTGGAAGGGCAAGAAGCTCATTATGACTTAAGAGTAAAGTAGGGTAAGGCTTAAGGTATAAGCAAGGCAGAAATGATGGAAGATCTCAAATGCTTTACTAAGGACTTCTAATTTTATCTTGTAGGAAATTGGGTATCTGTTGTTGAGAGGCAAAATTCTATAATCCATGTTTAATTTTAGGTAGATTACTCCATTTATACTGCAGAAGATATTTTGGATTTGGGATAGAGAACGGAGAAAGAGAGCAGTTGAGAAATGTTACCATTGTCCCAGACAGTTGATGAAGATTTGAATTAAAACAACAATAGGAACTGAAAAAAATGTACATTGGGGCTAAATTTAAGGATATAAAATG
Source organism: Canis aureus (assembly GCF_053574225.1). Taxonomy (NCBI): domain Eukaryota; kingdom Metazoa; phylum Chordata; class Mammalia; order Carnivora; family Canidae; genus Canis; species Canis aureus. Next base: position 46,011,145 of record NC_135620.1, on the reverse strand, counting down.
TTGGACTTGTGTGGCTTAATGACAAAAGTAATTGGGCAATACATTTAATCTTAGGAAAAGTGAGTCATATGATTCTAGTTTATTTCTTTGGTTAGGAGAGTAAGCTAACTTATTTTGTAGTATTATAGGCTTGATTGTATTCACCAAAAATATACATTCTGTAAGCATATTATAAAAATTGCCTGAACCATCAGGACCATTACAGAGATAAAGAAATGGCATAAAATGACATGGTTATGTAGGGAGCTATGTCAACTGGCTATCCAGTCACATATAAAAATAAGGTTTTTTTTCCTTCCTAAATAAAAACCTCAAAGAAGTTCTAACCAACTATTAAGCCTTCCTCTGTATAGCTCTGGTGACTCAGAGGGTGCTTATCCCCTACCAACCCTGGGTATAAATTCTGATTAATTCAGTGAGTTCATGGCATTTCTCTGGTGATTCTTATTAGTCATGGTGTGGACATGTGGCCTAAATTGGCCAAATCAAATTAAATGGAAGAAATTAGACTCCACATTTGAGGGAGCTCTTTTGCCTTCCCTCCTTCATTCATCCATTAGCCTCTTTTTCTTCTAATGTGAAAGCAAAGAATAGGTTTTCCCATTTTCTTTTGGCAGCCATCTATTACTAGGAGGGGAACTAGTCCAAAGATGAAACAATGTGTAAATGGTATATCACATATATGAACACAACCTTGCTCCTTATTGTTATTTCTGAGCTACTGAGTAAAGCAACTCTGAAGTTGGCCTTCATTATGGTCTTACTGTCCTAGAAGATGATAAATGTTTTGTTTGTTTAAGCCAAAGAGAAAAAAGAAAAAAAAGATCTGTTCAAGTCCTCACCACGGGTACCTGTGACCTTATTTGGAAATGGGGTTTTTTGAATGCAATTAGATGGAAGGAAGTCATACTAGATTAAGATAGGCCCTGATGCAAGGACTGTGGCCCTCAAGAAAAGAGAACAGAAAGAATCAAAAGGAAAAGGCCATATAAAGACAGGGGCAGAAAATAGTTACACAGGTGTGAGGCAAGGAATAGCTGGAGCCACCAGAATTGGAAGATGGAAGAAAAAAAAAAAAAAAGATCCTCCCTTTGAGCCTTCAGAGGGCACGTGGCTCTGCAACACCTTGATTTCAGACTTCTAGCCACCAGACCCGTGAGAATAAATTTCTGTTATGTTAAGCCACCTAACTTGTGGTAACTTTTTGTGGAAGTCCTAGAAACTACTACCCATAATTTTGAAAACATCTTTTTTTTATAAATTTGTCTCATTAATGTAAGAATAAATTATCTAGAGCTTTTAATTCTTATTCCTTCTTTTCCCTCCTTTTGCCTAAAAAGGAGTAAGATGAGGATTTTCTATTTTCAATTATTGAACCTCTCATTGTGAGTGAGGAGGTATGTGAGTAATCTTAGTTTTCTACACTCAGGATAGAATGGTGGTATGTTTGGAGACCAAAACAACATGGTATTTTGAGGTACAGGGTCTAAGCCAATAGGAAACATTTTGCTTTACCAAATATAACTTCCAGAAAGGTTAACAAAGAGAAAATAAATTAAAAAATAACCTCCTGCAATGTGATAAGGTAAATAAGAGCTTTATCTTTAAGTTTAATCAAATAACTAGAAATATTAAAAGTTAGAAGATTAGCATTTTATAGTTTGCTTGATCTCTTAAACCTGTAAAAGAAATGAATTTTTCTTATTACCTTTTATAATCAGTTACTTCATACACAGTCTGCATTTATTCTTTTAAGATTGATTGATTGATTGATTGATTTTAGAGAGAGGGTACCAGCACCCAGAGGGGAGAGGGAGAAGGAGAGGGAGAGAATCTTAAGCAGATTCCATGCTGAGCATGGAGCCAGACATGGGATTCAATCTCAGGACCCTGAGATCATGACCTGAAGTGAAACCAAGAGGCAGATGCCTAACCACTGTGCCACCCTGGTGTGCCTATTTGATTCTTCAAATTAAATATACCATGTCAATGAAGAGTGACCTCTAGAATAACTTTAAATTGCTGGAATTTGCTTAGGCTTACACTTTTACTTTCTGTTTGAAAGCCCCTATGGATTCCTTTTTTATCTCATCCTGTTTTTATTCATTGCTATCTCACGTTTCTTTATTTGTTTACAATATGCAAACAGCCATTTTCTTGTCATTTTTATACAGAGGGGGAGTTGTGCCTCTTGAATGCTCTTATTGATTTCTCTGTGAATCTGTACAACTCTATCTAGATGTAATTGTTTATTATTAAATTGGGGTTTGATTTTCTTGCTTTTGTGAAGAAAAGCCTAGAAGTGCTCCCTGGTTAGTGAAAATGTTTATATTGAAAGAATGAGATACTAGTACATATGCATTGAATTTAGCATACTTTATATATGTATCTATAGGCATATAGACATTTGGATTTAGAGGTATATTTATGTGATAATGTAGGCTAAGTGTGAACAAATGCACCTTTTCAGGTTAATGTAGTGATGTTAAATGTAGAGTTAGTATATACAAATTTTGATTTTTGCCAGGAGTATTAACTAGCAGGATTGCTGACTATTGCTACTTTTCCCATGAAAATAAACTTGGAAAAAACTATAGATATGAAGGTAAAACATGGATTGTAGGAACCAACTCCAAAACAGAAAACCATAGGGTTGGCTGAAGACCATCTTGAGTTGGTGTATGTTGGCGAGAGGTAGGTAAGTACAGCCTAGGAGGAAGGCAATATTTGGAACAGGTAGAAGGAAGAGGTTTAGAATTCTCTTCTTACCTTTCTTCTTTCAGGCACTGGAAAAATTATTGCCTGCCCCTTCACAGCAGAAAGCAGGAGCAACATTTGCAGCGCTCATGCCCTCCTGGAGAGAAACTTTGATGCAAATAGTGCTAATGATAAGTTGTTCTCAGGCATTCACTCCTGTATCCTTCCCTCTTCTGAGCCCCCCAGGGCTTCTGGATTATAACCTAGACAGTTTGCTGCTAAACTCCTAACACTGCTTCTTCTTAAGTGGTTAAAAGTAAATACTGATTGGGTGAACTGCCAGATGTTGTGGTAATAGAATCTTTGGTCAGTAGTGGCTCTGTGCTACGTTGGATACATGGCCTACAGATTTTCACTTCTCCTGTCCTTAAACTCATTAGGACAACAGGACACAGGTCATTTCCCAACACAAAGTACTAAATAGGGTGCTATACTTCACAGAGAACAGGAGCTTACCAGCAAAAGCTAAAACCTGAACACCTTGAAAGGACAGTGTTCTCAAAAGATAATAAACTGAACAATATGTACAAATTTTAATGAAATTAATAATCATTTAAACTAAGGCAAATGAATATTATAAGGAGATGGAGAAGATATTAGGATTATAAAAGGATAAGGCCTATAAGAAAGCAAGTGTAATTATTAGAATGAAAATATAATAGTTGAAGTAAAGGATACAACAGGGGGCAATGAAAGAATGGAATTAGCTGAAAAGTGAATTAATGAACTGGAAGACTATGTTAAAGAATTTATCCAGATGTAGCAAGAAAAGCTGGAATATATAAATGGGAGCTATGAAATATGGAAGACAGAAGTGCCAAAGTTCAGAAAAACACAAAAGAAGGAATATTTAAAGCAATGAAGATAAATGACCCAGAATTAAAGATGAAAGATCTCATACTGAAAATGCACATTGAATTACTTTAAAAAAGAAACAAAAAGCTGCAACTGGAAACATTATAGGGAATTCAAGAATATCAAAAATGAACAAAAAATTCCAAAAGATTTTCACAGAGAAAAATCAGCCTTCCAAAGAGGAAAAAAAGACAAAAGACAAAAATTATCTGCCTCCCAGCCCCCCAAAAGAAGATTAACATCAGTTTTCTTAAGAGCACTACTAGATACAAGAAGGCAACAGAGTACATTTTTTATTGTGGTAAATATACACAGCATAAAATTTGTCAATTTAATCATTTTTAAGTGTACAGTTCTAGGACATTGACTACATTCTCATGGCTGCTCAACACAAATAGAGAGTTCTAAAAATATGAAAGGAGAAAAGATTTTTAACCTAGAGTTTTATATCCTACTATACTTTCACTTAAATGTGAGGATATAATAAAAATTATCCAACACTTCAGAAGTTTTACTGAAAAAGCAACTACATTAAAAAGTTTGTAAAGAAGTTTTCAAATAATTATAGAAACTAAGAAATGAGGTAAAGTTATAAAAAATAAAGGTGGCCAAATACATGTAAATTGCTGAAGGTTATTGTGGTCTTTACATTATAAAACCAAACAATTAGCAAAAGAAAAACATGCTACTAAATCACCTCTTTATTTTTCATGAATCTTTCATTGTCTCAGTCCATGGTTTCCCTTACTTCGTCATTATTTTTTTCTTAAAGGCTAAAATACCTAAACCTGTTTACTCTTTTCTCCATTTCTCTTCATCCACCAGTTTATATTGTCCCCCCTTTTTTGTCCATTTCTCTCCATTAGATGGTAACATTTTTGGTAGAACTATACTTTTGCAGAGAATGTAAGAAAGTTAGAAATCAATTGTTAAGTGTGTCCTTATTTTGATTTGCTAGGGCTGCCATAACACGATATGATGGATGGGTGGTTTAAACAACAGAAATTTATTTTCTTGTGAGAAAATAGCCTTCTGGAGGATAGGAGGTCAATATCAAAGTATCAGCAGGTCCAGTTTCTCTTTAGGTCTCTCTTGTCTTGCAGATGGCTGCCTTCCTGCCTCACATGGCCTTTTCTCTCTCTTTTTAGAAGGACACCAGTCATATTGGATTAGGGCCCCACCCTCATGAATTTATTTAACCTTGATTAACTTATTAAAGACCTTATCTTCCATTATGGTCATGTTCTGAATAATGGGGGATCGGTACTTCAACATATGAAATTTGAAGAAACATAAGCTGATAATAGTCCTGTTTTATAAATCTTTGTATGAAGGAGTTAAATCCTGAGAGCCAACAGTCACTGGGTACCAGATAATGTTCTAAAGGCTTCACATATTAACTAATTTGATCCCTACAACAAGCCTAGGAAATTGGTAGTAGGTCTTTTAATTTTTGTAATTTAAATTTTAGTTACCATACAGTGTAATTTAGGTTTTTCAGTAGAATTCAGTGATTCATCACTTACATAAATATTCATCACTTACCAATATTCATCACAAGTGGCCTTTTTATTTTATTTTAATTTTTTTAAAAGATTTCATCTATTTGTTCATGAGAGATACAGAGAGAGAGGCAGAAACACAGGCAGAAGGAGAAGCAGGCTCCTGACAGGAAGCCCGATGTGGAACTCGATCCCAGCATCCCAGAATGGTGCCCTGAGCTGAAGGCAGAAGCTCAACCACTGAGCCACTCAGGCCTCCTGACAGGTGCCCTTTTTAATACGCATCACCCAACCACTTTCTTCCCCACTCCCTCCATCTACTCTCAGTTTGTTTTCTATCATTAAGAGTCTCATAGTTTATTTCCCTCTCTCCTTTTTCCCCCTTCCCATATGTTTATCTTTTTTATTTCTTAAATTCCACATGAGTGAAATCTTATGGTATATTTCTTTTGCTGAATGAGTTATTTTGCTTAGCATAATACACTCTATTTCTATCCATGTCATTGCAAATGGCAAGATTTCATTCTTTTGATGGCTGAGTAATATTCCATTGTGTGTGTGTGTGTGTGTGTGTGTGTGTACACATCTTTGTGCATCAGTCAATACACATTTGGGCTCTCTCCACAGTTTGGCTATTGTTGATAATGCTGCTATAAACATCAGGGTGCCTGTACCCTTCAAATCTGTATCTTCTATCCTTTGGGTAAATACCTAGTACTACAATTGCTAGATTGTAAAGTAGTTGTATTTTAACTTTTTGAAGAACCTCCTTTTTTTTCTCCAGAGTGGCTGCTCCCATTTGCACTCCCACCAACAGTGCAAGAGGGTTGGCCCTTTCTCTGCATCCTTGCCTATACCTATTATTTCTTGTGTTGTCAATTTTAGCCATTCTGACAGGAGTTGGGTAATATCTTATTGTAGTTTTGATTTGAAATGTTCTGAAAAAAAAAATGTTCTGAAAATATCTTTTGAGTCCATCAGTCCAGTGTGTCATTCAAAGCCTTTGTTTCCTTATTGATTTTCTGCTTAGATAATCTGTCCATTGCTGTAAGTGGGGTGTTAAAGTCCTCAAATATTATTGTAGTATTATCTATGAGTTTTTTTATGTTTGTTATTAATTGATTTATATATTTGGGTGCTACCAAATTGAGGCATAAATTTACAACAAAAGGCATATCATAGTCAAATTCACAAAATACACATATAAGGAAAGAATCCTAAAAGTAGCAAGGTAAAAAATCCTTAACCTACAAAGGAAGAGAGATCCTGTTCGCTGCAGATCTGTCCATATAAACTTGGAGAGCCAGGAGAAAGTGGCAGGATATATTCAATGTGCTTAATGGGAAAATTATGCAGCCTAGAATACTTTATCCAGTAAGATTGTAATTGAAAGTAGAAGGAGAGATAAAGATTTTCCCAGACAAACAAAAACTAAAGGAGTTCATGACCACTAAACCATTCCTGCAATAAATTCTAAGGGAGACTCTTTGAGTGGAGAGAAAAAAAGACCAAAAGTAACAAAGACTAGAAAGGGCCAGAGAACATCACCAGAAAAAACAACTCTACAGGTAACACAATGGCACTAAATTCATATCTTTCAGTAATCACTCTGAATATGAATGAAATTAATGCTCGAATCAAAAAACAGAGGGTATGAGAATGGTTAAAAAAAACAAGGTCTATCTATATGCTGGCTATAAGAGACTCATTTTAGATCTAAAGATACCTGCAGAATGAAAATGAGGGGATGGAGAACCATTTATTGTGCTAAAGGACATCAAAAGAAAGCTTGAGTAGCCAGACTTACATCAGATAAACTAGATTTTAACACACAGACTGTAACAAGAGTCATAGAAGGTCATTATATCATAAGGCCTATACATCAAGAAGATCTAACAGTTGCAAATATTTATGCCTCCAACTTGGGAGCACCCAAATATATAAATCAATTAATAACAACAAGGCATAGCTTCCGTCAGATCCCTGCCTTCTCCTTACCTGTGTCCAAGCTGTTTTATCACAGGTGTACTAGTGGATTTCAAATGTCCAAAATTTAGAGACTGTCAGACCAGGAGCCTGTGCTGATCCTCTTGGGGAGGGTCTCACCTTTCTTTTGCCAGTTGCTAGCCTGTGCCAGGAACATAGTCACGCAATTGCATGGTGGTTCACAGTTCATGGCAAGGTAGCATTCAGGCGTGCTGCCCTCATCTGGAGTCCCCGCCCTGCTCCTATGCCTGTGAATGGTGTAGCATGTTCACCCCACCCTTTCTTGCAACCCAGGAGATCCTTAGTCAATGCCGTCCACTCCTGGGTCTCTGCTAGTCATGGCCCCGGTGGTGGAGGCCTTCTAAAATTTCAGACTTTGCACTCCATTGCCTATAATACTTTGCAGTAGTCTTTGTAAGAATGGCTCCCTTCCCTCTGTTGTTCCCACAGTTAATCTCACCCAAATCACCTCTTCATACCTCCTACCTTCCAGAAAGTGGTCACTTTTCTGCTTGTACACTTGCAGCTTTGTTCTCTCAGACCTCAAACTGATTTCTTGGGTGTTCAGAAAGATTTGGTAATTGTCTAGTTGTGTTCAAGTGCTGGGGCAAGTTTAGAGTCCCCCTACTCCTCCACCATCTTAAATTAAGTCTGACTCTCAGTACTAGTTTTGTAATCCTAATTTTACAGTTGAAAAAACATTGTATAGGCAAGATCAAAAGGTGGAAAACAAGAAAACCAGAATTCAAACACAGATAGCTTGACTATAGTCCCTTTCCTCTAACTAACCCCTTGATCTTGCTATACTCCCTTTTGTAAGCTGAGGAACCAGACACATGTTTATTTGACTTCACAAGCTATTTTGTTGTGGATGTTCACTATGAGAGTCAAGATGCTAGTTCAAAGAGCACTGACTGCAGGTTCTTTCTTCACCTGAGTCAAGGAGTTGTTTTTGAGAGACCTTAAAGATGAGCTTAATTGAGGAGCACAGCTCTCTGTGCAAGATATTTTATACCAAGCAAAATAAACTTACTTTGGAGTGTCAGTGAGAGAACTGAGAGCAAGTTGCTTTTGTTGTGTTTTTTTTTTTTTCTCTGTTTTGTTCATTAAAGAAAATGGAACCTGTGCATCAGAACACCGGCTCAGAAGCAGATCAAGGATGAGTACTTTGAGAAACACAGGTAACTAGTTACTTCCTTACTCCTGCAGTTCCATTTGGTCTGTGAATTATATATATATAATTATATATATATATACAAAACTTTGGTAAAACCACGAAGAGTTCAACAAAGTGCAATGTTGTGGTATGTGTCTTGGGAGAAAAGATCTAAGAGAATTAATTTGTTGTTTAGAAGTAAAGAGCAGTTCCTGTAGGTTAGCTGTTCTATTTGGGGGCTTGGAAGGAGAAGTGATTAACATTTCTTTCTGTTCTAGCAGGCTGTGGAATAAGACTCAGTATAAACAGAAGGAACTATCACACTTCTTGTGGGCAGAAATAAAAATCAAATGGAAGCTAACCAAAGTTCAGTAAAGACAATCTAGGCATTATTTTGACCAGTTCAATAAAAAGATGTTGGGGTTTAATTCAGTTTAAATAGAGAAAACATATTTTGGGAAATGCTACTTCAGTTTTCAAGTACTTAGCAAGAATTATCTAAATTGTTTAATGTAGGGACTCCTGGGTGTCTCAGTGGTTCAGTGTCTGCCTTTGGCTCAGGGCATGATCCTGGCGCACTGGGATCGAGTCCCACATTGAGCTTCTTGCATGGAGCCTGCTTCTCCCTCTGTGTCTCTGCCTCTCTCTCTCTCTGTGTCTTTCATGAATAAATAAATAAAACCTTAAAAAAATAATTTCTAATGTATTATATGAGGTATCTGAATTAGAATGCCAATAAGTATTTTCTCCTTGAACTTAATCTCAAACTCCAAAATTAGGCCTTTGTAAATGTATGCAGTGTTCTATTCTCTAAATTTTTCAACTATTCTGTGCAAACAAAAGATAACTCCACTGAATTATCATCTTGCCTCATTTCTAAAGAAAGACCTCAATGAAATGATAGTATAAATGTCTTTAAATATATTTTTAGCATCATAGTTTATTTATGAATGTATTTTATTTTAAACAGTTAACACAAGAGCAGCATATAATGGAAAATGTGGGATGTTCATTTCTTCTCTCTCCTATAATCCCACTCTTCTCCATAGGTATTTGTAATTATTAATTTCATGATTAATTTTCTATTTTTCCTATGCTTTTATATGTGTACACATATATCTACTTTTTTTGGATCAACTATATTAAGGAATAATTGGCTTGCAAAAACTGCACTTAAGTAATGTATACAATTTGTTGGGTTTGAACATAGACATACATCAGTGTTACTATCACCACAGTCAAGGTAATAAGCATATCCATCAACTCCAAAATCTGGTTTGTTTTTGTTTGTTTGTTTTGTGGTAAGAATGCTTGACAGGGGATCTCACCTCTTAAATTTTTAATGCATAATATCTTATGTTAACTACAGGCACTCTACTGTAATTGTAGCTTTATATCCATTGAATAGCAACTCTCCTTATTCTCCTTCTCCACCCACTGGCAACAACCTTTCTGTTATCTGCTTCTGGAAGTTTGACTTTGAGATATAAGAGTAATTAAGCAGTATTTATCCTTCTGTGATTGACTTATTTCACTTAGCATCTGGAAAATACTATCTTCCAGGCCCATCTATGCTGTTGTAAATGGTATGATTTCTTTTTTTTCATAAGACTTATCAATGTTCAATTGTGTACATATACTACCCAAATTAATTTACAGATTTAATGTTGTTTCTGTTAAAATGCCCTATTTTACAAAAATAAAAAAAAAGTTATAACATTCACTTGGAATCACAAAGCACTCAAAATAGGCAAAGTTATCTTGAGATAAAAACACAAGTCTGGGGCCATATTTCCTGATTTTGAAATATATTACAAAGGTACAGTAATTAAAATGGTGTATAACTGGCATAAAGACAGGCAAATAGACCAATGGAACAGAATAGAGAGCCCAAAAGTAAATTCATGCGTAAACACTCAACTGATCTTCGATAAGGCTGCCAAGAACACACACAGGAAAAAGACAGTCTCTTCAACAAATGTTATAGGGCAAACTGGTCATCCAAATGGGGAAGAATGGAACTGTTGGAACTCTATCTTACAACATAAATAAAAATCAACTGAAAATTGATTAAAAACTAAAACATAGACCTGAAATTATTAAAACCTTAGAAGAAAACATGGGGGGAAAGCTTCATGACAATAGTTCTGGCAATGATCTCATAGATAGCAAGGCAAAAGCAAAAGCCAAGTAGAGAAGTGAGACTACATCAAACAAAACAGCTTTGCAGCAAAGGAAACAATCTGCAATGTAAAAATACAACCTGTGGAATGGGAGAATATATTTGCAAAATATATATCTGATAAGACTCTTTATAATGGGTTAATATCCAAAATAATACAAGGAATTCCTACAACTCAGTAGTAAAAAACAAAACAAAATGAAACAAAAATTTGATTAAAAATGGTCTTAGGACTTGAATAGCTGGTTCTCCAAAGCAAACATATAAATGCTTAGCAAGTGAATGGAAAGGAGTTCAAAATCACTAATTATCAGGAAAATGCAGATCAAAACTACAATGAGATGTCACCCCATATCTCTTAGGATGGCCATCATTAAAAAAAAAAAAGAGTATTGGTAAAGCTGTGGAAATATTAGAGTTCTGCATACTGCTAGTAGAAATGTAAAAGGCTATTCAGTAGGTATGAGATCTTGGGAGGTTATTTAACCTCTCTGTGGTTTGATCTTATCATGTGCAAAATGGGGCTAGAAAAGAGTGCTCACAAATCTGTTAAGAATATATATGTGTAGCCACTTTTATGTGAATATAAAAGCACATATATATATAATATATATATATACACATAGTATTTCCAAAGTGATTACCATGTACCAGATAATGCTGTGTGTGTGTATATTTATATTTAAACTATTTTATGCATAAATGCATATATACACAAACACACAGAACATTGCCTGGCATAGAACAATCACTTTGGAAGTATTGTCTTTTAATGTTACTACTATAAAAAAAAAGGTGCTTTTTTTCTACATCTTGACCCAAACTAGATCAAGTTTTTTAACTTAAAAATTAAAAAAATAATATGCTAACACATGGAAAATAAGATTTTATTTATTCATGAGAGACACAGAGAGGCAGAGACACAGGCAGAGGGAGAAGCAGGTTCCCCGCAGGGAGCCGAATGGAACTCCATTGCTGCATCAGGGATCACGAGGGGAGCAGAAGGAGGACGCCAACTGCTGAGCCACCCAGGCGTCCCAGGGAGTAACTTTGTATCTATATTGGCTATCTATAGTTCTATAAATTATTTACTTTTATTCTTACCTGTTTTTGTTTTTGTTGTATTATTTACATATTGTTATGTAAGAGTTTTTAAATATATACTTGACCTTAAACCTTTTTGTGCCATACATATTGCAGCAAGTTTCTTCTGTTACATATATTATCTTTTAAATTTACTTACAATTTTTGTAGTCATACAGAAGTTTTCAGTTTTTATAAAACAAACCTGTCATCTTTTCCTCCTGTGGTTCTGAAAGATGTGACTTGCCTGGGAAGGTCTTCCATAATCTCATATAAAGATACATTGTATTTTCTTATAATGCTTTTTGTTTCTTTTATTATTAAAATAATAACTTTTTAATCCACATGGAACTTAATTTTATGTATGTAATAAATTTGGAATGTAACCATTTTTCCTTCAAATGGTTAGTAAGTTGTTGTCAATCTGTTTACTGAATTTCAGTTTTCCTTATTGATATGAATACACACACACACACACACACACACGCACATTTCTGGACTTGCTTGTCTTCCATGAAGCCATTTGTCTATTCTTAATATCATACTGTTCTAATTTTAGTGATTTTTGTTATGTTTTATAGAAAAAGCCTCCCATCTCATTTCTTCTTTAGATATTTGAAGTTTTTTTTTATTGGAACTACACTATTTTTGTTCACTTTAAATACAAGGACTTTTGTAACAAAGCACCTGAACTCCAGTTTCATAATCTTAGGGTGTTGTTATTATTGTTATTGTTCTTGATGATTGTAGAAGGTTAGGAGCCAATATGGTAAGGGAAAGATTACATACTCCTACACACACATTCATATATACATACACATGCATGCATATACACATACATATATACATATACATAGAGACATGTATATACACGTAAACACATACATATACACACATGCATACATATACATGTACACACACACTATTTTGGTACTATTGGAAGGTAATTAACTGACTGGTCTTATGAAACAATAAAGTATATTTCCTGAACACATTACCAATCAGGCACTCTAAATACGTTATTTCATTTAATCCTCCTGACAGTGCTATGAACATTTCTACTTCTGTATTCTGGAAGAGAAAATGGGTACTTACAAGTTAAGTAATTTACCCCAAATCTCAGAGCTCACAAACACTAGACTTCTGGATTCAAACTCAAAAGTCTGTGAGTCCAGAGTTTTTTAATGTGATTATTGTCTACTTTTCATTTTTGTTGTTGTTGTTGTTGTTCACCTCTGATCCCACTACCCCTTTGCTATGCCTATTTTCTAAAGACACATGAGTTTTATATTATAAGCCAGGCTAAAATTGGCATTGCTGGGCAAGTTTATACATGAAATGTTGTGGCTATTCTCTTAATTTCATAGTTCAGGCATACTCATTTGCTTGCTTTTCACTTTATAATGCTTTAGAGATACTGTATTTCTTTTTTTTAACGAATGGAAGGTTTGTGGCAACCCTACATCGAGAAAGACTATTGGTGCCATTTTTCCAATAGCATTTGCTTCCTTTGTCACATTTTGGCAATTGTCACAATATTTCAAACTTTTTCATTATTATTATATTTGTTATGGTGATCTATGAGCAGTGATTACTTCTCACTGAAAGCTCAGATGATGGTTAGCATTTTTTAGCAATAAAGTGTTTTTTAATTAAGGTATGTGCATTGCTTTTTAGAAAGAATACTATTACACTCTTAATATAGAGTATAGTAATATGATTATATATAGTCATATATATAATAATATTGATGATATATATGATTATATAATCATATAATAACTTATTTGCATTGGGAAATAAAAAAATTTGTTTGCTCACTGTATTGCAATATTTGCTTTATTGCAGTGGTGTGGTTTAAACCTGCAATGTCTCCAAACTTTACCTGTATAAGTTAATTTATAGGGCAGAATTTGGCCCTATAAGGACTAGACCGTATTTTACTTAAAGGACCAGATAGTAAAGAACTGGTAATAAATATTTTAGACTTCAGGCCACAGGGTAGTATTGAAACAGGCTTCGATCATATATAAATACGCATGACTATGTTCCAATAAAACTTTATTTACCAAAGGAATTGACAGGAGTTATCTGTAGACCCGTCATATAAAGGATCTACAGTGACTTGTGGGGTTGCTTACCTTTCTTCTGTGATTTCCAGTTTTGTTCAACAAACAGTTCGGTCCAATCAGCATTTATTGAACTTCTACTATGTGCCTTGCTGAACTTAGAATGGATATGAAGAAAATGCAATCTCTGCTCTCAAGGAGCTCAAAATCATTTTCTTTTCCTCTTTTTTCCACCTTAAGCTTGTTGCTCACATTCTTTTCCTTTGTAATTTGGATGCAAGGCTTTTGTTTAGTTGCATTAGTTTTTTTTAATTAGTAATGAAGAAACATATCATGTTTCTAAGATAATAGTTATAGCTTTTATTTATTTGTATATAGTGCCTTTTATACAACATTTCAAATATTGCATTATCATGGAACATAAATGTATTTTAAATGAAGAAAATAACATTTTAATGAAGACAAAATAATTAACTGCTGAGATTACTTACCTTTGCTCTAGTTTTAATCTTGTGAATGATGATAAAAAAAGACAGAATTCTTTCTATGCACGAATTCATCTACAATTCCACCTGGTGGTTTGCTATTATCAAAGTCTTTTAAAAAGTCTTAGTTAATACATATGTATGATCTCTCTAAGGACAATTTGATTTATCCTCCAGCCAGTTCCTATTGCATATGTAACTTCAATAAGCATCAGAGGATAATGAGGTGGTGTGGTCCAGTGTGTAGAGCAATTACTGGGCTTTATCAGGTTTCTAATCCTTTCTGAGGTTCCAGGAAAACTCTTCTTGGGTCCCTGGGCATGGGTGACAGTCTGTGCCACCTTCAAAGTAATCTAGAGGTTGGAATTCCACTGTGGTTCTCAACTATTAGCAAAAGCCTGGCTCAAAGCCTTAGCTGAATTCCAAAGGTAGTCTACTCAAATAGTCCTCAAAGGTCTTTGTTTTTAATGTGTCTCTCAAACTATTTCCGCAAGCAGAGACAAATAAAATGACATGCATTCTCATTTAGTATTTCCATATTTGCTTTGCTTTTATGTTTATCTTTTGATAAAACAAAAAAACAACAAAAATATTTTTTCCAAGAAGTGTACCTCTTACAGGATTCACAACAAAATACATCATCCAAATTATCTTCAGTCTCATAAATGACAGGGCTTTTGCCATGCGACAGGAAGTTTGTATGTCAAGGTGAATAATCTGCATTGCTTTCGTCCATCCATGTAAAAGAGGCTTTTGAGAGGGGGATTGGTAAAATTGCTCTGCACTTGATTTTCCAAACTTGCAATATTTAAATTGCCCAAATAGAAGAAAATTAAAGAAAATGGTTGGAAAAGAAAGACAGTGGAGTCAGTATTTTTTGGATACCTTCTATGATGCAGGCACTGTAAAAATTTGGATTCTGTGAACAGAGAGATCTAAATTCAAATCTTGGCTTCAACACTAACTAGCTACATGTTTTATGTAATTTCTTACTTCTCTGACCCTCAGTGCTATCATCCATAAAATGGGAATAATAATAATACTCACTGTCTTATAGAGAAAATGCATGGACTGTCTTTAAAACACACCTCATTCAGACTAAGGGTTAAATTCTTATAATCTGTTAGCATTAGCTATTGCTTTTCAGTTAATTTTGTTGTTAATAAAAGTCATCATAAACATACATATTCTTCATTCTACACATATTGATAATTAATACTATTTGCTGAGAATCTGTGCAATAGTTTTCTTGCTACAATCGTTCCTGTCCTATATAATTTTAAAGTCTAGTGAGAGATATAGACAAATATGATATAGTAAACCTGCAAAAATGTCAATATATGAGTTTATACAGGTATTTATTTATTATACAGGGTTTTAAACCTAGTACACAGGAATCATGTTTAATGTAGAAGTAGATAGGAGTTAGGAGAGAGTTGAAAAGAGTGGTGACACCTAAATTGAGAATAAAGTAAAAAGTATGTAGGTGATGGAGTAAGGGAAGAAGTATCTTATAGGCAAAAGGAACTTTATATGTTCAGTAAACTTTGCTTATTCTGGAAACGCAAGTATTTCAGCTTGACCAAGTTGTAGAGTAGGAGGAAGGGGCTGACACCAGTTGTATCCAGAGGGGATGAGGAAGCAGAGAGAAAAACATCAAGGTTCTACACTCAGGACTATTGAATTTGATACTTATCCTGATAGTAGTGGGGGTTTCAATCAAGGGAGTTAATCCACTATAAGGCAGGCATTATACCCATGTTACAGGTGACATAACTGAAGTTTGGAGATGATATGTATTACAAAATTAAGGTTCTATTCCAGCACTCAAATGGTAATTAAGTTCCCTGTTCTCTGTTTTGAGATAATTTGGGAATTGCAGAATGTAGTTGCAAACTAGAATTGTATTTTTATTTTACAAATGTATATGCCCAGAAGAGTAGGTGAACCTAAAAGAATTATGATGAGGTCCTCTCCTGTCCTAACATCCTGCCTAGTCATTCTGCCTGTCTTAGCCTAGCAATGGTGTAGGTAAAATTAAAGGCTCAAATACCCTTGTGATACAACTCACTCACCCCAGCCCAAGAGTTACTGTTATGAACAGCTGTTTGCGAGATTTTGGCATACTACTTCCACATTCTTAGAATATATTCTGAGAAAAAAATATATTCTGAGGATGTTTTGTTTTTCTTTCATTTTGAGGAAGATAAAAAATGTAAAAATGTCTTAGATTTAATTAAAGTTTCTAATGAATAGAAAAAGAATCTAATCAACCAAACTATATACAATGGTTCTTCCTGACTTTATGGGTAGGAAAGAAAAATAAATAATTCATGGAGGAAAACGATTTAGTGGCTACCATCTTTTTGGTTCTGTACTACGTATGTTGATTCTCTAATTTAAACCTACCATTCACTTTACCATTTAAAAAGTGTTTACCAAAAAGTAAAAGAAAAAGCACACTCTTGTAGGAGTACCTCCTGGTGTGGCTTAGCAGACCAGAGAGACGGTATCTCAGCCTTCTGACAGGAAAGTGGAGAAAGGAAGGTTGATTGATGGAGGTTTGCTGGTACACAGAAGAGTAGTGCAGCTGTCCTTTAACTCACATTATAGAATTGGGTGACTGCAAAATGATCTAGCTTCATTGGCATCAACATCAAGGATAATTCAACAAAGAATGGCTTTGGTACTTAGACATTTAGGCATTAATTTTCATCCATAAATACAGCATATTACCCCTCTACCATATGGAAGATGAAATGAAAAGTGTTAGGGCATCGTACCCTCAAGTGTATACTCATGGGGATCCTAAGAGAGTATATAAGAATACAAAAACCCATTTATGGTAACTTGGGGGATTTTATTGTTCATGTTTTCTCAAACTCACCTTCATATTACACTTATGGAGATTATAGAAATCTTATTGTGTTGAGGTGTCATTTTACAGGCTATCTCTTTGGTGACTTAAAATTTCTTTGTTTTTGATGTTCTGCAGTTCTAATCTGATATGTCTACATGTATTTATTTGCATTTATTCCACTTGGAATTTGCTATGGTAGTTGAGTCTGGAATTTCAGATCTGTTTCATCAGTTACAGAAAATTATTGGCTGCTATCTTTTCTCTAAGCTTTCCATTCTTTAATTCAAATTAGATATATGTTAGCCTCCTTATTCTTCCTTCATGTCTCTTTCATATTTTCCACCTCCTTGTTCCTCCGAAATACAGTTTTTGAACAACCTCTGTGTATACTGCAATCAGAATTTATCTTTTTAATTCTAATATAAATTCATTCAATTTTAATTGCATTTATATTTTATCCCTAAAATATCTAATTTTCCCCACATCAGCCAGATTTTCATTTTTAATATTTTATTCCTTTTGCCAATTTTGGTACCTTATGCTTACCCATACACCTTAAATACATGTTATGCCATATCTGATGGTTATTTTATCTGGATTTCTGTGAAATTTAGTTGTGTGCTTTATTTTTCTCCTGACTCTACTTGGGATGGCTTGTTTCCTCATGTGTTTGTTATATTGTGAGTTCATATCTGCTAAAGATTTATCTGTGGGATAAATGAGGCCTGAAATAAGGATAGGGTTTCCCCTAATCATTTGTTTCTTCCAGCTGCCTCCAAGATACTGCCAGCCAACAACTAATCCATGTTACTTTTTAATGTTGAGATTTCCAGAAATATCTAAGCCAAACCTGCATGAGAGAAGTCCTCAAATATAAAATTATGGGGGTATACTTTACTATTTTAAGCAGATTGTAGCTAAGATAGATACGTTTTCTTGTCAACAAACCCTTTCCCTCCTGAACATTTCCTGGTCTACATTTGAAGGCATAGCTGCTTAGTTCCCACCCTTTTGAAGCAAGCTCTTTGCTCACACATCAGTTTACTTGGGCTCAAGGTCATTTCTACTGTTTAGGGTACAGCCATTAAAACCTAAAATTCTTGGTTACTGAGATTGACAAGCTCCCCTAGGGCATCCATGGCTTTAACATCAGCTTGCCATTCTGATTGCTATCTCTCTTTTGAATTCTGGCCTCTGGAGACTATCTTTACTTTCTAGTGAGTTCAATTATGCATTTAGAAGGGTATTTGTTGTATTTTATCTAGCATTTCTAGGTGCTTTGCATTGGGAAGATTTTAAGAATTTAGTTCCAAAACACTGCCAGAACCAAACCGGGTAGAGCTAGCATTTCTCTTCTTAATATTTCAGTTGATACAATTTTCACAGATCAGAGGAGCCACGGCAAAAATTTTGGGCGTCAGCGAGACTTGTTTTTTCACAATTACCTAGTTAACCAAAATTAACCAAGCATGGTGAAATAAAGTCTAAAGGCAAAAAGTTGAGAATTTAAATTTTTTAGCCTTAACGTAATTGTTTCCTTAGAAAGAATAGGGGAGGGGGAGCACCTGGGTGACCCAGTCAGTTAAGCATCTGCCTTCAGTCTAAGTCTTTATTCCAGGGTCCTGGGATGGAGCCCTGTGGCCTCTCTGCTCAGCAGGAAGCCTGTCCTCCACCCCCCTCTCTCTCCCACTCCCACTCCCCTGCTTGTGCTCTCTAGCTCTCTTACTCTCAAATAAATAAAAATCTTTAAGAAAAAAAAAAAAAGAATGGGGAAGGATTTCTGCTTGTCTGCACACCTTATCACATTCTATTTTAATTTGTAGATTAATGTTTATTAATACTGGAAATATTGATGGGTAGTTTTGCATATGTAGGGAGGAAGGGAAGAGGAAGACAGGAAAACATGGCAGGGTATCAATGCATTAGAAGTTAGGGTTCTCACTCAGTGCCTCCTTTCAGTCATCGCTCACTAGCTGGAGTAGGAGTGCTGAGAATATAGCAGATTCAGCATGTTTTCCCTTAAGTCAGAATACTAAACATTTTGGTAGTGACATAATATAAATAAACAACAAATGAAATGTTTTAAAATGAACATGAAGATTGATAGCTAATGTAAATATGGGTTTTCATGTGGTTTAGTCAATAAACTAATAGTACATCCACAGCTACCTTACTTTTCACACTGATACCAAGCACAGTGCAAGTACAAGAAAGTCCAAGTAGACTGGACTATTCTTTGGAATTTCCCCTTCATCACAGCGAATACCTACAATTACATTATACAATTCACTGAGTCTCTCCTTTGGTTCACCATTATAGGTCATACGGCTAGAAGTCAGGACTCCCTCTTTTCTTAGTTGACATACAACAAGGTAGAGATTCATTTAGGCAAATAGTAAATTTGGCTGACTCAAATTATATGAATCCCTATCAATGTGATTATAGGATACTCAAGGTTTTCTTTTTCTGCATCTAGATAAGATCAGTAAGATCAGCTTTGCCAATCTGGAATTGGCCTGGTATTGCACAGTTGGAGGAGGGACATTTACATTTGCAATATTTGCACAATTGTCTTTTGATAGCCCTATCTGGACAAAAAGATAAGGTGATGTTTCTTATTCACACTTTGGTCACTACAGGAAAATCATTTTATGTGTCCCAGAATTTTTCCTCCCATTATTACCCCCAAAGCATCTGCCCCTTTCTTGCATCTGTCTCTTTTCTTTCTCTTCCTTCCTTCTTCTTCTTCTTCGTTTTTGTTGTTGTTGTTGTTGTTTCCTGCTCAAGTCAGCCTGGACTGAATGCTTGTTCAGATGTTGTTAAACTCAAGCTTGCACACTGAAGACCAAAAGACTCCACCACCTCCACCTGAATGCTGATTATATGCTATCAGGATGGGGTGCTGCAGCCGAAGCATGAAGCAATTGCAGCCCAGAATCTCAGCAGCATGGCTGGCGCCGTGATGCTATTATAGCTCTTGCCCTCTTACTGCTGATTCTCCATAGCCTGGTCATGCTCACAAGCAAATCTTTGTTGCCCCTTCTGCCTTGTTCTGGGACTCAGGTGCCTCTTCTGAAATACAGGGATCCTTATATCGCTCTGATCTGACATGTTTAAAGGGCAGTCCTTTGCCAGTGCCTTATAGAGAGACACTGTGCAGCTGCTGCCACTGCTTTTAATTTAGTATTTGTACAATGTAATGCTGTTACTTTTTTTCCTGCAGTAATTATCAGGGCACAATAAGATTACTGTTCAATATCCAGCAGAGAAGCAAGAGAGGATCTTTCTTTCAATGTTATTATAGCTACTGTTGTCTCTTACCTTCATTAGAGTGGGATTCTATAAATGCATCTTTTCTTCTACTTTCATGTGTATGGTCATTATTCCCAGAGCACTCCCATGGTGCTAGTGAGCATTGGTCAAAAGCAAAGTCTCATTTCTGCCACATTTTGAAATAAAAATGTATGTCCTCACTGTTCTCCTGATGAGTACCTTCATGAAGATACCTTTCCTTAGACATTATCTTTTTTCTTCAGAGATACTCTCACTACAAAAGAGAAGATGGACCTTTTCCCCTTCCTTAAGGTAATCAGTACAACATAAAGAACTTGTACCAATACCTTAATAAAAGTTAAAATAATGGTTTCCTTATATTTTTACTCAGAATATTAATAATTGCATTATAGTTTCATAAGAGACCACTTACAATTCTCAAAACAAAAACAAAAACAAAAACAAAAAAAACAGAGGAAATCTGCCCAAAGTGACTTGTAGACAGAACCACTTGGCATAGATGTGGCTGACTATGTTTGAATAGCACATTCTCTGGGAAAGAAAAGAGAAAGACAGCAAAAACAGGAGGGGAAAAAAGAGACTTGAGCCTTACTAAATTTCTGTGGGAGGAAGCTGTTACAGCAGCTCTCCTGCTGTTTATCCATTCATTTTACCAGAGAGAAAGAACAGAGCAGGTGATTTGGTCTAATCTCACCAACTGGACCTCTGGGTAAATAAATGGATACCATTTGCTATGAAGACGGCTTCTTATCTGCAGAATGCCCTTAGCGGGATGCTCATGGTTAAGGAATTACTTATAGTAAACAAGCTTCTAATCTATGAGTCATGGTTCCCTTGAGAATATCACTTACACTGTATAATTCTCGGGTATAAAATAGAAATTTTTCATAACTTAAATGTTCCCTGCTGTAGGAGAAATCTCACAAAACCTTAGTAGAACTCAGCTATTGTTCTGTGCCAGAAAGCATGTGCCAATATAGAAAGGAAGGGCCTGGGGAGCCATCCTCAAAATCCCCAGAACTCTCTCTGCTTTGTCTGTTCCTTTTGTTTGCCCATATCCTTGAATTCATTACTGAAGTTTATATTTGGTAAGATCTCTGGTTAACATGAACCTGGTTGGACAATGTGGATATTCCTTGGGTATGCAAGCTAGGCTATATCAAAATGTTAGAGTGACACTGTTTCCTTTTATATATTTGTATGCCCTGCTGTAATCTTTTATTATTCCTAACTTATACCATGGTACATGATCTGGAATTCAGGATAATTTGGCCATACATAAAAGAAATCAAACTTTGGAATTCTTATTTAAATCGACATTCACCTATGTGATGTTATTATTTTTTAATGACTAAAAGAAAATATAGCATTAACCTTGGTTTAAAAAAAGACAGTAGAATGTATAAATATCTTGGGCAAAAATATTTTGAGTTAATTTGAAATGCTGTTCCAGTAGAACACAGAATATGCTAATACATGATGTAGAGTAGCTCAAAAACTTATTTTGGCACTTAGTTTTGATTAAGCTTCATGCGATGATTCTGAGAAAACATTTAATTAAAGGTGAGAAAGCTAGAGGAATGGAAACAGCCTTCCATTAGTCAGACCCTTCACTGTGTGACTTCAAAAAGTGTTCATTCCGATTTCCATTCCGGGCATGGTTCAAGATCTATGTAAATTTGGTTAAAAAGAAGAAATGAGCAGTACTTAAAAACAAGACTTTGGAGTTGAGCATCCTTGGATTCAAATCCCAACTCTGGAGCTTATTAATTGGGCCCCTTTTGGAAAACAATTATTAAACTCTCTTTATGGAATTTTCTACTTTGTAAAGTTGGAGAGGATAAAACCACCTTCTTAAAAAGAGGATTGAGTGAGATAATACAGGAAAATAATTTCCATTGGGCCTCTAAATTAATTTTAAAATTAAGGGCAAGAGAACATGTTTGATCTTAACTCACTGAAAACCTTTATAGTAACTGGATGGACACTTCTAACAACAAAAACAATGACAAAAGCCTATTGCTGGGTTGAATATAACCATTCATCTTCCCCCATCATCACCTCTTGGTCTCAGCATAGGATGTTTTCTCATTGCAGCACTCTTTCTAAGGTTAGATAAAACTTGCAATTGGGATGATATAATTTTCTAAAAGATTTCATTTTTATTTATTTGAGAGATAAATAGAGCACAAGCAGGGGGAGGGGCAGTTGGAGAGGGAGAAAAAGACTCCTCACTAAGCAAGGAGCCTGATGTGGGGTTTGATTGTAGGGCTCTGGGATTTCAACCTGAGCTGAAGGCAGATGAGACACCTAACCAAATGAGACTCCCAGGTACCCCCCGATGATGTCATTGACCTACCTGTGCAGTGAGAGTGCTGGCAGTATCATTGGTTAACACTGTGTAGGTCAGGCATAACTCTAGGTTATGATATGAAAGGAGCTCCTTAGAGTTAGCCACTGCATAATCTGTAGAACATTTATGGTAGCCTTGTTGCTAGTTCCCAAACCTAGTTTCCAAGGGAAGCCAAGACACCGAGTCACTTCTAAAGACATTTTCATAACTAACAGGACTTCAGCACTACAGTGCCCCCCTATGAAGATGTCTTCTAGCACTTTTCCCCTCTATTCCTATCACTAGACAGACAATAGATCTAGTCCTTTCTAGCCAGCAAGGTTATATACCAGAAGCTTGAAAGTGGTATAATTCACTTATTTTCTCCCCTAGACACACTCATTAGATCTGGGGATCTATTTTTATTGGCTCCAATAATTGAGGATGCAAAGTTTTGTCAAACTAGAACTAAAACAGTTTTGTTTTCAATGTCTATTAATTAGGTTGTTACTTTTGCCTTCTTATAATTCTTAGGGTTAGTGAACAAACTTGGTATTTATTCTTGTTTACTTATATTTCGAGGTAAAATTATCACAAATGAAACTTTTAGAAACCTTATAGTTCCTGACATGTAGAATGTGCTATCATTCTATTATTAGTATTAGGATGATCAATGGTATAAAACAGAAATTAGACACACTAGGACAATGCTAAATGATTTGAGTAAGAAAGGATCTTGAGAGATTTCTGAGGAAATTAGGTGTTCTTCTGGGAGTTTGCTGGGGGTCACTGGGGGTATGGGGTGGAGGGAGTTTAAGTACCTTGAGCCAGGTTTGAATATTAGTATTCAGTAGGCATCCTCATCCTGAGTCTTGAAGGAAACCTGATAGCAAGCACATATCGGAAATATTTAAAGGAAAACTTAGCAGAATTCTAAAGTCTCTGAATACAAAGCTGGATGAATAAAAATACTTGGGACTCCACTCGTCCATATTAATTCTTCTAATAACTTGTGAATTATAAGTGTAATGGGACAAGAAATGTTTTCTGATGCTATAAATTAATTATAAAAATATATGATTGATATGAATAGAAACTGTCCTAATTAGGTGATTATGAGAATTGCATGAAGGATAATGCATGACAAGTGTACCATTCTAAAGTTATATGTCTGTTGAGGGATTTAAGTAATTCACACTTGTTATTTATAAGATATTAAAGAGCCCCAAGGTAGGAATACAGCTGTACATTCATGAATTTCCCCTGAATTATCTTCTATAGTATATTTCATGGAATTTCTAGCTGATTAATATGTATTATGTTGAAGTTAGTAGTGATTTGAATACTACATGATGAATTTTTCCAGATGCTATGACCTACAAATAGGGATAACTCTTTCAAATCCTATTTAAAGGCTAACATGCAAAAAATACAAGCACTTTTTAGTAAACATCCCAAACCATTTTCAACTATGTAATGTTTGCCTGAATGCATAATTACATTAGCTAGTTATCCATCATAAGTGCTTTTTTTCAAAATGAAGTATAGATTAGATAGTAGATAAATGAATATATGATTTATTCTTAAATAGCACATTGATTTCAATGAAATCATAATGTTATAAATATAACATTAAAGCACAATGAATAAAATAATGTTACATTTCAGAAAATCTGGGGAATCTCAGTTGAAAACCATGTTATATTTTATAGGGTTTTAGGTTGTAGAGAATCTTAAATTACTAAAATCTTTATTATGGTGCTTAGTGTGAAATGCTCATGAAAGTCTAATGTTTCTAAAGTATAATCAGATTATTTTTTAGCTCAGAAAAGAGAACAGTGTTTTTAGTGAGGAATGTCAGCTCACACTAGGGGCTCCACATATTATTACTTTCGTTCACCAAAGAAGCGAGTTGGAGCAAGATTTCAGGATTAGCCCAAAGATGATGTGTGAATAGTATACAGGACCAGAGATCAGAGCATCTGTACACTAACCCTCCTTGTGCTGCTGCTGAAGAGGGAGAGTTCTCTTCTGTGAAAGAAGGGATCATGGCAAAACTTAGTAGCCTGATTCATCAGTCTAACCCTAGATGGTCTGATGAGTGCAAGACAATGGAGGGAAGATTCCTCAAGGGTTGACATTAGGACAGACTGATCAGATTCTCCCACATATTATCTTTTCATCATGAAAGGACAAAGGCAAGGTTTTCTTCTTGGTAATACAAGCCATCAGACTCACCAAGTTATATATTATTAATCATTGATGGATCTGGACAAGTAAGAACTTTGTAGGCAAAGACCAACTATAAAATAGGGCATTACAGCAACAATATATGAACTAAAGACACATGGTAGGAGTGGCTACTGTGGAATATTTGTCAGTGTAAAAGACATCTTAGGATGCTGTGACCTCTGACAGTCCCCCCCAGTTTTGTTATTCTAAGGATTTTATCTTTCTCCCCATTTTAATACTCTCCTAGGTTTGCTTTTCTTTCCAGTTTATTTTCTTCTGCTTTCTTCATTTTCTTAGATGCATTTTGATCTCTATCTCTACTTTCTTGGGGAAATCAATAGCTTGTTAAAAAAAGGTAGTGACACCTGAATGGGCAGGGCTAATGGTTCTATTCTGAAAATCATTGTGCTGACTGGGTTTATAAACCATATCTAGTCTTTTCTTTTCAGAAAGGGCCAAGGATCTAAATGAATGATGTGAAAGGAAATTATTATGGCTGGTGGGGAGAAACAGGAGAGAAAAGAGAAAATACAGTCATCTTTTTCAACAGTGGAAGATATTTTTTTTTCTTGGAGCTTAAGAAAAACTGGTCATTACTATTGTTTTTGGTTTTAAGATTAAAAAAAATAAGACATCTTAAAATATTAGTATTCAATGAAAGATCATAGTCCTTTAAAATAAGGAACATTGCATGGGAAGATGTTACTGAAAATGTCACCTTTGGAACCAACTATGTTTCTAAGGAGATGTTGTTTTTGGAAACAGAGATATAAAATTAGATGACTTGAAAATAGTAGTATTAGGTTTTGGATTTATTACTAATAAAAATAGCAGGTTAAGGCTAAAGAAAATAATCAGATTAGCAGAAGCATCTTACTTCTCAGACATGACTGTTAGAATTATCATTTCAACCATTTTCCCTGGAAAAATAGCAAACCAGATAGACAGTTTGTTGACTACCATTACTTCATGGTAAATTTTTATTCTTTATTTAACAAAGACTGAATGTTTTTC
The DNA here is from genome assembly GCF_053574225.1 of Canis aureus. Classification (NCBI taxonomy): domain Eukaryota; kingdom Metazoa; phylum Chordata; class Mammalia; order Carnivora; family Canidae; genus Canis; species Canis aureus. The sequence goes on along the minus strand of NC_135620.1, from coordinate 45,985,338 downwards.
CATATGTTAAATGCAAATCTATAGAATGTTGCTAATTGCTGCATAGTCTTACCAGTGTTACACCAACCTTTATTGTACCTATTTCTTCATGATCGCACAAGGGAGACAGAAGTAGGGAAAAAATGAGAGAAGGAGGTTAAATGAAATAGAAGATGACACGGAGCACCTGTGTGGCTCAGTTGGTTAATCAACACACTACTGATTTCAGCTCAGGTCATGATCTTAGGGATGTAAGATCAAGCCCCAAGTTGGGCTCCATGCTGGGCATGGAGCCTGCTTGGGATTCTCTCTCTCCCTCTGCCCCTCCCGCTCTGCTTGCATGTTCTCTCTCTCTTTCTTAAAAAAAAAAGAGAAAAGAAAATGAAGATGAGGAGGATATAGGAATAAAGGTAAGTGGATGGTAGAGAGCAGAAGCAGAGAGAATAACAAGGAAGCAAATCCTGTGAACTTGAGGTTTGAGTCTTGGCTTATTAGCTCTCCTGATGCAAGCCATATTCTTTTTGTTACCTGATTTCAGAGTGATTGTTGTCTACTTGAACTGTTTGGTGTACAGATTAAGAGACTGGTAAAATTCTCCAGTTTTGGAACCAAAGAGGAAGCTATTTATTTACTTAGTAACTTTCTGTCTTGTGGTTTGTCACCAAGCTCTTTGATCTTTGGTTTCCTCTCTGTAGAATGGAGATCTATCTTATGGGGTGCTTGCAAGTCTTAAATTAGATAGTATATCTAGAGTCTTACCCAGAACTGACAGGTCCCAGGTAAGCACTTAGCAAATACTAGATTAAACCATATGAAATTGCTCTTTTTATAGATTAAAAGATCAAATATTGGCAATTTTGTGTGGTTCAATCTAAAATTAATTTTCTCCTTTTCCTTTAAGCATCTGGGAAGGCGTAGGCCAACATCCCAGACACTTAACAGCTCAGACTATGCTCCTGCTCTGTTGCTCATGAGCAAGATCCAGCTTTTCACTGCCTGTTCATGGTGTGAATCATTCATTGCCTGCTGTTCACTCTGGGGCTTACACTTCACCTAGTTATATATTTCTTCCTATGGCCAAATAATTGGGCCTCTCACTGAACTTGGGGACCTGGGTGACATATATAGGACCCATTATGCCACTAATGGAGCTATGGTGATTTTTTTCCACTTGATGGCTGTCTGTATTTCATTTCACTTGAACTTAAACTATCATGGGTTAGGAGCACTATGCTTTCAGGGAACAAAAAGTCTACCCTCCAATGGTAACAACCAGAAACTGACCATTGTTTAAATGGAGCCTGCGCTTATGTCATAACAAACATCTACAACTCAGCATGCTCTTTCTATGTTTTTGCATAGGCTTGCCCATCTGCTGCCAACACCTTTTTTTTTTCCCTTATTAATTTGACATACTCCTCCTCTTCTTGCTACAAGAGATGGCTCATATGTTATGTAGTCCATAAAGCTTTCTCTGAATTCCCTAGGCAGACACACCTGCACTGCCCTCATGTACCCTTGTACCCCTTTTATATAGCAGTCTTTGCAATCTCCCCACTATATTTGAGTCTGTCTCCCTATTTAATCATGAGCTCCTTTGAGCAGAAGCAGTATCTTTATATTGAGGTATTCCTGAAGTTTGGCACAATAACTGAAATACCATAGGCATCCCTAAAATATACTTCCTGACTTTCTTTTCATGGATGAACCAACTACTTCTAAGAACAGATTGATTAATTACTTTGTTTGGTATTAGTTGTCTTTTTCTCCCTCCCCTTTTTATTCTTCCCTCCATTCCCATTATTCCTTTCTTTTCAATTCAGGGTTAAAAATTTGCAGTTTACCTCCTTGTTTAGAGCTTATGGGAATCTTGAAGGTGCTGATTTGTACAGGTACACAGAATGAAAAAATAATCACACACAAAAATAAATAGACTCTCTGGCATCTTTAAACTGACTGCTATATTATCTCCTTTAATAAGATGCCTTAGAGTCTGCACATTTTCCTGATAAGAATAACTGCTGTCATATTTTTTGTTTCAATTTGAACATTTTAAAGGCATTTGCTATTAGCACTAATTAGATGTATAAGAGCCTTCCTGAGCGAAGCAGATAGTCACAGCTAATTCATAAAGAATTAATGATAGTAGCTAAATTGCCACATAGATTTGCACTTTGGGTAGGGTTAAATTACCAAATAATGTGAATACTGTTTAAAATAAATTTAATATTTAATGTAAGTCATAGTTTTATTAAATTCATAATAACTTGAAATTTTCTCAATATTGTTCCAAATGAGCATCTGTATAAAATCTCTTTAAAGTAAATAAGCTAATAATATGATAATGCTAGCAGAGTGAATAATAATATTAGTCATTTATAGAACACATTATTATTTTTACTCTTATTATTATGTTTTTTTATTTTCTGTTATTTGTCACACATGCAGTTCAAACCAACTCCCTCCAGTTTGGATAGGAGATATTTGGAATAATTTAACTTTTTTTGAGTCATTAGAGTATTGAAAGAGCAGAAGCAGTCATTTGTTAAATGATTTCTTAGTAAATTTAAAGTGTTTGGCTTATGTATGTATGTGTGTGCTCCCAAGTTATGCGTCTTTTTCCTCAAATTAGTTTATACACTGAGAATCTGTTTAATTATTACTTATCTCTTATTGAATAGAAATTAAGTTTCAGTCTCATTTACTTAAAGGAAAATCTGAGAGATCATATTAAAGCAGGGGTGACATCCAAAGTTAAGTTGTCAACTGAAGCAGAATTCAAAGAGAAAAGGACTTTTCTACTGAACTATCAAATTGGGGAATGGAGTAGAATGGAATGGAATTCCCATTTTGTCTGCCTTGTGCAAGCCAGTTTTGTTCCACTGCTTTATGTATGTTACTGTGCTTATCTCAGAATTGGGTACCTATTTGGGGAAAAGGTTGGATTTCTAAGAGTATTCATATTTCCTTCTTTCATTTTTACAATTGTAGTAATAGTAGCTCTACATTCTACAGGTTGAAATTCTTAACAAATGGCTTTGGGATCAGATCATGCCCCCAGACAGAAGGACACAGGAAAACTGCTGCAGGGCAGTCCTTCTGGCCTGAGGATCACGTTATCTTCTGTATTCATTTTGCCAAGACACCAGGAAGTTTTGGAACATAATGGATTACACTTAATAATTGTTTATTGAGTGAGGGAGTAAATGAATAAAACGCCTTACAGAAATTTGCTTGCTATCATTGGATTGTACAGTCTGGATTCCTTTTTCTGTTTTTTGTTTGTTTGTTTGTTTGTTTGTTATATTAAGTTCTTGATACCTTGTCCTCCATTACCTCTTCTTATAAATTTAACCTTTTCCTGACAATAAGCAAACTACTTTCTAGTCTTGCTTCCTACACACTTGATTTTGCATAAGAAAATGGATTCCTCAGCCCATCTAGCTGCCATCTTGGCCTCCTGACTTCTATACCACTGGTTTCCCTTCTTTGAGATCAGAAATACTTAAAGTCCAGCTGTGTCAATCCAAAATGTTATTCCCTCCCTATCCTCTCCCTATATTCCAAAAGACTAATGTGATGATGTTGTCAAGCATGACCAATAATTTGAGGTTTGGGTTTTGTTTTGTTTTTCAGTTTTCAGCATTCCCAGAATATATTCCATTAGGAAGAATGATTTCAGTCTTCTTTAGCTTGAGTATATGATAGTAGTAGGGGGTAGGGGAAAAGATGAAGGCAAGTATTTATGTCTGTGTCTAAGAAAAATGCTCAGAAAAGACTCTTGCCTTTGCTGCTAATCTGCAATCCCAAACCACACTTCCTTATGACCTCACCACCTATAGCTATAGCTTTCAGCATGATACCTTTCTTTTTTCTCTTTCCTCCAAAAACTCAGTAAATATTAGCTCTCACTACAATGATAGGCACTCCTTTAATAGAAATTATAAATTCCTAATAAAAAGTAAGCTCTTTTATTTGTTTTTACATTTTAATAACTATTTCCAAATCAATCTCAGCTTTGAAGAAACTACATAAACTAGGGATAATTTTCATGGGGAGTGGAAACTGCCTTGATTAACCATCCACAAAATAGATAAGCATGGGTTTAAATGGAAAAGAATTGGAATGCATTATTCATTTTGTGCTGTACATCATCTTAAAACATTCACTGTTATTTAAGGTGTTCATTTTTACTACTACTTTATATTAGCTATGATAGAGGTGGGAGAAGAATGGGGGGAAACTGGCTTATTAGAGAATCTAAGACTAGAAATGACAGAAAAAGTAGTTTGATGGATTTCTTTTATGGCTCTCACTCAACCTCTCTTGGTAATCACTTGATCACCAACTCTATAGAATGAATACTTTGTCACCCATGTGCATGATCTCCTGAAATTTCAAGAAATTCTAGCAAACCCTAAACCACATTTCCATATAGAAATAATCATCTGGAAGAGAGTGGTGATTCCTCCAGGCTACCACAGTTTGCACCACTCCCTATTACACTCCCAGTATTGGAATGAAGTGACAATTGTTATATTAGAGCAAAGTAATATATTTCATATACTAATGTTTCTATCAAAAGTAAATAGATATCTGTTCAGCATTACTGTCACTACTTTCTATGGTTTTCTTTGTATCTGTGCTGCATTGATTGCTTGCAGTGACTTCTGTGATCTTGCTCCCCTTGGACCTTCTAATATATAAGATTCTCATTTTTCTGCATTAAAAAAATCATTATAATGGAGAGGCATACAATATATTTTAGACCAAATTCTGACTAATATGTATGTATATTTGGAGCAGTTTTGGAGAACTGGAATATCAGATAGAAGAGTTTGAAACTGGTTCAAAAGATGTTAAGATAGTAATGATACGATTGCATTGCTGTTGGAAAAATGATACTCTGGTAGTCAGTAGCATGCAGTTGCAAAACAATTACTTATCTATAGTGCAATGAAGTGTTTGTGAAAGGAAAGACTGTCAAGAGCAACCTTTTTTTTTGCAATAAGATATCAGAGTGGAATTGATGAAGTGGAATACCTTTTACTAATTGTAGTGTAAAGCTTATTGTGTATGGGCCTCAGATAATGACACAGACAGAGAACTGAAGAGCTAACTTTTGACTACTCTAAAATGCATCTTTTTATAAATCTAACTTGGAAGGTTGAGGTTTTTGAGAATCAAATTCTAAATTTGATCTTATAAGTGGCTGAGTTACAATGTAAGTTGAATTCACAGCCTTATCTTTTCTCCTATTAAAAAATCAGGGCATTTATCAGACAATAGAATTCTGAGAATTGGATAACATGTCCAATAAGTTTATATGACTACATAACATTTCTGCCCAGCAGCTTTATATGAATATTTTTTATACTTGGTTTATTTGGGTTGTATGATATATTACATTCAAGTTCCTCCAACACTCTGGATCCTCTAGTGTGTATAAATGACTGAGGCTTTGTTAATTAACGGATGTTTGTATGAATGTAGTGAATTTATGGCTTTAACTGAGGCCAGGTTTAAGTAGGTCTCAGAAAAGAACAAGATTTTGCAGTCAGTTCTGGTCTCTGTTAAAGTCTCCCATTTGGACAATATCACATAATAGATCCAATAGTGTTTGGAGTTCCATATACCTGGTACTGGTTTATGGATGCAGTATGGAGCATTTGGTAACTACTAATAAAATTACAGAACAGTGCAGCCCCCTAGAGTTCTGCTTCCTTATATAGAAAAATATTTTCCTATTGATAATTAGTTCCTGGCCTACTGCCAGGGTTACTAGTCCTAAACCCTCATATGGACTAAATTCCTTACAGCAGGATACATGCACCTTGAGCTGCTCATGATTTAGTGGATAGCTCTGGATCATAAAACAGGGCATGCACAGCAGCATTCAGTCATCATCTGGAAGTGACATAAATGAAAATTGACTCAAGTTGGACATGAAAACATAAGTATCAAAAAAAAAAAAAAAGAAAACATAAGTATCATGAATGGCTTAGGCTTCCATGACACATATTCATATTTGCTATATTAACATCTCTCCTTTACCTGTACTGTATGGCCTCATGAGGAGTTCTCTATCACTAGTTGAATGTGAAAGGGAAAAAATTATCTGATTTACAGGTGATTGTAAGTGACATATTGATATAACCCTGAAGTGGATGACTGCATTATTGACGTTTCACTTAGGTGTGGCCCTGAAGAATTGGGGGGGGGGGAGGAATTCCATCAAATGGACAGAGTTTTGTACCATACATCATTGATCGTATTACATCAAAGAAGACATAGCTAGAAATATAGATCTGGGTCAACTTGTGGGCACTGGTAAACACTTGGAAGAAACACCATTGGAAAAACTGGTGACTTACATAAATGGACCTCTGAAAATAGCATTGAGTAAATATCTATGCATTCTGTAGAAATATTTACCATAAATATTCACTGATATTTGCCAAAAATTGATAAGCTCTATGTATGTTCAATGGGTTTATGGACAACGTAACCATAGTGATTAGGGGTGGAGGTTTATGCATGAGATCAACATAGGTAACATAGGTTACCCCCAATAAGGTTTTTCTGGCTACCACAACAGCTGCATTCATTCCCAGCCTGCCAATAGCAGGAACCAATGTACCCTTGGTACAACATTATTCCTCAGGGCAGGATAGAACCAGTCATTTGGGGACAAGATAATTATTTGGATTTCTTCAATTCTAGAAATAGCAACAAATGTGTCTTCACTGGAATAGATTCCTATTCTGGGTATATAGTTGCCTTTTCTATCCCAGACATTTCTGCTAGCACTTCCTGAATACTTTGTTTACAATCAGGATATCCCATATGAACACTGCTTTTAACTAGTATACTCATTTAACCACAAAACAAGGAAAGCAATGTGCTTATACCCCTGGAATTCACTCGTTGACTCTATCAGACCTAAACAAGTAATCTAGTGGAAATAGGTAAAATGTGTACTGAAAGCTCAGTTATGCCAATTCTTGAGAAATAGATTGAGTAGCTAAAGTGTTATGCTACAAGTGATATACAGTCTTTGATTCTCTGAACAATAAATGGTCCGTTCCTCCAATTATGATAAAAACACAATCTGGGAACAAAGGACGGAAGTAAGGATTGCTTTTCTTTTTTATTGCCCCTAATAATTCAAACAAAATTTTTGTTTTGCGTACCCACAACTTTGAGTTTGCTTGCTTGGAAGGTTTAGTAACAGTAGTACTCCTATCAGGAGACACAACAACTATTCCTGTATAAGAAGCTGAGTTTACCACCTGATCATTGGATTCCTTCTAACACTGAACACACGGGCAAAATAGTGGATTACTTTACTGACTTGAATGATTGATCCACTGAGGGCACGGAAGAGGTGGTCTGGAAGTCAGGAGATTCTTCAGGATACTTTGTGTGAAAAGTTAAACTACAACCAATTATAGGTAAGGCCAATAATACCTCAGATGTTTCACGAATGATTTTGTGTCACCCCAAAAAGTAAAGAATCCCAGTCAACTGAGGTGCAAGCTTAAGACAAAGAAATCACAGAATGGGCAGCAGAGACAGGAATTACAACCATGTGGCTACTTGCAGAAATGGAGATTGTAGAATCTATTAATATTTTTCTTGTTTTGTAATTATATTGTTTATATATTAACCATTTTCCTCCCCCTACTATTATAAGCTGTGTTAATATTAACAGCAATTCATGCTATACATTTAATCTTTAAGTTATGTGATAACAAAGTGAGATTATGACTGTTTTGGAAAAAGAATATTACCCAAAGATGAATACAGCGACATAATGGAATTTATATCTCAGTTTTGGGGAAGAGGTGGGCTGGTATTTGGTTGATCAAGGAAGACTTGCATCATGCTAGATAGAAGAAGGATGTTGATTTTGTTATTTGTAAGTCTATGTTTAAAATGGTAAATGTGGATGCTCAGTTGGCAAAGTGTAATGTGGAAGAGATGCAGCCTACTACATAGAATCCAGATATAATCCCTATTATAATCTCTATATCATCACAGATTCTGATCTGATTCATAGAGGCACCAGTGAGATTGAGAAGATAGAGGGAAGATGCAGAGGGAATAGGAGATAGATGCTTGGATCGGACTATAGGTTTGAGGTTCAGAGCAGCTATATTATACTCAGAATACATAGAATGCCTTCTGTTTTCCTTACTGAAGCCTGACTGGTTCAGGGGGAAAACAAAAATTCCTGTTCTCTGGGTTAAGAGTAAAATGATTATTCCTCATCAACTTTCTTCCAGTGTAAACCCTAGAGGGATTTAAATTTGTGACCCTGGAATACATGATAGTTTATGATGGGTGATAAAAATGGCTCTAAACTAGTTCTTTGCCCTCAAGCACCTTTGAAAACAGAATATATATATTAAGAGAAAATAAAAGTCTAAAGTGCCATGACCTAAGAATGAAATGAAGGTGCAGAAGAAATCTTTCCGAAATTTCAGAGGTAGCACCAAGTTTCTCTCTTGCTACAGAGTCTGTGCATGTGCACTCTCTACTGTCTGAAGACTTCCTTCAAAGGCCAGTCCTTTTGCATTTTTTAGGTCTCAGCTTAAATATCAGTTCTTCTAGGATTGGCCTTACTTATTCTCTTTCAGGGCACCCATTTTTTTTTTTTTTTTTTTGCCTTCACAGCACTAATTACTCTTTGAAATGATTTATCACCCTATCTATGTGCTTAGCACACATCTCCTCTGTCAGAATGTAAATTCCAAGAGGATTCAGGCCATGTCTGTTTTTTGTAAACTGCTTCCTATCCAGTGCCTGGAAAATAGTGAGTGTTGAATAAATATTTGTTGAATGAAAAAAATGAATGGATGGATGGTTACTGAAAGCAGAGACAGTAGGTGATGGGTGAAAATCATCTTCTTGAAAAGAAAGACAGTGGTATTTGACTCAGTTATATCAGTCAATAATGTGAAATAGTGATAAGGGTTTTGTTCTTTTGCTCCTTGTGTGGTAAGAAGGCAGAATGGTGACATTCCAATATTTACTAAAAAACAGTCTTTCCAGTGAATGAGAAATGAGGAAGTGAAATATCCTTGTCTTTCCCACACACTCTTAAATTTCTATAAAGTCTCAATTCCAATTAATCGGCTGCATAGTCCTTCATTTTTATGTGGTATCTACAAAATGTGGAAGTACTTTATATGGTATTTATTTTAAAAGTTCTTGGGTGCAATTAAAATAAACATATTTGATGATTTACATGGAATTATTTATCAGCAATTACTGTGTTGCGGCAGATTTCCAAAAGAGAAATTTTTGCTTAATGAACCAAAAAAAGCAAGGTGAAACTGACAATGTTTTGATAATTTTGAGATGTATTGTAAACACTGTGAAAAGACCTGCCTTCTTGTTTGAAGCAGCACTGATCAATGCATTGACCTCTGTCTGGAACTGCATTAACCTCTTTCTACAGTGAAGAAATTTGAGAGCTCTGCTATTTTTCTTCTTTAGAAACTTTCCCTAAGATGCAAAGCATTTTTTGGCAGGTTGTGTTATTTTCATTCTCAGGGAAGACAGAGCCATGTCTGTATGTGCATGTGATATTTAAAATTTCAACTTGTGTATTCCACAATATAATGTAAAAGAACTGTTTGAAGCATTTAGACTCAAAACAAATTTGCATAGTTCTCACAAGCAAGGCTTGTGCATGAATTATGTGCATCACTGCATTACTTGTGGTAAACTGCATGCATTTAATATTTAGAGAGAAATTTTACTTACTTTGTTCCCTAATGGACTCTCCCAAGAAAATGAATTTTTATTTTGATTAGATCAAGCTGAAGAATATGAATATTTAAGCGAGGCAGCCCTCTCTAATTACTGTATTGTAGTGGCCCTTTTTATTTAAATCTAGACACTTCTTTTAAAAGTATTGTGATAGTATGTCTATTACCTTAAAAAATGAAATGGTAATACAAATCCGTTAAATGAGCTATTACAGTTTTGGTTAACTTAGTTTTAAGTCTCAAAAGAGTTTGTTTGTTTTAATGATTTTTATTTGCTAGCATACCCTGAGCCATAGGTTATCATTGCTGATGCTATTCTTGCCATATAAGAAGTTTTGATTTTCATGATTTGAATAGACAGCAACACCGGCAAGATTATATCAGGAAGAAAATGGAGGTCATTTGAGATACCACCAACCACTTCTCCTTAACTCTACTAAAAGGCCATTTCCGGGGTATCAATTAATTACTGACAACATTTTTTTTATGTAAAAAGTGACTGTAGAGTATTCAAATCACATAAATAAGCATTCACTTCTCTCATATATCATGTGCTGGGGCAGCAAGGGGTGGGTGAAAACTAATCTAGGCTGAATTTGGCTGCAGGGTCCTCCCTCTGGCCCTGGAGCTGGCTACGCATGCTCGACTGGCTCTGCTCCTTGCATGGTTAGCCCATGCCCAAGCTGAAGTGGGAGCAGTCATCCAGAAGAAGCTGCTTTCATGGCAATAATAGGAGGCTGAGAGCAAACTGAGAACTGATGAGGCCTCTGAATGCCTAGCTGAGGAACCAGCACACTGTCACTGATGCCCACCTTCCTTTGGCCCCAACAAGTCTGCCTCTGAACTCAAAGGTCAAGGAAGTACAGTTTTTATTTTTGTGGGAGGAATTGCAAAGTTGCCCAGAAAAGAGGATGTGAGCTGGCAGTAATAGTTCAGTTTATCACTGCCAGCATCCACCAGCTTCATGATCTTCAGGCTGAGATAGGTAGAGTGTCCAAGGTGATTTTCTCTGTAAATATCGTAGCAATCCAAGGTTCTTTGGAGATGGTGGCAGGAATAGCGGCAGTGACGATATAAGACTCATTCTAAAAAATAATAATAATAATAATAAAGGGAAGGAAAGAAGGAAGGAACTCAAAAGTTAAAATTCATGATTCAACTAAAAATTTAAAAGTCAGTTAATAAAATGTCTGGCATAGTATTAACTCTTGTGTCTCAATGGGTGTTTTTGTGTTCAACGGAGACAGAAGGTCCCCAAAGAAATAATGCGTATTTTCATTTCCTTGGTCAGCCTGAATTGTCCATTTACCAGCAAAGTCCTCTTACAGAAATATTTACTATTGGGCATTAAATACTGTTTTATTACATAGAAACCTCTAAACCACAAATATGCTTTAGTTATTTTATTTACAGATATTTTAAAGTTACTTTTACCTGTTTTTTGTCTTTTATTTACTGCTTCATAGCTATTTAAGTAAATAAAAAATGCTTTTGAAGATATTCCTACTGGTACATTAAATATAATGAAGGCTTTTTTTTTTTAGGTTATTACTAATGATACAGAACTTTTTAATTGTGTTATTTAAGGAAATGCACCTACTCACTTTCTCAAATGGCTTGTTAATGGTGCTCATTTGCCTGACACTGTGGGTTAACTCTAGAAGCTCTCCTCAGTGCCGTCCTGGAATCTCCAGTCCTCTGGCATATTCTTCCACTCTTTTCCCTTTTCCCCTGTGGTTGTCAAATGAACACCACACTACTATTTGGTCATCAGAGAATCATGGCAAAAATGGCAAGACATTGGCTAAACCACTAAAGCACTAAAGCAGTAACTAAAATATTTATGCCTGAAGTATGAAACTGACTCTAAAAGCGCCAATTCTATTCATTTTTAAAATTTTCTTCAGTGAGCAGATTACACACGTTATCTTTCAAAGTACAATATGAGAAACCAGCGAAGAAGATTGACTTATTTATAATTTTCTACTATTAAATGCAGAGGTTTTCAGCTCCAAGGGATCTAGGGTTATGCTGGTAAAACCACTAGGCATCTTAGGTGTATCGTATTCTTAGGGCTGCTGTTACAAGTCCCTATGTGAGAGACTAAACATGTATTCTTACCCAATGAACAAACTCTTCTACATTTTTTCAGGTTGAAAGTCTAGAGCAAAACATTCCTTTGTAAGATCCGAGTTCTATCTTGCTATTAATTTGTTCAGCCAATCATTGCTGATACTTAGCTGGTCTGTATCAGTATTACCACGCCTCCTATTGAAGTATTAAAAGGACTGTGTAACAGTTGGCAAGTAGGAGCTGTCCTGAGCTCCTGAGCATCCTGATTCAATCTTCATAGTCCTTCCAGTAAGCTAAATGGCCAACATCTCTCTGGCTCTCCAGGGGCCTACAGGATCCTTCCCTGCACTAACTATGTCAGACATCTCAGCTGACTCACCAACTCTCACACCATGCTGGTTATAAATATTTTTAATACTGTTCTTGTGGCCATGGGGAGAAAGGAAATAAGAAGGGAGGGACTCAAGCGCAGGGAGTGGTGAGGTGGCAGTGAGAAGAATCACAGAGGATATGAGTACAACCCCTGATGTCAGACTGACGTGAGTTCCTGTCCAGGTGCTGTCACTTAACAGTTACCTGTCCTTGGTAAGAATGGAACCACACACCAAGCCCTAACTTCTTCATCTTTAAAATGAGCATGACAATATCCATATTTTTGTATAAGATAATGTGTGAAACATACGATAAAACTTAAAAGTGTTTGACCCCATTGTAAGGAATTAAGAAAATGATGCCATCTGTAATCATCACTGTGTTCAATATGAAGGGGCAAATAGAATCTGCATCCCCATATTCCTGATCTCTTTCCTTCAGTTGCTGACCCAAAAACAGCTGCTGTAACCAGCCCTGACAGCAGGAGGGGCTTCTACCTGGCCCTAAGGAATGTGGCATCTGAGGTGGGTGGTACACAAAGAAAATCATATTTATTTCTTCTAACTTGCTACAAGGTATCAGCGCTCTGGCTGTCTGTGGATAAACTTAATATCTTGATTAGCTCTCCTGAGAATGCCTCTAGAAACTCGTACATGAAGTGGGAGGTGGAAGAGTGGCTAATACTTAGAGTGGCTTCAAAATAGTCTGCAGAGGTCTGGTTGCTTGGAATTAAGGTGTTTGTTACCTTGACAACCACAGGCAGCACAAGGCTGGATTTTGACTCTAAATTCCTTTGTAATTCCATATGGGGATGAATGATTTGTATATCTAATCAATGAATGGCAAAGACATGTTATTTAATAAGATAAATGAAGCTCGCATAAAGCATTCTGTAAACTAGGCCCAGTGGCCTGCCTTCCTTAGAAATGTAGTTAACATTCTAGAATGTTGGTCCCAAGAGAACCAAAACCTTCTTTAATACTACTAGCTAAATTCCAGATTGGGGGCATAACTGTATTTTCAGTTGCCTCTGCTATGTAGTCTCAGAATCTGGACTAGCCCTGAACACCATGAGGAAGACTTTTTTTTTTTTCTTTTTTCTTTTCTTCTCCGTAATTGTTGATGATCTGGATAACACTTGGGTGACTCTTATACCTAGTACCTCTCCTTAAGAAATCAGTCCTGACCCTATGCTTTTATAGTAGGCTAGAAACAGTAAAAACAAGTTTTTTGTTATCTTTGCACTGCTTGGGGAAATTCTGGACTATCATTTTCCCTTCCCTAATGTTCCTCATTTTCTACTCTCTTCCTGGCATGATCTTGATCTTATCTTCCCAACTCAGGCTCATGCTTATTCCTTTCAGTCTGATTGTAATGAACACAAATCTCAGTCTGTAAGCATGGAAATATACTCTCTTCATTTGTCTGTAATTGAACTCATTTTCCTGGAGATTGTATTATTTATTGCTGTGTAACAAAATACTCAAAGCAGCCAAACAACTGATGCTGATTATTTCACACAGTTTCTGAAGGTCAAGAGCCTAGGAGTGCCTGAGCTAGTGGTTCTGCCTCAGAGTGTCATGAGCTTCTTGAACTTAATGTCTTTAAGACTTGACCAGGACTGCAAGATCCACTCCCAGGGTTATTCATGAGGCTGTTGGCAGGCATCAGTTCCTTGTCACATAGGTCTGTGCAGAACACTGTTCTCTCATCATGGAAGCTGGGTTCCTCTAGAGTGAGCAGTAAGAGAGATAGCAAAAAAATCTCTTTTGTAACCTGATTTCAGCAATGATGTACCATCACTTATATTGTATTCTCTTGGTCACAGAGACCAACTCTGATACAATGTGGAAGAGGACTACGCAAAAGTATAAATACCAAGAGATGAGTCATGGGGAGGAGGCCACACATATTTTTATGTGGAAAGTTAATTTCAGTCAAAGAAAGATTCCACCCTCCTCCCCGCCCCCTCCATCCTCATTCCTGGAGTTGTGTGTGAATCCTTAAATAGTAACAGATCTAGGGTTATTGAGATTGTCGTTATTGTTTAAGAGGATGGGCCTAAGCAGGAATATCTGGTCCTTGTTCCTATTATATATCTGCCCTACAAATTGATGACAAACTATACTAAATATTTATAATACATCTCCCACTTAACATCCAGCCACAATGTGATCTGTTTATGTCTCTGAAGATTTGTTGATCTAACTTTCAATATATTAGGACATTCCATTCCTAAGCACCCCCTATTCCAGATGGAGGGTGGAGAGGCTCTAGACTTGCTCTGTCCAGTATGGTAGCTTCTAGCAACCTACTGCTATTGAGCACTAAAACATAGAAATGTGATATATGTGTAAAATACACATCTATTTCGAAGACTTTGGAAAAAAAGAATATAAAATATCCTAAGAGTTCTATGTTGATTACATGTTGAAATAATATTTTAGATATACTAGGTTAAAAATATAGTATTAAAATATCATGTTTTTACTTAAAGTTACTGGAAAAGTTAAAATTATATATGTGGCTTGTATTTGTGACTCATATTCTATTGGATAGTGCTATTTTTTTAAGACTCTATTCATCCATTCATGAGAGAAAGAGTGAGAGAAGCAGAAACGTAGGCAGAGGGAGAAGCAGGCTCCCTGTGGAGAGCCTGATGAGTGTCTATCCCAGGACCCCAGGACCACACCCTGAGCTGAAGGCAGACGCTCAACCACTGAGCCACCCAGGCATCCCAGGATAGTGCTATTCTAGATACTTGGATGGAAGATGACCATAAAAAAGAAATGCCTTCCTGTCCTGTATAACAGCCTGAGCTGTTCCTCCACAGGAGGTATTTGAGGAAGGGATAAGGATAAGAATATAAAGATCAGATTCAAGTAAGAAGAATCAGAAATAAACATCACAGAGTCTGAAGATAATGGTGTACATAGCAGATACTGTTAATATTGTGTCCGTGTGCCCTCTGCACTCATGATCCCACATTTACTGCTTCTTCCTGAAAATATTCAGACACTTCCTGAAGAGTATTGTAATAGTAGAGTTGTCCTTAGCAGGACTATGGAAAGTGAAGGGTCCTGGACATTAGCATCCTTGAGAGCAGCCTTCAACTAAGATGAATGAAAATTGATGGATAAATGTTCCAGTTTATTTGCCCCTAGTGGGGAATTACACAGAAATGGGTCTACATCTTCTCCCAGAGGTGTCCCAGTTATGAAGTCCCAGTTGCTTATAGCAATTTTCAGCTGGCTAACATAGCTTGTGCAAGCTTTCTTCTCTTCCTACTTTCCAACTCACAATTCCTGGGATTATTTTCTAGACAAAACTCTTTTATAAATCTGTCAATCTAATACCTAAGACAGCATATGTATGTTATGCATGGGAATATACAAGCACAAAGACTGAGAGATAGCCCTCTGTATTTCCAGTTAGTGTAAGTGTTCCTGGCTAAACTTGGCACAATAATTCTGTGACTGTTTTCTTAGTATACTTACTTTCTTGTCCTCTGGTTTTACATTGATGTCTCACCATTCCGTCCTACCTGCTTCCTTCAAAACTTTATCCTCTGGATGGCTCTGTTCACAAAGACTTGCAGTTGCCAAGTTGGGCCAGGTTCTAGAAATATGGGTCATATGTGACAGCCTAAAAGTTTTTCTTTTAACATCTGTTGAAAGGAAAATCAGTTTTCTTCCTCTGAAGATAGCATGAGAATGACACTTAACCTTCCAGCATCCTCATATTGTGACAAGTTGATAAGCGCTCTATTTTCACCCTCCTATTTTCTCCATCATAAATAGGTCTCAATTTGTAACCCATGTGTGCAGTTTCATCTAGAAGCAGGGAAAAAGGAACACTGCCCTATTTTAGCTCAGCAGGGCAAGAGCATTGGAGAAGATGAAAGGTCAGAGTTACCTACCACAAATGCATCAGAATGATGGCACTGACAATATCAGAATGTGTTTTTCTGGGGGAACATTGCCCTTGTGACATACTAGTTATGTTATCTCAGTGTCTGGGTTGCCTTAAAACAAGCACATTGATAATTACAATAGAGAATGATAACAGTAGAGAATTTACCACTTCTCATAGGTAAAGTACTTTCTGGACTGTGAAACACTTTTCCAAATATCTTCTCTTGATTCTCTCAATAGCGTTGTGAGGGAAGCAGCAAAGTTATCATGGATGCATTGGTGACTTCTTAAGCACCTCAATGATACCCATTCAGATTTTGGCAATAGCTGTTTTGTAACACCCAGTTTTATGACTGAAAAGACACAGCCAGGTCCAGTGGGATGAATAAAACTGCTACAAGGGATCATCTGATGCTTCAGCACTCAGTATTTACAATATTAATTTCCAACAGGGACTTGACCAATTTAGGTCACCCTAACCATTTTCTTATCTTCTTCCCAATAATAAATTATACAGATATATAGATTATACCTCTTGTTTAATTTCTCAATCAATACATTAATCCTTCCCACTAGCCTAGAGCCTGATTTTGAAAGCACTCTGGGTAATAGACTTCTTGGTTTGGTCCCAAAACTGCCTCTGGGTATTGCCAGTAATTGGCATACTTTGTGGGTGTGGCATACATTAGCAGTGTAAGCCAAAAACTGATACACAAATCTCTTGTTACCATGTTGTGTTTCAACTACTACTTTGGAAACACTACAGAGAAATCAGAGGTTTTGGGAAAACAGCACTGTCAGAGGCTAAGTTGTATTATAAGAAATGCTAAATATGGAGAAAGACAATTATCATATGGTTTCACTCATATGTGGAATATAAGAAATAGTGAAAGGGACCATAAGGGAAGCGGGGGAAAACTGAATGGGGAAAAATTGGAGAGGAAGACAAACCATGAGAGACTCGACTCTGGGAAACAACAGAGGGTTGCTGAAGGGGAGGTAGGTGGGAGGATGGAGTAACGGTGACAGGCACTGAGGAGGGCATGGGATATGATGAGTACTAGGTGTTATACTCTATGTTGGAAAGTTGAATTTAAATTTAAAAAGAAATGGTAAATGGTCAAAAAATAGAATAAATGCAAAAATGAAAAAATATTTTGATATATTGGGTAAGATGGGAATTAGTGTACCACAAAATGCCATGTTACCAATCAGAATGAGTTCATGACAGTTACCAGAAAATCAAAATATCGGTCAACATTCCTGGTGGAAGTATTTGGCTTACATTTATAGAGAGGACACAGTGTCATACTCCAATGTAAATTGCATAAAGACAGGACTTTGTGGATCTTGTTTCCCACTTTATCACCAGCTCCCATTATAGAGTTTGGCACATAGAGAGCATGCACACATTTTTTTTTCCATAAATGAGTACCTAAATGAACTTGGCATCTAGTCCACAGTAGTCATTTTTCCATTCTAAAGCTCTGATATCCTATGGTTCCCTAGGAAGAAAAATATAGGCATGTTTTAAGGAAGAAAGTTGAACAGCCCCTTTAAATTTTCTCAAGCTTCCATTAATGAGGCAAAGGAAAATTCAGTTACATTTTGTATTCCTCAGTCAGGAATGGTCTGGCCACAGGGCTGAATGATATTTTTAAAATGCAGGGAAAATAATCCACCAGTTTAATCTGCACAATGTTTAACACAAATATCCTCTCCATTAACAATATGGTGCAAGAGAGAGTCTGGGGGTCATTAGAGGACCTGAAAACGCCCTGCAATGTGTTTGTGCAAGATTAGCCCTTCATCGAAAAGATGTATTCATTCTCGAGATGGCCTTATGTCAGGGTTGCTGGCCTTAATGTGTGGAACTTTTCCAGTTCATCAAGGCAAGCATGCCCAGAGCTATTTTCTAGGTTTGAAATAAAAGAGCAAGCTGTGGTAAGCCCGAAACCTTTGTTACTATTTCTATTCCTCTCTTCTCTCTCTGTTTCCTGCTCTCTTTTTCACCCACCTGTTTTTTTCCTTGCTTAGTAAACAGAGCTGCCCATATGGCAAGTTGTGATAATCTTTCTCTCCCCACTGCTCACCCTTGAATTTGGCTTTGGATTTAATACCAGAGAGTTTCAAATATTGAAACAGAGGCAGCCATTCTTCTCTGCTCACTACAGGCTCAACTCAGAGCCATTTCCTCAAAGATCTGAATGAATCCAAAATCTGTCTAGTACACCTCTAGTGTGGTTTTTGTACTGTTCCTCTTCTGTCCTGTCTCTGGCTAATCTTGAATGGATTTCCTATCAGTATATATCTTTGATTTGGTGTTTAAAAATCTTGTTTAAATTGAAATTTTTCACAGGTGTTTTGATTTTAATTTGACACTATACATCTTATAATGACATTCAGGATGTCTAGTCAGTATGGGATATGTTGTGCTGCAGAATGTAGCCACAACAGCATCTTAAAATACAAAGATTTAGCTCATGCTGTATGCTTATCACCAGTTGGCAGAGAGCTTTGCCCACTGGAGTTACTCAGAGCTCCAGGCTGACAAATGGGCCACCATTGCTACTCTAGCCAGCATCTCAAATATTGTTGGTCTCTGTGCCAGAAAATGCTACAACTAGAGCAGTGCTTTTCAAACTTGAATTTGCATAAGTTCACCTGGGGATCTTGTGAAACTACCAATTCTGATTCAGTACATCTGGGCAGGGTCTGAGACTGTGCGTCTAAGAAGAGTTCAGGTGATGCTGATGGTAGTTTGGTAGTCACCATTTTTCTTTTCTTTTCTTTTCTTTTTTTTCAGTAGTAGACCTCTAACTAAACTGGTAATTAAATATTCTGGCCCAGAAGTACAATTTCATTAGGCACATGGCTTCTCCTGGCCACAAGGGAGCTGAGAAGTACAATCCAATCAGATACCCAGAAGAGAGAACTGAAATATTTGGTGAACATCCAGAAACATAATATGGTTATTTATATAGCACAGAAGCAAAGTAAATACTTTTTTGTGGTTTTTAAGCTCAACTGGTCAATGTGTTAAAATGTTAATCAAAAAAATTGGGCAGGGATTCTCAGTGCTTGGCTATATATCAGAATCAGTTATGGGATTTTTTTTTTAAACATAAATGCCTGATCATACTGTGGCGGGGCTTGGATATTTGTAATTTTTCTTTTTATAAAATGTTCAGGTAATTCTCTAGCCAGGATGGAAAAACATTGAAACAGGGATTCCTAAGCATCTTTTTAAAGGTGTAGAACATAATTTAAAGAATGCTTTTAATTATAGATATCCTCCACCACACATCAATGAAACACACCATAAAAGCTGTTTATTTTAATTACATAAATTTATGCCTGTGATGAAAGAAACATTTTTTTCCCAACTAAAAAAAAAAAATCTTACTTTTTTTTTTCCCCCCCTTTTTAATTACCGTTAGTACCTAAGGGAAAGCCTCCCCTTTAGGGAGGCTCCTAAATTATACATTACATTAATAAATATATAAGATTTAAATTGCTCAAATATGAAAGTCTGTTACCCAAAATGCTGATTTGTTCATTTATGAGAAAGTTGAATGATAGAAAGAAAAGCTGTCAAGGAAGGAAAGAAGGTGGAAGGAGGGAAGGAAAGACCAGAGAAGGAAGAGAGGAAAGGAGGAAGAAGCAGCAGCTACGTATGGCCCAGAACCAGAGCAGTAGGAGAAAGCCATTGAGCTCAAACACTGGAATAAGCTAACATGGAATTAAATCTCAGATTCAAGTTTTAATGCTTTATGAATATTATTAAAGTGGATCTCTTTGTGCAAGTTGCTAAGCCTCCCTAAAACTCAATTTCCTAATTCTTAAAATAGAGGAAAGAAGTACCTCATGAGACTATAATTAAGGTCATTGAGAAAAGGTGTAAATCTCTTAGCACAGAGGCTAACATATTGTTATTCATCAAAATGGATAGTTACTGTTTTTGTTGGCATGACGGAAAGGAGCTGCCTACAATATGGTTCTGATAGCACTAATACTAGAAAATGCCAATCTGCCTCATTTACTTTGGAACTAAATAATATATACAAAGGATTTATATTTCCTTTGAATACTCTGTGTCATTGAACTGTGGTAATGGTTGAAATTAAAGGTTGCTACTAAAGGGTAAAAGATTAGTGAAATGTAGACTAGATTTTTCAGGTTTTCCCAACACACAGTGACTTTGATGAAAGCAGCACAAGGTTAAACAAAAAGGGTGTAAAGGAGGGAAATGATGTCATGATAAGTTCTACTTCATCTCTGTAGCACAATGGTCAGGAAAATAGGCTCCTGAATCTCAAGATAGAAGTTTCTCACTTCTTAGCTATGTGACCAAGGTCAGGTCACTTACCTTACCTCAGTAAGGGTTTCTTCTTCCATAAATTGGGTGTGGAAATAGAACTACCATAGAGATGTCATTATGTTCTTATTTCCATATTGACCAAGGAGTTTTGCTATGATGTCATACAGGTTTTGAGTCAGCTTGTGACCAAGTCAGCTTTAAAGTTTTCCTCAGCTTGACTAAACTCTAGATAGGCTTCTTCCACTCTCTAGGCCCCTCACCTCCCTTTTCTTAGAGCATCAATGCTAGAACACTTCCCATTATAAATTATTTTGTTGGAGTAGGTCATGGGAGACCAATTTGACTCAGTCAGAACAATTATAAAAACTATGTATAGTTTTTAAAAATCTGATTGGAAAGGTTTGATTGCCACTGAAGCAAATGGAAAAGAAGAGAGCTCAGAGAAGGGAACAGAAGACCCTATTCTCCTCAGGGTATCTAACAATTTTGATCCCTGAATCATGAGAATCTGAGAAAAAGGCAGAGAGCCAGAACTAAGGCAGCTAAGTGGATAAGATTTTCACAGCTGCATAGAACTAGTAAATAATTTTTGTTTGGGGATGGCCAAATAAGACCTGGGCACAGGGATCCCTGGGTGGTGCAGCGGTTTGGCTCCTGCCTTTGGCCCAGGGCGTGATCCTGGAGACCCGGGATCGAATCCCACATCGGGCTCCCAGTGCATGGTGCCTGCTTCTCCCTCTGCCTGTGTCTCTGCCTCTCTCTCTCTCTCTGTGACTATCATAAATAAATAAAAATTAAAAAAAAATTTTAAAAAAATGACCTGGGCACAAGGATCTTTAGAGAGTTCACAGGTTGGGAGAAGTTAGTACTGCAGCCCAAATACTTTCCCTTTGAGTCATATACTTAATATGGACAAGATAAGAAGCTAAGAAGTGAAAACAGCAGGATGATGCAAAAGAAAGTAGAGTTTTCAGCATGCTCAGGTAGCTGAGGAAACAGTCATTCAAGTTCATATCCTGCCAAAAGGAGGGCCCCCATAAACACTTCAGGTTCTCAGTCAGAGATACTACAGAGCCCTGTCTTATGAATGGAGAAAAACTAAAGGCATCTGAGCCTGAGGAAAACTGTAAACCAACTTTGAATCAGACTGTACTTGACTGCATTAAAGTGATTTGCCTCCCATTCATTCTACCTCCCAGAAGACAGGTAAATATCTACAGAGGAAAGAATGTGGCCCAGAGATCCCAGTTTTTAATGTTTAATTTCTAATGTCTAATTGAAAATTACCAGACACAGACACATGAAAAAGTGGGAGCAGACAAACAATAGAAACATTAAGGGACTGCATTGTGTCCCAAAATTCATATGTTGAAGTTCCAACCCCCAGTGTGATTGTATTTGGAGATTAAACCTATAAGAGGTTACTTATGATTAATTGAGATCTTAAGGATGGAGCCTTGACCCCATAGAATTAGTGTCCTTCTAGGAAGAGTCACTAAAGAGCTCATACTCTCTCAGCCAACTACAGGCCATGAAGAGAACTCTCACCAATAATCCAGTGGGCACCTTAATGTTAAGCTTTCCAGCCTCCAGAACTTCAAGGAGTACATTTTTTTGTTTTGTTTAAGCCACCCATTCTGTGGCATTCTGCTATAATAGCTTGAGTAGACTAATATGAAAACATACCCAGAAAAAAAAAATCCAGCTCCATTTTTAATGTGCATCTTAGTATCAACAGACTGCAAGGTACCCCTGTTCAGATTTCCAGAGCTCTCTGTCTCTGGTGTAACATCTTACAAATTCTATCAGTGTTAGCCTAGCCAAACTCTGACATGTGACTCTTCACTTTGGTGTGACTGCTGTTTTTTTCCTTACATTTCTCTTCCTTGTATTGCAGTCTGGAAAGGCCTTCAAGATGAAAGCTGGAACCCATAGGGACCACTTGATTTGTTTCCTTTTTCTCAGGAATCACAGCTCCACTTGTCTCAGTGTCTAAAAGACTCATATCATATATGTGACCAGTTTTTTTTTTTAAGATTTCATTTATTTATTTATTCATGAGAGACACACAGAGCGAGGCAGAGACATAGATAGAGGGAGAAGCAGGCTTCCTGCCGGGAGCCCAATGCAGGACTCAATCCTCGGATCTGGGATCACATCCTAAGCCAAAGGCAGACGCTCAACTGCTGAGACACCCAGGCATCCCTATACCTTTTATTTAAATGGTAGTTATATAAAAGCATCCATGGTCCTAAAAATTCATCAACACCTATACTTATGTTTTTTTTATACTTTTCTGTATGTATAATTTCTCTGTGTATATATACTTTAATGAAGTTTATGCAAGCACAGATATTACTCCAAAGATGTTAGAGTAGAAAAGACTTTGTATATTGAACCTATATATTGAGAAACATATGTCAGCTATTAGAAACAAATAAATGACCATGTTATAGTTCTGAATAGAAGAAAATTAGTTCTATCTTGGTGAAAGATGAATGGAATTGGAGGCTTTTAGGAGGAGATGAAATTTGAGATGAAACTGAAAAGCAGGTGATTAATAGAAATGAAGAGCAGCAGGTCATCTACCAGGAGAAATAGCATCTCCTTCTCAGAATTAGTTAGGTATGTAAGAAAAATTGACAGCGGTTTTATTTACTTGGATTATAATTAATAACATGAAATTAGGTTGGAAAGGTATTAGGGCTAGCTTGTGAATGACTTCAAATAACAAAGTAAGGAATTTTGGATTTCAGTAGATGCTGAGGACCCATTTAGCATTAATGAATAGAAGAAAGTCAAGATCAAAATTATGCTTCATAAACATAAATCCTTTGACCTCAATATTATCAGAAGGAGAATTGATGTAGCAAGAAAATATAAATGAATATTATGAAAATCTAATTCATTTTCATTTATCAAACAATTATTAAAGGTCCACTGACTTACTTGGGCAAAAATTAGTGAATACCTAAATTAGACCATTCAAATGGGAGTGTGACAAGTGACATACATGACATCTCCATTAAAGAACAATTTGAAAAATTCTTTTTTAAAAAAGATTTTATTTATTTATTTGACAGACAGTAAGAGAGAGAGACAAGCTGGGATAGCAGCAGAAGGAGAGGGAGAAGCAGGGTCTTCATTGAGCAGGGAGCCCAACGTGGAGCTCAATCCCAGGACCCCTGGATCAGGACCTGAGCCAAAAGCAGATGCTTAACTAACTGAGCCATCCAGGTATCCTGAAAAATTCTATGTTGCGTACTACTAAAAATTCATGGCAGTATATGAATTAAGAATATACTCAGGTGCCATAAACAGAAATTACAACTAATAGTAGCCTAAACATATAGGATTTGATTTTTCTCACATGATATGAAGTCCATAGGTAGATATTGCTAATGTTGGTTCAGCTTCTGAAAAATATTGTCACACCCAGGATTTTTCACTTTCCTTTAATGTTTTGAGGCTATTGACTGCTATTCTTTCCTCTGATACTTCATGATCACAAAATATCTGTCACATTTTCAATCCAGATCTCTGGTCAAAGAAGGTAGGGGGAAGCACAATGGCAGGCAATTCTGTGAGATTTTCATGAGAAAGAAAAAGCTTTCTCAGAAACTCTCCCTCTGCATTTCCATTGGCTGTGACAGGGTCACATATCTAACCCTACCTGAAATGGAGACCCTCAAAGTGGACAATGAGAACAAGATATACAGAATACACTGCCCTGGGCTGGACACACTGCCCCTCACAAAATTCACACCACCAAATTATGATCCTCACAAACAACAAAAGCAAAAAGTAATAGGTAAGGCTGTATCACACTGAAAAGCTCCTGCAAAGAAACATTCAACAAAATGAAAAGGAAACCTATGAGATGAGAGAAAATATTTACAAGTCATATACCTGATAAAGAGATAATATCCAAAAAAATATAAAGAACTCCTACAACTTAAAAGCAAAAAGACCCCTAACAATCAAATTTTAAAATGGGCTGAGGAACTGAATAGACATTTTTTTTCCAAAGAATTCATACAAATGGCCAACAGATACATGAAAAGCTGCTCAACATCTCTAATCAAGAGGGAAATGAAAATCAAACCACAGTACATTTTAGATTATATTATAAAGTTTTAGTAATTAAAATAGTATGTTATTGGCATAAAAACAAATATGTAGATCAGTGGAACAGAATAGGGATCCAAAAATTAACCCATGAATATATGGTCAATTAATTGATGAGAAAGGATAATAAATAAAAAAAATCCATCAATAAATGATGTTGGAAGAACTGGATTATGACATTCAAAAGAATGAAATTGGATCTCTGTCTCATGCCACGCATGCAAATCGAGTCAAAATGGATTAAAGACTTGGTGTAAGAATGGAAAATGTAAAACTCCTAGAAGAAAATATAGGGGGTAAATGACAATGATTTTCTGGATTTGACACCAAAAGTGAAGGCAGCAAAAGCAAAAAATAAACAAGTGAGACTACATCAGAGTAAAAGCTTTTGCTCAGCAAAGGAAATGATCAACAAAATGGAAAGGCAACCTATGAATTGGAAGAGAATATTTGTAAACCACATATCTTATAAAGTAGTTAATATCCAAATTATATAAGGAACTAACACAAATCAGTAGCAAACTGCAACAACAAAAAACATACAACCCAATACAACACAATTTACAAATGAGCAAAAGACCTAAATATTTTTCCAAAAGAGATATGCAAATGGATAACCGGTACATGAAAAGGTGCTCATCATCACTCATCATCAAGGAAATGCAAATCAAAACCACAATGAAATATCACCTCACACCTGTTATCAGGGCTATTATCAAAAAGATAATAGATAAAGATAATAGTGTGGTGGGTGAGGATGTGGAGAGCAGTGCTTAGGGAATGTTAATTGGTACAGTTACTATGGAAAACTATGGAAGTTCCTCAAAAAATTAAAAATATAATTATCATATGATCCAGCAATCTCATTTCTGGGGGTATATACAAAGGAAATGATAAGAGGATCTCAAAATGTATCTGTACTTTGATATTCACTATAGCATTACTATCAGCTAAGATATGGCCAAACTAAGTATCTGTCGGTGGATGAATGGATAAAGTAAATGTGGTATATATATGCAATGGAATATGACTGAGCCATGAGAAAGAAAGAAATTCTTCCATTTGTTACAGTATGGATGAACCTGCAGAGCATTATGCTAAGTGAAGTAAGCCAAAGAAAAACAAATACTGTATGATATCACTTACATGTGGAATCTAAAAGAGCAAAAGTCATAGAAACAGAGTAATGTTGATAGTTACCAAGGGGCTGGATGGTGAGGGAAATGGGGAGATTGGTCAAAGGATACAAACCTTGATTATAAGAAGAAAGAATTCTGGGGATAGAGTGTACAGCATGGTGATTATAGTTAATAATATTGAATTATATACTTGAAAGTTGCTAAGAGAGTAGACCATTAATGTTCTCACCACAAAATAAAATGATATTTGTGTGACATGATGGAGGTGTTAGCTAATTCTATGGTAATAGCCATTTTGCAATATATATGTATATCAAATAAACATATTGTACACCATAGTGTTTTATGTCAATTATATCTCAAAAAAGCTGGAAAAATGTTATTCTGCTATTGAAGAGAAAGTAGAAAACTGATAACAATCCTAAGAGAATTTTTCACAGCCACTCCCACCATACACTCTATATACATATAAAAAAGATGGTGCTTGATCTCAAAGAATATATGTGATAGCTGTGAGAGTATTATATATGCCCATAAGAAATGATTCCTTTTAATATGCAATTGAGAACTTCCATCTAATGTGTGGAATATATTTTCCATTTGTTTGCATATTTTTAATTAAGTTGGCCATTCTTTGCTTCTCCCAAAAATTCTTTGATCACATACAATGAAAAATCTAATATAAGAATGGACAACAAAGTCATACAGAAAATAGGAAAAAAAAAAGAAATAGATGTGATCCAATGAGATAATTATATGGCACACGTTCTGTATTTCATGGCAACTTAGCCAAAAGTAGAGTTAGTAAAGGATTTCTCATTATTTGACTTTCTTTAAGTAAACAGTTTTATTTTGAGGAATAAGCTTTCTGTCATGGAAAACATGAAGGATTAATATGAACATTTTAGACTTTATATGAAAAATATTAACAGCAGGAAGCTGAGATAAGTTATGACGTTAGTAAGAGTGGCTTCCTATAGAGTAAGTTTTCAGGTATAATTGATTTATCATTCTTTCCCTTAGGCTTCACTACCTGAACCTGATCATTTTACATTTATTTTAATGATCTTAAGGTTTTAGTATGACTACATCTTCAAATGCCATATTTCTGAGATTTCATAGTGCATTTTTCCTCAAAATAGGGACTAGATCTCCCTGGTTCCCTATCATATTTCCTTTGTATGTAGAAGGCAGGCAATACATATTTGTTGAATAAATAAGTAGGTGAGATAAAAATAAGAATAAGTGATATTATGCTTTTTCCTCAGCAGTGATTCTAGAAGTTAAATCAATATTCTACATATGGAAGGTTTTGCTATCAACCCTAACAGTTGCAGTCACAACATTCAGTCTTAAATGGCTCCTGCCTCCTTTTCATCTAATATTCCAAGGCATCCCACATGGTATCTGCTACATTGAGTCATTCAGTGGAATAATTAATGTTCTCCTGGACAGAGATATTCCTGATAAGAGTTAAAACAATATTATACTGGTATGTTATTTCTGATTCCTTCAGCATCAGGATAGAGTTTCTTGAACTAAAAAAAATAAAAGGTTAGCATATCTATTACACTACTCTTCCTCAGTATTAGATGCTCTAGGCAGCCTTTAGTAAATGCTGTATCATGGCTAATTCATAGTTCTGTTCTGAAAGTAGTGCCTCAGTACTCTGTCATCCATTCATGTGCTTCAGAAACAAGCTGAACAAGAAGTTAGGTGCATTTTGTTGTCAGTGTTGAGGACGCTGACTTTCATTCTTGCTCAGACAGATGGCATTCACCCTTTTTCACAAAGATAGCCCACAAGGATATTTGCAATCAAGCCAAAAGTTCTTCCACAAAAATTAATTTGAACAGAGTTTGAATCTGCTAAAGCATTTGGAAAAAAAAATCAAAACCCCAGATTTATATACACTAGCACTTTATGGAAAAGGCCATTTGGCATGAACAACTTTAATGGTAGATGGTAACTGCTCAACTGCTTTGACCACATGAGAGCCCATCGATGGTGCCTCAATAACATAAGTGTACATACATAAGTTGTATACACTCCTGAGTGTATTGTATTATATGCTTAATATACTTCACCTAAAATTATTTTAAATGGAGTGAGAAAGGGAGGTGTGGTTAATGGAAAGAAAATTGCTAACAATAATTCTGAAATTTTGAGCTCCAATATTAGAAGAATCATGCTTTTCACAGAAAAAGGAAAGTAAACCGAGAAAAATGTATTCCATTTTGGGAGTGCTAATCTACAATGCAATATGGAACTCTTCTTGTTCAGGAATTGTTTGAAACCTGAATTAAACAGAAGTAGAAGAAAATGTGCACCAGTTCTTAAGCAAAGCATTTAGTGAAAAGCAGTCATCAAGACAGAGTTCGGGGGGGGAGGGGCGGAGGGGTGTTGTGGCAATAATCCAGTCAGTACACCTAATCCTGATTGTCTCCATTTGGTCCTGCTTATTCTTTATCTCGCACTCATTTACTGTCTTTATTTGCCTTCACTCTTTTGGCTTTATATCCCATTTCCAGTCCTGAACTTGTATCCCTGTACCTGACAGCCAATTGAACTTTTCTGGCCTTCCATATCTTGTCTCCATATTATGCTCTCCTTATGAGTATCTGATCCAGTCCATCTAAGAGAATTTGGACAGGTCATATCTCTTACCTTTTAGGAAGATGAAAGTATAGTGTTTAATAATAGCTTTATGGGCAGGCCAGATTTGTTCAAAGTAACACTTTATTAGAGTAATAAACAATGCATTTAATCATGTTCTACTTTTTATGTCATGCAAATGCATACACTTAATAGTAAGAGATTACTTAGAGCAGTAGCCATGAATCACAGTGCCCCTGTGACAGTCTTCAGAAGGTACTAGGAAAGAGAGTCAAAAGTGCTTTTGACATAATACAAATT
This sequence comes from Canis aureus, assembly GCF_053574225.1. Taxonomy (NCBI): domain Eukaryota; kingdom Metazoa; phylum Chordata; class Mammalia; order Carnivora; family Canidae; genus Canis; species Canis aureus. The sequence goes on along the minus strand of NC_135620.1, from coordinate 45,956,717 downwards.
ATATTTGCTAATACCCATTGAATTCTTGCCATCTTTCAGATACTGTATGGAAATCTGGTAGCAAATATTAAAATAGTAAAGATACCTGGAACATTTCTGATTGGTTCCTACTCTCAAAATGATGAATATAGGAACATATGAATATACAATTAGGAATTAAATAATGATTACTTTAATTTACACATTTCAAGATTATAAAACCTTTTTTAAATTTAGTGTTTTATAATGTGTAGTTTTGGCTTTTTCTATTTACCTTGGATAAAATTTGTAGGAGGAAAAGCATTTGCACCTGAATTTCCTGATTAGTAAGTAGCACTTGGTGGTGCTCAGAATGGTTCTTTCAAGTAGTAAAGATAATATAAATATCTCAAAACACATAAAATAGTAAAGGGCTAGTATGAGTGCCATTTATATTTCAATTCTTTTTCAAATGTTTCTCCCCTCATGTGATACCTCCTTTCTCTATTCTCCATCTAGAAACTTCTGCCCATTCTTTGAGACCTGGCAGCTATCTATTCTGTCTTAATGCTTAATAAGTGCCTTAAACTTAACATATCCCTAATTGAACTCATGATATGTGTTATTCCTTTGGTTCTAGAGTGAGTATTACTCGGATCTTGCCTAAAATATCTTAAAAGCAAGGCCCAAAAGGATCATACACTTTTTAAAATAACTTCTATTATGGCTATATGTAGTAAAGATAATATAAATATCTCAAAACGTATCTTTACTACTTGAAAGAGCCATTCTGAGCACCACCAAGTGCTACTTATTAATCAGGAAATTCAGGTGAAAATGCTTTTCCTCCTACAAATAGCCAGGTCCAACAAAGTAAAATACGTAATGCTTAGCATCCAGTCAAAAATTACCAGGGTTACAAAGTAACAAGAAAATACAAAATATAATGATGAAAATAATCAGTCAAACCAACTCAGAACTGTCACAGGTGTTAGAATTAACAGACAAGATTTAAAACAGCACTATAATTATATCTCATATATTCCAAAAAATTAGAAATATGAAAGATATTTAAAAACCCAGTCAAACTTGTAGAAATGAAATTATAATGTATGAGAAATACACTGGGCAAAATTAACAGAAGACTCTACATGGTAGAAGGAAAGAATAGTTAACTTGAAGATAGAGTAGTGAAAATTATTGAAAATGAAATGCAGAGAGAAAATAGACTGAAAAAATGAACAGACATGAGTGAGCTGTAGGACAATATTACAGGCCTAATATACATATAATAGCATTCCCCAGGTAAGTGAAAGAGAGCAGAACATATTTGAGTAATGCTGTAGATAGAACTCTCACATAGCTCCAAGATTTCCCAACACCTGATGAGTCTACCCCTGAGTAAGCCTCAGGGAAATGTATGTGGTAAATTTTATTCTCTTGATTAGATTACATTATATGGCATAATTAACCTTAAGATGGAGTGATTATTCAGGTGGTCCTGGACCTAATCACATGAGGCTTTTTTTTTTTAATTTTTTATTATTTATTTATGATAGTCACAGAGAGAGAGAGAGAGAGGCAGAGACATAGACAGAGGAAGAAGCAGACTCCATGCAGCGGGAGCCTGACGTGGGATTCGATCCCAGGTCTCCAGGATCGCACCCTGGGCCAAAGGCAGGTGCTAAACCGCTGCGCCACCCAGGGATCCCTCGCATGAGGCTTTTAAAGGAAACTGTTTTCTAGCTGCAGAAGAGAAAGTTAGAAATTTGAAGCACAAGAAGTATCTAACAAATCACTGCTGGCTTAAAGTGGAGTGGCCATGTGGCATGGAATACAGGTACCCTCTAGGAGCTGAAAGCATTCCCTGGCTGACAGCCAGCAAGTAAATGAGAACTCAGTCCTAAAACCACAAGGAACTAAATTCTGCCAACAAAAAGAATGATTTTGGAAGAAGATGTTTGTACCCAGAGCCTCCAGAGAAGAACTCAGGCCAATAATTTAATTTCAAGGATGTGGAGGAATTGGAACTCTCATATACTGCTGGTGGGAATGTTAAATGATATGAATACTTTGAGAAAAGTATTCCAACTTTTAAAAAAGTTAAACATACACCTATCATATGACCCAGCCATTTCATTCCTAATTATTTACCCAAAATAATTGAAAGCATATGTTTTAACAAGATTTGGTGTGTCATGGAAAGTTTATGTGTATGGTAGTCCCCCTACCCATTATCCACAGACATGCATCCCAAGATCCCCAGTGGATGCCTGAAACCATGAATCATACCAAAGCCCATATATACTTTGTTCTTTCATATTCATACATACTTATGAAAAAATTTAACTTATAAGTTAGGCACAGTAAGAGATTAACAACAATCATAAAATAGATCAATTTTGTAATAATATACCATGACAGAAGTTATATGAATATAATCTCTCTTTCTAAATATAATCTTATTATACTAACTTACTATATCATTATATTTACCCTTCTTCTTGTGATGGTATGATGATAAAATATGTAAGTAAGGAGATGAAATACGGCAAGTAAGGTAGGTATTGTGTTGTAGCATTAGGCTATTATTTATCTTTTGACTGTATGTCAGAAGGAAGATCATCCGCTTCCATGCTACATTTGACCAAGGGTAACTGAAACTGTACAAAACAAAACCACAGATAAAGTAGAGGGAACTACTGTAATAGTCATAAGGTATAAACAATAAAAATCCCATCAATTGGTGAATAGATAAATAACAAATCCTATTCTATATATACAGTGGAGTACTACTCAGAATAAAAAGTAAGGAGTTATTGAGGTGAGGAGTTATGCTACAATATGGATCACTCTCAAAACAATAATGCTGTGTGAAAGAAGCCAGACACACACAAAAATGAATATTGTATAATTACACTTATGTAAAACTCAAGAAAACATAATTCTAATCTATAATGACAGAAAGCAGATCAATGGTTGCATGGGAATGGGGGTGGAACAGGTACTAGTGGAAGAAATTAGTTACAAATATGCATATGAAAATTTGGGGATGATAGATTATATTTATTATCTAGATTGTGATGATTATGTAACAGATGTAGATATGACATTAAAATATATTGAATTTTTAATGTTGAATATGTGTGACTTGTCTTCGATTATATCCCAATAAAGCTGGAATTTTTTAATTGAAGTATAATTAACATACAGTATTATATTAGTTTCATGTATACAGTGTAATGATTCAGCAATTTAACGTTACTCTTCAGACCCTGGACTTTTAAACTAGGGCTGTACAAAGGTGTACTTGGAGTACTTGAAATAGTGGGATGACCATGAGAGATTTTATTCCCCCTGAGACAAAATCTATTCAAAATTTGAGGAAATTTTTTATATAATAAACACCTATATTATAGTCTCAAATACAAAATATCCATGAATTAACCAAACAAAACATGAGGTGTTAAAGACATACTAAGATAATTTTAGACAGTTTCTTTTTTAAATTACCAGTATGGGGGATCCCTGGGTGGCGCAGCGGTTTGGCGCCTGCCTTTGGCCCAGGGCGCGATCCTGGAGACCCGGGATCGAGTCCCACGTCGGGCTCCCGGTGCATGGAGCCTGCTTCTCCCTCTGCCTGTGTCTCTGCCTCTCTCTCTCTCTTTGACTATCATAAATAAATAAAATAATAAAATAAATAAAAATCAAAAAAATAAGTTACCAGTATGCTTTTAGAGCTCAAACCTGCTGAGACTTAGCTGAGATATATCAGTGGGTAAAGAGAGAACACCAAGACTTGGTGAAAGCCAGAGAGAGAAGAGGTTGACTACCAACGTGAGGTTATCATACCATATGGTTCTGGGGACCATAGTGACCATGGATTTGAACTGGACTGGCATCGCTCTTCTGTTGACTTCAGGTATAAATTAGTTGAAGACATGAAGGACAATTTTCATCCTTTTGAGGGTTGGACATACCATGGGTACAGCTAATCATGTTGGAGTTAATAACACAGCTCCCGGAGTAGCAAGAAGCTAAAGCTGATACCTACTATGGAGACTGAGCCAATATAGGCAAACATTGTGGCTCATGTGGCCTCTGAATTCTTATCTCACTCAGCTAATTGGTTCTATTGCAGCAAAAGTAATTCTCCACTCTACTCACTTTGGGGCTGAAATTTTCTGCCTTGATCTGTCTTTGCTAAATAACTTAGAAAGCCTAAGTTTGGCCTCTGAATGAAGTAATCATGACAAGAAGTGTAATGACTACCACCAGCTGGCAATTTGAAGAATGAGAATATAGGAGAAAAATATTCTTTTCCCCATCAGTTGTTCTTTAGTCTCCAGATATCTTTTTTCTGGAAACAAGGCAGAAGACATGGGAAAGGGAAGCTCTGAGAAAAGCCATAAATGCGTGAGGAAAACATTTCTTATTCTCACAATTCAAAAGAATGATGTACCATTTTGTCACTTTATCTTGAGAAAGACCATTAATAAAATTGAGTTAACACTAAAGACTTAGTCATGAATTAGCCACTAGAAAGAGACATACTTAAATTGCAAATTACTTTTAAAGTCATTAACCACCCCAAACTTAATAAAGTGAAATCTTCACACTGTTAAAGCGAGTAACAGATGTTGTTTTTAATGTTTAATGAAAAATATTTATCTGCTGCTATGATAAAATCCTGTTTCCCTGACCCTCTTTTTAACTCTGGCTAGGTTTGTTATGTTACATTAAAACGTTCTTTTGCAAGATGATCAGTACATTGGTTTTTTTTTTTTTTTTTTTTTTACAGTTATTCAGGCTCAAACTTAAATAAATGTTATTTTTTGGAGCTCTCCATAATGCATATTTGAAGGGCAAGAGCAAGTCTATAGAAATCTGTGAGAGTAAAATGAAGAAATGGCTTTTTTTTTTCTTCAGCCAACATGGCAGATGAAGAAGATCTGTAACCACAGAAAAGCATGTCTAATTAGTGCAGCTTCAAGCTATGAGAGAGACTGAATTGGCAAAGAGCTTTCTCTTGGATGATCTTTTCTTTTTCTTGGATTATTTAAAGGAGACTAATTTCTTAAAGCCCTAGGCAACAGGGTCACAAGCAGTAAGCAAAACTTGTATCAAGAGAATAATGGTATTTCAATGTTGAGGAAAAATACCATCATAGCCAGGAGGGAAGCCATCAAAACTTAAGCTGCTGCAATCTGGAAGCTTCTCCTCAGGACCTGTTTATTGCTGGTTCACTGTTTTAAGCAGCATAAAGTGCCAAACGAGTGGCAGGTGGGAAGGTTATGTGAAAAACTATCTGCATGAGTTAAGGGACTGTAAAGGTACAAAAGGCAAACACAGAGGGAATGAAGCCCCCTGAAATAAAAGATGAAAATGTTAGTGAGTTCTTCTACTAAGAGATAAAACTAGCTTCCATCCATGCAGACCTAAAGTGAATCACCAAAGTAGGTTACCTCATTAGCCGGTGTAGATAGAGCTCCTTCTGATTTGAAAATGTGTTATACATTCTCAATTTTGTGTAATAACACAGAGAATACACCTTGATTTCACCTTCTAGTCTTAGAACTAGCTCCTCATCCTTTTCTTTCCAGCTCCAAGAAAGAAAAATAGCAATCAAGGGCGGGGGGTGGGGGGGATGAGAGAAAAGCATAAAACATCAATTTAGCCTCCCTGAAACATCTGCTCCCATAAGAAAGGAACACTTTTTCCTTCTTTTAGATAGATCCTGGCAGATTGAAATATTAAACAATCAAAGTTTGCTCTTATCAGTTATATTGTGATGAAATGCCAAAAGTAATCTTATCCTTGACCACAGATGAATAGATCATTACCTTCTGAGGAACTGCAAAGATGACCTAGAAGGTTGTGTGGAATATAAAGATGTTATAGTTAAAAATGGACTATGACTAACAATTCACATCTACATATATTTACAGAATATAGCATCTATTATAGGCCAGGAACTATGTCAAGGACTTCAAGGAGGAAACACACAAAGATGGCTACAGCATAGCCCCTGACTCAAGGAAGTTTAAGGTTTAAAAGAAAGATTAGAAAAAGGACATAAGGGGACCCCTGGGTGGCTCAGCGGTTTGGCACCTGCCTTTGGCCCAGGGCGCGATCCCGGAGTCCCGGGATCAAGTCCTGCATCGGGCTCCTGGCATGGAGCCTACTTCTCCCTCTCCCTGTGTCTCTGCGCCTCTCTCTCTTTCTGTCTATCATGAATGAATAAATAAAAAACCTTAAAAAAAAGAACAAGGACATAAACTTCAATAGGCAGAAAAAAAAATCCTTTAGAATTGTTCAAAGATGTTTAGATGAGGAACTCTGAAGTTTAGAGAGAGACCAATTAGTCACTCACCATGATTTTGTGGATTGAATAAGGTTTCCCCACAACCTAGCCCAGCCCTACAGAAAGGTCAAGGTTGGTGATTCAGGTTGGGAGAACAAATGAGCTAAAGCATCAAGTGTGAAGTATGAGGATACTTGGAGATGCCGGCTGGGATGTTGAATGTAAGAGTTGTTGATGAGAAAAATGTCGTATCATGTATTTCTTCAGCATACCATATTCATGGCTGGTATATTTATTCTAAATTCTTTCAAAGAAGAATGGCATATATAACAAAAAAAATGAAGAAGCCATATAGATACATGGAATTTCCCAGAGTGATTGCTTCTTTGTAACCAGCACCTTGTTCAGTAAGTGACATTACCAGCATCCAGAGAGGCCCCTCTCCATAACCTCTTTCATTCACACCCCCACTGATGATCATTATCCTTATTTCACCATCACTATAGATTAGTCAGTTTGAAACTTAATATAAATGAAATAATATAGTACATACCTGTGTTTGGATTCTTTACTCAATATTCTCCTCTGTGTCCTATGTAACTGTAGCTTGTTCTTATTGATTAATATTCATTTGTATGGACTTGAAGGGTGATCTGTAGTTGATGTGACACTTGAACATGTGAAGTTTTTGTTTTTAATCTTTTCAATCAAATAAATGGATCAAAACCAACTCAGTTCCAAAATGGGTAAACAAATGCAGCCACTGATTAACTTAAACATGTACACAATGAAGTATTTGTTATATTCAAGTATGAATATTAATCAGTAATTTTCCAGGATGTCTGGGTGGCTTGGCAGTTGAGCGTCTGCCTCTGGCTCATGATGTGACCCTGGAGTCCCATGATCAAGTCCCACATGGGGCTTTCCGTCAGGAGCCTGCTTCTCCCTCTGCCTATGTCTCTCTCTGTGTCTCTCAAGAACAAATAAAATCTTTTTTAAAAATTATCAATAATTTTTCTTATTAAAGATGAGTATCCACTCTGATGAGAACACTGCAGGGTGAATTGGGTCACTTCTGTGTTCTCTTTGATTGCTTCTACTTTGTTTCATACACTGGCCTGTTTGACTTTTCTTTGAGTTCTGTACTATTGCCAGTGATGGGGGGAGTCCTCTGATGTACCATACATGTTATATTCTAGTGCAAATTTTTTGCTCCAACTGAAAAGCATTGGGACTTCTACTAACTTTGTCACGTTAAAAAAAAAAAAAATCCTTGCACTTGTTTTGTTTCCCAATTCTAGAATAACTCTGTTGAAAACCCTTACTCTCTCCGATGAAAGGAAGTGTTATCTTCCTCTTGAGGAAGCTCTGTGTTTTGAGCAGGAAAAACTAACTTTCAGGGCTGCCATCTGGAAGGTTTCTCACTCAGGAAACTTATACAAATTCTCTCTCTATTGTCCTCAAAAGGATCGTCCATCCCTGAATCTGTGACTCTCACAGTGTCTTACACGGTTAATGTTTATCTGGGGGAAAATAGCAGTTCTTAGGATCATAGGCAGAACTTCCCATCTCAGTTACCAATTCTAATCATTACCTCCTTCAATCCCTGATATCTGCTTCTATATGCTTTTGAGAGGAATAAAAAGAAAGAACCAAGAAAATGGGGACCAAGGAAGATGGCACTTTCATACTGGATTGTGTATATGTTCGGAAATTCAGTAAGAAATTTGAAGACTGCGGGGCATAGTACTCCATGGGAGCTCCAAATACTACTTGTCCCAATAGATTGAGGTTATTTAATTTTTTCCTTTTTTCAATTTTGGAGAACAGAAAAAGTAAAAGTTAGCAGTGTGAGAAATGTTCCCATTTTAATCTTTCTTGCTACTGTGAAGCTGTAAATTTTTGGGAAGCATTAAAGTTCATTTCCTACTGTCCATTCAAGCTACAATTCCATTGTATGTAAACAGTGGATTCTATCATTACTGTATAAAGAAATGTATTAATCAATTGGGTAGAACTAATAGATAGTTTGGAACTTAAATACCACCAACAATATCTCCATAAGGATATGAATATAGGCCAAGCATCTTAAGGAGAAATACTGTTATAATTTTCAGCATGTGGCAGGACTTTTTTGAAATTATGTTTTATTGTAATATTCAGTTTATTCCAGGAGAGCACTTACCCTGAATGCAATATCTTACATGATAACACTTAATATAATAATACCACTGTTAGAGAGGGTATTTTAAAAATTATTTCTAAACAATAGAGCAAGTGTTGAATTTTAATATTATAAGTGAGAACTAGAATAGAATGTTTATATATTTAGCATCAATTGAAAGCCCATTACTCATCTACTTCTATTGATTCCACAAATGTTTATTGAGTGGTAGCTAACGTTTGTGAGATGTTGGGAATATAAAGTTAATTAAATCACTTGTCCTCTATTTCAAGGAGTTAATGGTATAACCTAGGAGGCAGTGAACAAATAATCATTGTGAGATATATTTCACTATGGAACTATCTAGCACCTTTGGGAAGTCAGAGGAAAGATGTTTTTGTTGTTTGTTTTTGTCAAACTTTTATATGTAAAGCTTCCCAAAAGTTTGAGCTGGATGGATTTGGAAGACAGGATGTTTTAGAAGTGGAGGTTGGGAGGCAAATGCAGTCCAGAGATAAACTTTATCTCATTCATCTTCACAGCACTCCTAAGAGGTATTATTAACCGTAGTTCACAAAAGACATATATAGATCTCAGTACTGATTTCTGGCTAAAATCCATTGTATATAAAAGCCTGTTCACTCTTCCACTCTATAAAAACTGAGGTGTTAATCTGGAGGTGACTTTTTAATACCATAATTTTTCTTGTGTAATAATTCACAATTTCAAACCATCTTCACATTAGTCATCTTATGCTATATGTTATAAAGTACAGGGTAGGCATCTTTTTGCCCCTTTTCCTATGGGAGAATAGCTTAGAGTGATAAAGAAATGGACTCAAGAGTGATAAAGAAACGGACTCAAGATACTCCAGATTTAGAAAGTAAAACCTAAATTGTTCTAACTCCCATGTTGTATTATTTTTGTGCATTCTCTTATTTCTGAGTCTCACAGTTACTATGACAAAATGGAAAATTACTATGGTGTTTTTATTCTGATAAGGAGTTTATTATATTTTAAAAAGTATAGTTAATAAAAGTTGAGAAAACAGTTTTAATGGGATTAATTCAAAGAAGAATGGAGGGCATGAATTTAAAAATGTTAGCATGCATGAAAAGATACAGGGATCTTGGAAGGATATCTAAAAAGTTTATCACATAGAGCTTCATTCTTTTAAACAGGGAAACAACTTTTTCAAGTAGCTTCATGACCCATTTGCTACATACAGGCTGAACAAAATATGCTCACATGTTTCTAAGAAACAGATGTTGTTTGAGCCCTCATAGCATGCTGTTACTTGGTGCCTCTACCAGTTTAGGTAGGATTTAGCCATAAATCATAACTGAAGAAAAAAAAAATCAAACAATCCATGGGAGCTTATATTTAAAAGAGGGTTGCAAAAAAATAAAAAAATAAAAAAAAATAAAAGAGGGTTACTTTCAGAGAATATGTCACCAACTAGTCAAAATTAATCCACAGGACCACATTGTATGCATGAGAAATGATTTTATATATTCTGCACTCCTGTCAGCTATATCTCAGGGGTTATGAAGAATACTATAAAGTTGAATCAGTCATGTATATTGAGACTGATAGTGAACAGTGGGTACTAATGAGTCGATCCTAAAGATGTTCAGAAACCCTAGTTAAGTTAGTGTAGATGAGGTCGTAGTTTTCATTTTTATCATGGATTTTATTTTCTTCTGTCAAAGATGTAATAATACTGAATAGACTTTAAATGACATAAAGCTCCATAATACCTTCATTTTTTATATCTCATTAATTACCTAACATAATGAATGCCAATCCATAAATGGAAATGCAAAAACAGGTTACAATGATGGACTATAAACCTTGCCTTTTGCTGACATAAATTTGAAGACAGTGCACATTTAAGATGCTTCAATAGTTAACGTCTAAGGGAAATAAGATTTTGCAAAAACCAAATTTAATGCTTCCTACATGGATGAGGTAATAAGTTTGTAAAGCATCAGACAATCTTTTTCTCTCAGATTGGCAACTTTTCTGGCACATCTTCCAATTGTGTTTTTTCATGTGGGTGCCAATTGTCTTTTTTTTTAGAGACATGTACATGAATATATGAGAAGAAAGAGAAATAAAGTACAAATGGGTCCTGTGTTTTTACTACAAAGTTATATTAAGTTTCCATACTGGAACACCTGTGGACCTCTAATTCCCAAACCTAATTAGGTATCAGAACAGTCTTAGTAATGGTCAGAATATAAGTCTGGGGCTGCCATCTTTTCCTACTGAATCGGAACAAGTGTTGGGTTGCTCATGAATCTATATTTTTAATCTTCTCCATGATGATTTTCATGCACAGCTAGCTTTGAGAAACACTATAAATACGCTTAACAAATACTGTCTGTGTACATATTTGACCCTGAAGATATTTGTAAATATTTGTAAAGTTTCTTTTACGTTATAAAGTATATAAAAGAATAATTTTATAAGTATCCCCCAACCCAATATCAACCTCTTAGTTAAATGCTATAAAGTGTTACACACCTAGCATAGTGCCTCTGGGTAGCTAGTTGTGTTGGTTTAGCTCCTGGATAGTAGTGAGCATGAGAGTTTCCAAATGTAAATTTTATCAACATCACCTCACTGTACTGAAATGGCAAGCATTAACTTCCAAGGGTGGGGGGGCGGGGGGAGCATGTGATATCAACTCAGCAGTAGCCCTTAAGAGCACCTTTCAGTCTTGCACATAGCTACATATAATTATAGTAATCAGCACTGATTACACTCTTAAAGTTTTTCTAGGTACTTTTAAATATTTGCAAAATTATTCAATATAATTTTCCCCAAAGAACCATGAGGTATGTGTTATTTAATCTACTTTCCAGCTAGGAAACTGAAGATTGCACAGAGGTATCCAACTCTATTAACAGTATTTTTAAACCAGCAAGATAATAAAACTACCACATAAATGTAGTCACTTGGCAGGTAACAATGATAACAAAATGTTGTCTTCATAAATATAGATAAAATTACTAAGAGCAAAATATGTCAGACCCACCTTCCTGACTACCGAGGCCAAGGGACCCTTCCCCCACACTTTCTCCATCCTCTGACATGCTTGGTTCAATGAGGGGAGCCTGCTGAGTTTGGGACTACATCAATCAGGAACTGTAGGGCCAGTGGGCATTAGAGACCTTCTATTAAGTTTTCTTATGAGTCACTAGTGAAGCATAGTAGTTTCCTGCCTCTGGCACTCTGTAGGAAAAAACAGAAACAACAGGCAATTTGCCCCTGTCACATAGATTAATCAAGAAAGGCATAACCTTTGTATCTTTGGCTGGTCTCTGATAAGGGGAAAAGGGCATTGTGATAGATACCGGCAGGAATCACTTCAATCATCTTTAACAGTCCTGGGACATAAGGCAAGGAGCTTAAAACTTTCATTTAAAACATGTTGTTTTTTTTTTTTTTCTATTGAAGTTTCTGTAATTATTACCTGTGCTCCTTCTATCATGCCCTATTGTGAACAACTTCAAAGAAAAGAAGCAAGTTCTTTAGATCAAAGAAAAAAATTGACTGGGGAAAAATGGATTGTCTTTCTACTAAACACACACACATATTCTGTTGTTATGGCAACATTAGATCTAAGAATGACACACCAAATAATATGGTACCCAAGCGCATTACTACCGTCAAATGTCACAGTAAATGTGCTTCAGCTTCTGAATATGACATACCAGGTTGTTTCCTGTTCCTTTCAGTTATTTTACTTAGGCCAAAGCAACTTACTCTAATGGGAACCAAATATCATCCATCACCTTTCTTAGTGGATGTTTCTTGCATGAAGAAATCCACTAACTCCACTAAAGAGATATGCCACAGGATGAAATCTGAGCTCGTTCTTAACAAAATAGCTGCTTATCCTTTAAAACCCATTACATCGTATCTATATAGCAGTGTGTCCAACTCGGGAATTCATTTGTATATATATGTATATTATTTGTGTTGGTGTGCATAACCTTGGATTGGTTAAATATGTGTAGACAAAGTAAATCATACTTATGTGATAAAGTAGTGGATGGAATTTTACCATTTTTTGGATGCTGCTACATGTTTGTATAATAGCTTTATTCTTTATATTATCTCTAATATGCTTACATATGTTAATGTTTCATTCTTGGTGCTGACTTAAAACTATACTGTGTGACTTTGCCAATGAAAAGACCAAAAAAGGGGGGGGTAGGATAGGTTATAAGTCAACAGCAATTTTCTGTAAAAGAATATCGAGACATCACAAGTGAAAGGTCAGACATCTAGGAGATCTTAGAGATGATGGAAAAAGATCACACATCTTAAAGAAGCATGTGAAGTACCAAGCTCTAAACTGCGAGACTGAAATTGGCTTCAGGGACTGTTCCCTCTTTCATGTGGGAGCAGAAGCAGAATAAAAAGGAACGGCTATTGGAGAGTGGAACCTGAGGCTTCAAAGACATGTCCTTGAGTGTGTGTCATCTTCACACCCTACTACCCTTCCTTCTCTGATAGTTTACCTTCACTCTGCACATGATGGGGAGGAGTTTAAACTAAGAATTTGTCTCCAAGATGTGTAAATATAGATTTCTGAATCATGCCAGTCCATTTCCAAAGAGTCTTGTACATTTATCCTTAGGAGCTCATTTAGAGAGGAATAAAAAAATCCATAAAATAGCTATTCAGTACTGTCAGCTAATTCTACTGCTCTGGTCCCTATTTATTTGAAAAATGTGCCATCACACAGTATATTTGTGATAGGACTGAATTAAGGGTGATAATACTGAACATACTAATTTAAAATATATGCTAGAGCTCTTAGCTTAGTCAAATACACTTAATGTTTCTCTTCTCAGTATTATTCTCACCAACTAACCATTTCAAGAAATAATTTAACACTGAGTGCCGAGCTCTACACTGATAAAGGAGGTCTATCGTCCCCAAAGCATTTGCTATCAGTTTACTTAGAGTATCTTAAAATGCCAAAGAAAATGAAATTCCAATCCAGTAATTTAGCCATTGTGCTAAATGTATTTTCTGATGAGATCGCAGCATATTACTGAGGACTAAATTAGAAAGTCGGTGAAAATGGATTGGAAAATAGAAAGATAGTATAAGGAAGACAAAGATAATAGCACAGTGGACACAGACGTCTGTGCCTGTTGAAACAATACTCTATACGTTATTTTTATTTAGAAGTCCAGGTTGCTGTGTGGCACAGAGCATGCAGGACTTGCCCATAGCAGACAGGAAGGCATAAAGCCATCCTGAGAACACCTACAAATACCTGCTCCAAATGGAATTTACCTATCACTGATACAAATGAAACGTTGATTCAGGAAAGTTCCTGGGCACCTAGCTGGAGAGAATGTTGATTTCCAAAACACATATAAGGGACTTGAGCTTCCTACAGATGCTGAAATCCCCACCAACTTTTGAAAGGTTTTCCCCTCATATAGGAAGACAAAGGAGGAAAAGACAACACTCTTCTCATTTTTCATTTTTAGGTAGGACTGGCACAGGTGTGCTGCTGTTCCCTATAATTGTTACTGTTCAGCAATTATAAGGTTCTGAAGAACCTTAGATTTCAAAACACCCTCCCTCATTAATCATCAGTTCCTCACACTATAAGATCAGTTCTACAAGAAGTTCCCCTAACTGAACTAGAAAGACAGCATTACACACACACATACACAGAGGATTGATTTTGTTATTCCTTACATTTATTGGTCTACTCTATATGTTGAATAATTGACTTAATATAAAGAGAATCAACACTAATATGTACTTAATATGTAAAAGTAATTATAAAAGGGGATGATCATTTTGAGTGATTTATATCCTTGAGTTTTTTTTTACCATGTGAGCACCTATTACCTCTAGCAGGAAAAAGAATCATAAGAACATTGATTTGCTTCCATAATAATTGCTTAGAAATGTCAACCCACGTATAGTCATATATTCACCTACTGTCTTTTGCACTCAGTCACTTTCATATTTGTTTGTCATTTCACTTTCCTTCTCTGAAAACTGCTTGTTCTATCTGGACCTGCTTGCCCTGTCTTTCTCCTTTCTTGCTGCCGTCTGTGTATATTTTTCTCCCCTTTCTATACTCTAATTTTCTCCTGGCTCCATTCTACTTTCTGTGCCATTCAGTTACTCTCCTTCTTGATTATCACTTCTCCTTTGTCCTTATATTCATCCTTATCATCTCATTCGTCTTTTCTTCTCTGATCTTTTTATCCCTCTATGACAAATTTATGTTCCTCATATAATGGATGTTTTTCCCTTTTCTCATATTTTAAGATTTCCTTTCTACTTCTTTCCATGATTATTCATCTCCCTTATTTTTCTCAGCTAGTTTATTTTTGTTTTGACTCCCTCGTCTCCATTTTGTCCTCACTTTCTTTGTTCTCTCTTCTTATGAGGAAATACCCAACTTATACATTATATCTTGTTTTTGTCGATTTGTTTTAAAGATTTTATTTATTTTTTCATGAGAGACACACAGAGAGAGAGGCAGAGACATAGGCAGAGGGAGAAGCAGGCTCCATACAAGGAGCCCGATGTGGGACTCTATCTTGGGACTCCAGGATCATGCCCTGAGCCAAAAGAGACGCTCAACCACTGAGCCACCCAGGCGTCCCTTGTAGATGTTTTATAAGAACTTTTCCCATTCATTAGTTCTGCCCTCTGCATAGTCTCCTGCATAAATACTGAAGTGATGTTACTGATCTCTCAGTCCTTACAAAGATCATTTTCTCTCTCTCTATCTCTCTTTTTAAGTTTATTTAAGTAATCTGTACACCCCACGTGGGGTTCAAACTCACAACCCTGAGATCAAGGATCACCTTTTCTTTCAACTGAGTCAGATGCCCCAGGACATTGTCTTTAATAAAGTAGCCTAGGGGCAGCCCTTGTGGCTCAGCGGTTTAGTGCCACCTTCAGCCCAGGGCATGATCCTGGGGACCCAGGATCCAGTCCTACATCAGGCTCCCTGCATGGAGCCTGCTTCTGCCTCTGCCTGTGTCTCTGCCTCTCTCTCTCTCTCTCTCTCTCATGATTAAATAAATAAAATCTTAAAAAAAAGAAGTAGCCTAGGCATGAGTTTTTCTATATATGTCATTAGAAGCATTATTACCATACATTTCATATTCCAGCTTATATTTGAATGACTTGCTCCAAAATCTGTAAAGATTGAGTTCAATTTAACTTCAAGGAAAGTTTCCCTGATCAAATAGAAATTGGAGGGTTATAGGAAGAGTGAGTGCTACTAATTGAGGAACTATCTCATGCATTTTTAAAAATACAGACCAAGCATATTTTTAATTTAGCTTAAATTAGGTTTTAAAAATTATTTTATCACTTCCAAGAATTGGGTCTTTTTTCTAACATTATTTTTCATATATATAAATAAACATATTAGTTCAAGTAAGTTTCACTTGATTATCACAGAATTTTTCTTAGATAATTGTATTATTTTTACTTTTATATCACCATGATAATATTATACACTCTATTTTAGTCTTCCATTTCTGCATAACAAATTACCATAAAATAGTAGCCTAAAAGGGGAGACATTCACCCTTTCACAGTTGTAGTAGGTCCTACTGACTAAGCCCACCTGGATAATCCCCCTTCTTAATAGATTAGTAATCTTATCAGGGAATTGATGCCCATTGTATTCACAGGCACTACCTGCATTCAGTGAGAGGAGATTATCCAAGGTGTGTACACCAGGGGGCAGGAAATGTGGAAGCCACTTTAGAATTCTCTTCTCACAGATCTTCAACTCATTCAAGTTTTAATGGGAGAGCCCAGTAAGTAGAATGTGAGTTCTCGGTAAAATCAATATCCCTCATTATATGGGGAAATACTCACGTTATATCCATCTTTACATAAAGGCTTTTTTAAAAAAAATATTTATTTATTCATAAGAGACAGAGAGAGAGAGGCAGAGACATAGGCAGAGAGAGAAGCAGGCTTCCCACAAGGAGTCTGATGAGGGACTCCATCCAGGAATCCTGGGATCACACCCTGAGTCAAAGACAGTCAACCGCTGAGCCACCCAGGCGTCCTATAAAGGCTTTTGTTAAATAAAAATATATTTGCATTTTATTAAATGTTTTGGCATCTTTTGAGATCACAACAGTTTTTCCTTCTTTGACCACAATATTTTGTTACAGATTTAAAAAACACTAATTACTGGGTCAGTTAGCTGACTCAGTAGGTAGAACATGTGACTCTCGATCTCAGGGTCATGAGTTCAAGCACCACATTCAGCATGGAGCCTACTTAAGAAAAATAAATACAAAAAAGTAATTATTATATCTTGCTCTATTATTTTGATAATTATGTTAAAGTTTTGCTATGGTTTTTAGGAATTTGAATAGATACATATAGATATAATACTATAATTTCTGAGTTTTGTTATATTTTATGCTCTTGGTTACTCTTATTTGATAAAATTTATTGAGAAGCCTCCCATTTTTCTCACAGATTACATAATACTTTTATATGTATACATGGTCTCTTCAAGTTTCAAATAAATTCTTTTGTTAGACCTTTTCTAATTTTTTATTTTGGCTGTGTATGTTTTATTTGCTTTAAATAAATTTCTTAACATGTGCATCACTTACCTAGTACCATGTAATGCTCTGTAACAAACCAAAAATATCAGGGGCATGAACAATAAACCTTTGTTTAGCCCACAAATCTTCAACTTTTAGCTGACCTGGGTTTGGCCCAGATGATTCCATGTGGACTTGGTTATGTGCCTGTGTTTAGCCGTGGGTCACTGAGACAGGTTTTCTGACTTTGGCTGGATTTGTACACATGTCTAGAGATTGGTTGGCTGTTGACTGATCTAGTACAGTGTCAACTGGGAAAATTAGAGCAATTAAATTCTGTTCCACATTTGATTTTTTGTAATAGGCTAGACCAAGTATGTTTTCACGACCATGGCAGAGATTAAGAGTAAGAAGCTGAAATCATGCAAGCACATCATCATGCATCCACATGCATTACACTGATTCTCGTTGGCCAAAAGGAAACACAAGATACACCTAAAAAGAGTGGTAAGCCCTGATAGTTCACATGGTAAAAGGCTCAGATATGAGCAGGGTAAAATTTGACATCCTTAATATAATTAATCTTCCACAGCAGACAAATTTAATGATAATAATAGAAGCTCAACTTCAAACATGCATAGTTAAGAGCCAAACTGCTTACTGATTGTAACTTACAACTTAAGGATCACAAGCCTATCTAGCCCTATTAAAATTAGAAGTAAACTCAAGATAAAAGGAATTATTCTTGAGCTTTCATTCCCCTACTCAAAATTCTCACTGGTGCCTCATCTCCCTCAGGGTAAAAGTGAAAGTTGTCTCAGTGGCCTTTAAGATTTTTATACTATTCCTCTGTCATTGAGCTTAACTTTTACTTCTCATTCCTACCCACACTCTACTTTTGTCAAACTAGTCTTCTTTTAATTCCTCAAAAATGCAAAATATGTACAGTTGATTCTTGAACAGTGGGGGGACTTGGGGTGCAACCCCCCATGCAGTCAAAAATCCATGTATAACTCTTGTCTTCCCAAAAACAACTACTTATAGCCTACTGTTGACTGGAAACCTTACCCATATTGATACATACACATTTTGTATATGTGTTATATACTGTATTCTTACGATTAAATAAGCTAGAGAAAAGAAAATATTAAAATAATAAGGAAGAGAAAATACATTTACAGTTCTGTAATATATTCATTGAAAAAAAATCCACATATAAATGGACCAGTGTAGTTTAAACCTTTGTTGTTCAAGGTTCAACTATAGCACTTCATGGTTTTTACATTGTGGTTGGCTCTTTTGAGAACACCCTCCCCTCATTATCAACAAATTCAAGTTTTACTCAAAATACCTTTTCAGGGACACTTTCCATTGCTACGTTTCCTGCTTTATTTTTCTGCATAACTTTTATGACAAACCAATATGCTATATGTTTCAATGATTTTTTTTATAATGTACCTACAATAACTACCTTATAATCTCCATTAGGAAAGAGATTTAAGAAACAAGAAAGAAAGAAAAAGGGGAGGGTGAGGGTGAAAGGGTAGAAAGGATTTCTCCCTATTTTGTTCACCATGGTATAGCTAAAACACAAAGGAATGCTGGGAGCCAGTTACTCACTATCTATATTTTTTAATGAATTCATGTGCCTATAATAACAAATCAATATGAATTCTTTTAGCTTGGTTCAAGGTTTTATAAAATCTTCATACTTCCTTTATGTAAAATAAGTGACTCTACCTTAAATCATGGCTGTAACTATCACAGAAAGGCAAGTTTTAAGCAGTATGAGAAGCAAAATAAAATATTTGGCAAATAAAGGACTCGTGGAAACATCATCATATTTCCCTGGGCATGGGGTCCTTTCCCAAATATAGTTTGTGTTGTATTTTAATGAACTGCCTAAATAACTCTGCAGATTCCAGGTTCCTATTCCACAAATTTTTTGAATTAAAATTACTAAATTGGTATTATGACCCTCAATTATATTAAATCAAGAAGGCATTAAGGCCTTCAAGCAACAGCAATTGAATTATGTTCCAGGCACTCTGCTGGCAGTGGAGGAAAAAAAAAAAAAAAGGAACAAAACTATTTTCTACCCTCAGGTCTAGATCATATTACAGGATTTTTTTAAAGTAGCTTTATCATGTGTAAAAAAAAAAAAAAAAAAAAAAAAACCTACAAGAGCTCATTAAGATTATTATTAAGATATTATTTTATCTATTGAATCACATTTCTCATCTTCCATATTAATTATAATTTGTTGGTTACTCTCATCCACTATGTCCGGTTGATTATCTTAAGGAATTCTGCTCTGTATCCCCCCCAATTTATATTCATTCTTTTTCTTCTTGTTCTTTGTTCATTGTCATTGTTCTCAAGTGTCATGTTAAGTCTCGGGGTTGGTTTGAACACAATTATAGCACGCTATTCCCTTTTCTTCCAGAGCATGTCACATTCGTCAACATCATGCATTCTCCTTTTATACTTTTTAAGCCTTTACATTTTGACTTCTAGTCACACATGCTTATCTCTGTTTCCTCCCAGATGGCTACTAAGATGATACTGAGGATACAAAATGGTATAAACCCACAAGGACAAAGATTATGGGAAAGAGTGGCAGATACATTGGGAAGCAAAGGGAGGAACGATAATGAATTCAGCTGGGTGCAAAACCTAAAACCTCAGATGCAGAAAGGAGAATACTGAAAATGAAGCCAGTTGTTCCATGACAGGGGATTTTTAAAAGGTTTGGGGCTTAGAAATATCAATTCCTGGAGTAGTGAGAGAAGTGAGTACAAGGCTTTTTAAAAACTGCTATCTGCAGTTCCACGGATGATCATTCCATAGCCCCATCTAGCTAGATGAATGCCCCCATGCAGAAGACCAAATGTTTACACTTTGGAAAGATTTAATAGTACAGAACTAGCAGTCATTGACTCAAGTGTGTTGGGAAACAGAGATGGAGTATGTGCCTGAAAATGGAGATTTCATAGAAGGCCTTGCACTCTTGATCCTTTTTGTTCTTAGAATGGCTGCCTCCAGGTTAAATATCCCCAAGCAGAAGTCTGTTGATTCTTTCCTAAAGAAACTGGATAACCACCAGCAAAAATACCATGACCTACAAACCTGTGGGTGACCTTGTCAAATAAGTGCTGCCTCCTTCCTGCCCCAATCAGTTGCTAGACAGTGAGACTCATCCATAACAATGCTGAATGTGCCTGCAGAGCTAGTAATAACTCTTCCATAAGAACAGACACCAAGGGTAGTAGAGGGTATTATTGCCAAAATGTTCACTGGCCCTTCCCATGGGACATATTCCTTTGGAGGATAATTTTTTCATCCCATTGACATAAACCTTGTTCATGTGATTTGCTTTGGCTAATAAAATATGAACAGAAGGGATAGGTGCTTCCTCTGATCTGAAGTTCTAAGCTATCATGTGATTTCATTATTTGTATTTACTTTCTGCATTCACACCAACAATACATAGGGAAGTGGCAAAATAGAGGAGAAAGATAGTGTAAGAAAATTTTGGTAATAGGAGTACATGAAATATCATGCTAAAATGCCTCTTAAGTGCCCAGGACAATAGATAAAAGTAGACTCACACAAAGACATATCAAAACACCATCAATTAAAAGATAATCCTATAAGATTCTGGATTAAAACAAATCATGGCCACCATCACCACAGGCCACTTAATAGATAGCATTGGGAAGCAGACTAAAATTAGACTTCTCTACAGCAATACTGAAAGCAAGAAGACCGTGATGAAGTACCCTCAAAGTCCATAGGGAAAATCTACTTTAAAATTCTGTACACAGCCAAAATCTTAATCAAGTATGATGGCAAAATATACATTTTTCAGGCCTGCAGGCACTTAGAAAATAGACCATTTGTATACTTTTTTTTATTTTTTTAATTTTTTTTAGAAAATTTGTTAGGGATGTCCTGCAAAAAGAGTCTAAATCAAAACAGGCGATTCAATAAGCAGTACATCTAAAGTAGGAGGAAGGTGAGTGAAAATCTAGGTGCTAAATGAACAATAGACTTATAGGATCATCACACTGAGTTGGTATAAGTGGATGGGGGGCTTTAGGAAGGTTTCCATGAAAATGAGAACATTGAGATTCTTTATTTTTAGAGAACATTTAGATGATATTGCTAAAGATATTGATAAAACAGTTAGAAAAAATAGCCATTCACTGAAATCTAGCAAGTAAAAAACAAACATAAATACATATTTAATATATTTATATATAATATATACAAAATCACTAAAAATTATCAGAAATAATAGTAAAAGAATCTATATAATATGTGGCTATTTGGCTTTATAGTATAAATGATATATATATATTATATATAGCTCATGATAATGAACACTGATTTTTTTTAAACCAAAACCCTCATGTAACTATGTAGGAAAGGTAGAGATAGATAAATTCTATCTATAGCTAATTAATTCATAATATGTAAAATTTGTAAGTCAATTAGAATATAAATATTTTTACTTAGATACTTAAATACTTAAGAAAGTGGGCTAAGCAGTTAAAAATGATTATCCTTAGAGAGCAGAGGTAAAGAGTTATAATAGAGATGGCTTCATTTTATAGGCCTTTCAGTATTATTTAATTTTTAAGCCATGTACATTTATTATTTAATAAAAATATCCAGTGAAACACAAAATACCTTTTAAAATTAATAATATGAAAGATCAATGCTTCTCCAAAGACTTATATACACATATTAAGTGCAAAATAGTTGACATATAGTTAACATTATGTAATGTAGGAAGTCCAGATTTACTTTTATTAATAATAAGCAATAAATGCTTCAAAATGCGTACAATTCTCAAACATTACTCGAGACAAGCATTACTTGTCAATGATCAATGAATTCATTTATAATTGACCAAGAAGGTGTTTGCTAGAGCACTGTTTTGATAGCAGAAAAAACATACTTACCTGAAATATGAGGAAATATGCCTAAGCTTTATTTAGACATATAACTTAAGCTTTAGTAAAGTGAGATGTACTGTATAAGATAAATACCAGGAAAAAGGGTGACACAACGAAAAGCCAATATTTCAAATATATTTTGAACTATACAATGATGCAGTACGCATTTTACCAGACACTAACAAAAATAGAAGCATGCATGATATATGACTAGCAAGCATTGTACTCCCAGTGAAAGCAATTATGAAAGAAGTCCCTACTGACTGTTTGTAATAAGAACACAAAGGAATTTACGATTGAGAAGAGACTAGTTGTGGAATATGTTACTATTCTAGCAATGATGCATACTGAGGATTAAAATAAAAAAGGAGCTGTGTTATATCTGAACATAATACCCAATCTGAAAACATAGCCGTCTATATTCAGATAATATGGACTTTAGGCTAGTGTTAAGAGCTATTTAAAGAGCACTGGCAGGCCCAGTCACAGGCTGTGCTTTCTCCTTACTGATAACATTTAGCTCCCATTACATTTGTGACTTCTCACCACACAGTGAGCCTGCAGGACAGCATAGGACTTAATATCAGTTCCTCCTTTCTTGGCATCTAACACAAAACCAATAACGAGCAACAAATCTGAATGGCCAAGGGTACATTTCACCTTTATGACAATCCACGAAATAGGCTAGTGAAAGTAGAATTTCTGAAAACTGAAAAACCAAATAAAACACCCATAAAACAAAAACAAAGACTACCTGCCTTTGTTAGAAATCTTAGTGTGTAGGCTTTTAAGCAAATTCAGACCAAGCCAGTGATTTCTTTGTCCAACTTAGATTTGATTAACTGAGTCTTGGGTCAAAGTCCTGGCACTACATTCCTTTCCATTTGCTTGCGGGTTTGCTTGTAAAGCATGGAGATGGTGGATGGGGGATAAAGGTGTCGCTGTTATCTACATACCACCTGCTTCTAAGTCCTACTCTGTGTAGCTCCCATCATCCTTCATGTCGTTTGCACAACACATAGAGCACCCAGTGTTGGTTTTGATAGATGTCACTTTCAGCTCTGTGACATGAGAGATCTTGTAACCGTACAGCTGGTCCCTGAATTCCCAGGAGGGGTCCACATATCCACATACTCTATTGCAGCCACTCTTTCCTATCAGTCCTTCTTTTCAAGATAGCATATTAGTTCAAGCCTCTCATAACCTTCCTGTACCAAGCTGGGCTCACAAGCATGGCAAGGTAAGCTCCATCTTCCCCTCAAAATTTTCATCCAGCATTACAATTCAAGTTACTGGGTAAAAATACTATTTGCTCAGTACCCGCTATGTAATCTGCAAAAAGTGACTGAATTACCTTTCATACCTCAGTGGTATTCACTGGCATGAATGGACTATTATTTGTTTAACCATTCATCTGTAGAATCATATCTGGGTTGTTTACAGTTTTTGGCTATTAGAAATAGACTGTTATGAACAGTTGGGTACAAGTTTTTGCATGAATCTAACTTTTCATTTCTGATGGGATAAATGCCCAGAGGTGCAATTTCTGGATTATAGGGTAGTTTCAAGGACTGTTAAAATTATTCTTAATGAGAGTTTTTACACTAGTTTCTAGAGTGCTATACAATTTTATATTTCCATACTCTCCCTGAATGAGAGATCCAGATTTTCTGCATCCTCTGCAATATTTGTTCTTGTGACTATATTTTATTTTAGCCCTTCTGAAAGGTATGTAGTGGTGTTTCACTGTGGATATAATTTGCATTTCCTTAATGGCTAATGATGTTGAAAACCTTTTCATATGCTTAGTTGACATCTGTATATCTGCTTTAGTGACCAGTTGTTCATAGCATTTCGTTTTCCTTTTGACATCTCTAAGAACTGTAGAGATAGAACTGTTTCATTCCTGATATTTATAGTTTGTGCCTTCTCTCTTTTTTCTGTCAGTCTTGTTATTTTTGTTAATTTTATTTCTGTTTTCAAAGAACAGATTTTTATTGATTTTATCTTTTAAATTTTATCTTTTAATGGAAGTTTGTAAGATACATCTTTTTCCATGTTTTTACTTTTACCATATCTATAGCATTATATTTGAAATGAGATTCTTGAATTTGGGTCATGCTCATTAATCTAATCTCTTAATGTCTCCCTTTTAAGTCATGCATTTAAATTATTTACATTTAATTATTGGTATGTTAGAGTTTAACTCTTCCATTTTATTTTTTGTTTCTTCTTTGTTCTCCGTGCCTTGTATTTTTCTTTTCCTTTTTCTTGTCTTCCTGAGGATTACTTGGATAGCTTTTAGAATTCTATTGAGATTTATCTACAGTGGTTTTGAGTGTATCTCCTTGTATACTTTATTATTATTATTTTGGGTGTCCTAGGTATTATAGACGTAACTTATCACGGTTTATGGATGCCAATATTTTACCAGTTCTGATAAAGTATATAAATTTGCTTCCCTTTAAACTCTTTTTCCCCTTTCTCGATAATTGTTTTAAATATATCCACTATCCACATTTAGGACCACATCAGTGTTAGAATTTTTTGCTTCAGTGAACACCCATAATTTAGAAAAATCCGAAGAAGTAAACTGTCTTGTCTTTACTCATTCTTTACTCTTTTATTGTTCTTTCTTTATTGCAAATGCTCCAAAAATCCTTTTTTATCATTTCTTTTATATTTAAAAAACTTCCTTTGGCCATTCTGATAAAGTAGATTGGCTTGTGGCAAGTTTCTTTTTTAAAAAGATCTTAATGTTTCCTTTATTTCACTGCATATGGAATTCTGGGTTGGCAATTCTTTTTTTTTTTTTTCAGTACTTGAAAAATATCATGCCACTTCCTGTGACCTCCATGATTTTTGAACAGAAGTACACTTTTGTTAAAATTGTCTTCTCCTGTGGTAAAGTATCATTTATCTCCTGAGGCTTTCAAGATTTTTTTTCTTTAGTTTTCAGAAGTTTGACTATGACATACCTTTGTGTGAATTTCTCTCATTTTTTCTTGTTTAGAGTTCACTCACCTTCTTGAATCTGTAAGTTTATACCCCTGGACAAATTTGGAAAGTTTTTAGCCATTATTTCTCCAAGTAATTTTTCAAGCCTATTCTTTATCTTCTTCTTCTTCCAGTCTCTGGCAACTTGAATGTTTGCTCTTTTGTTATAGTCCTGCTAGTCCCTTGTGGGTCTGTTTATTTATTTTTCCAGTCTATTTTTACTCTGTTGTCCAGATTGGGTGATTTCTGTTGCTCTGTCTTTGGGCTCACTGATTCTTTCCTTTGCACCCTCCCTTCTACAGTTGGGCCTTTCTATTGAGGGTTTTGTTTTCTTTTTTCAGTTGTGTTTTTAGGTCCAAAATTTTCATTTGGTTTCTTTTTTTACATTTTTTACTTCTGTTCTGAGGCATTTTATTTTTTCATTGTTTTTCAACTCTTCTAACTGATCTTTGAAGTACTCAGTTGCTTTAAAAATATCTCTCAGTTCTGAAACCTCTATATTCTTGGTGTTGGCACTCATTTATTGTCTTTTTTTCTATTGACATTTCCAGTAATTAGTGATTTTTTATTATTAAAATCCTGATGTAGCTTATGAAATAATTCTCATCAATTACTATGCTTCCCCTTTCTGGACCTTTGGCTAGAAAGAATAGACATTTGTTGGGGTTCATTTTACCCTCACCCACTGGTATTTCTGCATTGCCAGTTTCATGATACTGTTTTTTGGATTCCAAGCTTCCTAGCCAGTCTACCTTCTCCTCTCCACCTTTCACAATGTGTTTGTCTGCTAGGACAGCCATATAAAATACCACAGGCTGGCTTAAACAATAAAAATGTATTTCCTCATAGTTCTGGAAGTTGGAAGCCCAAGATCAAGGTGTTGGCAGGTTTGGTTTCTCTAGTAACTTCTCCGTTTGGCTTACAAATGACTGCCTTCTTGTTTCTTCACTTGGCTTTTTCTGTGTGTGTGTGCAGTGCATTCTTGGTGTCAAATTAGGGCCTTACCCTGAAAGTCTCATTTAATCTTAATTATGTCTTTAAAGTTTCTGTATCCAAAAAATAAAAAAAAATTAAAAAATAAAGTTTCTGTATACAGTTGTCAAATTATGGGGTTAGAGCTTCAGAGCTTCAATACAAATTGTGGGGATGCAATTCAGTCCATAACACTCTGCCTTCTAACCCCAAATTCATGTTCTTCCCACATGCAGAAAATATTTGCTCCCATTCTAACAGCCACAAGTCTTATTTCATTCCACCATAAATTCTAAGCTCAGAGTCTCATCTAAATATCATCTAAATCAGTTATGGGTGAGACCTAAAGTATGATTCATCATGAGACCTGAGGTATGATTTATCATCTCCACTTGTGAACTTTTGAAACCAAATTATGCTTCCAAATTACAAAGGTAGAACAGGCATATGATACACATTCCAATTCTAAAAAGTGCGATCAGAAGAAAATGGTCACAGATCCCAACCAAGTCCAAAACCTAAGCAGGAAAATTCTATTAGATTTGAAGGGTACAGAATTGTCCTCTTTGGCTCAATGTCCTTTCCTGTGAATTCACTTTGGTAGCCCTGCTTTCTCTATGTTCTATAATTGAATACAAATGAGTGCTCAGTAAAAATGTGTTGGAAGGATGTTACATGCACATTCTTTAGAATATCTCACATCCTACTATGAAGAAGCTTGAAAATACAGTTTGTCATGGGTTATGTGTTACTCTTCTTCCAGATGTTTGTCAAAGAGGGAAAGAAGTGATTGCCTTTATTTCCCTCCTGAAGTTTGTTACTATTGAAATATATATCTGTCAGACTTAATAGAGGAAAATCATGCGACATCTTTCCAAATGATATTTCAATTTCAAAAAGTTCTTAATGACATTTTGCAGGATGTTGCATTTAGGAAAAGAAAGGAAGAAAGTAAGTAGGGAGGGAAGAAGGGAAAGAAGGAAAGAATAAAGAAAGAAAGAGAGAGAAAAAAATAAAGTTAGAGAAGCTATTGCAGAGTCTAAAGTCACTTTTATGATATAAAGGGAAACCAGCATGAACCAAGCTATAATCTTGGCTCATGCTGTAAACAGCCTGAAAAAGTTTTATAATCCTGCATGTCAACATTAGGATCTGTCCTGAATTCTTGGTAGAAAATCTGTTAATACTTAAAGAGTAAGGAAACAAACTAGTGATTTAAACCTTAGTCATTTTTCTTCAGCTAGTCAAAGACCATGTTTGAGACTGTGTTGTTTTCTTTCTTAAGAGACAATTTACAAAGCTTAATTATTCAGTATGGTGGAGCATTGCTAAATAATACTTTTTAAGTGTGAGAGATTAAATACTTCTGGATTACAGATACTATAATGTTTCTCAATGAAATATTTTCCAAGTGGGCTCGAACTATAGAATTCTCTCCAGCTTCCTGAAAAATATGCCTGTATAATATCCCCTGTGATTGTCTCCTCTTCCATAAATATTTTGTTTCCATGCCCCTGCTGGAAGACTTCTTCCTCACTTCCAGTAGGAAATTTTCTTCTGCAACCTAGAATCTGATATGTCTTATAAAAGGACATAGGTGGGGGTTTCTGCCATGACATTAGGAAGACAGCTTTACAAAATATGACACCTTACCTGCCATGTTAGACATGACTAGCTCCTTGTTTGTTTAAAAATTGATTGGTATTGATTCCAAAAACACTGTGCCTCAGACCCTGATGCCACTTCACTTAGTAAACATATTTTCATACCTCTTCTCTTAGACCCTGATGGGGAGGTGAAATTTCTCCTCTAACCCCTAGGTTCTTTTGGCTGGTGTAATAATGAAATTAACATAGGATGGATTCATGTAGAAAAACAAATTTAATTATATACATATGGGGAGCCCATAAGACGATGAGACCTAAAGTGACCAAAGCAGACAACTTTTGTACCTTTTAGACAAAGAAACAATAAATTAGTGAAGAGCTATTGAGACAAAGAAACAGGCGTGGGTACTGATTAGTGAAGAAACTAAGCAGAGTGTGTTTACACAGGTTTCATGGCCCCAAATTCCCATCTCTGGCGGTCGGACATCTCTCTACCTCCTGGTGCAGGGAGGGTATCTTTGCATGGGAGATTTATTTCCCGCCATCAGGGTAATGAGAGGAAGGTCAAAATGTCCTTCTTGCACCAGCTCTTTTTCAAGTAACTTTAATTCAAAGTAATCAATATGCCCAAATGGCATATTCTGGCATGGCCTGTCCTGGACTCCATCAACGCACACCCTTGGCTACAGCTGTAGGGATATTTGATTGTTAAATAGACTCACGGCAATTGGTACTGATGAAGCTCTCTGATTTAACTGTATTGTCATACTTGGGTCAGCCTTTCCTATTATATCCCAAATAGGCATTGTGCAACTTTAACCTTCATCTTTCATTTAAAGAGTAGGAATGGGGAAAATGTCTAAAATTCTGTTGATTTTTTCACTTGCATAGTAACAGCCACCTGTTTAGTTTTTCTGGCAGTTGATTTCTTGACCTGTCATTTTGGTAAAATTGTCCCACTTTCAGTTCAATATTAAAATCCCAAGGAGTCCAGAAACTCACTTTCATCAATGTCATTGTTTTGTTTAGTCTTTAAGGAAAATTGTAATTCTTGGGGCTATGTCGATCTCTACTATCTCAATTTTATTAATTTTTTTCTAGGCCCTTGAAAAGGACAAATGTGTGCTGTGAAAATGTTAAACATTATTTATACATGCATACCTGCTATAATTATACCCCAGTAAAGACATTAGTTATTCTAGCCCTCCTTCAGTTCTATGATTCCTCTATTCCTAGCCCAGTCTAGATTTCAGCAAGGCAGACAGAGCCAGGGATACTTATGATAATAGCTGGGGTTCATCAGCATAAATTGCTTTTGGGGTGCTCCTCAGTGTGCACGATGCTGTATTTGATGTTATGATTTGTAGCAAACAACAGAGGTACTCAACGATTTAGCAGCTAGTGCTTGGTTATTGCCGCAAGGGAGCTGAGGGGCTTTTAAATAAACTATGTATGATTTCCTCACATGAGCTGCTATTTAAGTGCTGCACATGACAGGCAAGTACATTTAAAGGAAGCCCAAATGCATCAGTTGAGATTTCCAGAGCCAATCTAAGAATCAATTCCTGAGAGTGGCCTGCTGAAGCAAAGATGGACTCAGAGAAGCCACTAAATGAATGAGGGTGCGGAGGAGGGCAGAGAGACAAAGAAAAAATATATGACAGATTTGCAGAGATTTTGGTACTAGACATAGGATGAGATAAGGGGAAAGTAAGAAGCTTATAAGGGAGAATTCAAATATTATATGATACTAAGTGATATACATATGGCCAAAGTGCAGTGAGATATACCCTTCACTATGTGTAGTCCATATGAGAGTTAGAACATAATTAAAATTGGACAATGGGAAAAAATTCCTATAAGTGGCTATGAAGGATAATGATTTTATCAAGAAAAAAAGCACACACCCTTGTTTTAATGGCCCATTATTTTATTTGCATATGCATGTGTGTTCAATACATGGTAGTTGCTCAATAAAAGCTTTAAGTGTATATCCCTATAATGGTCCTTAAAATTGGAATATCTGAGTAAAAATGGAAATATGCATTATTTTTGCTGTTTCTTGTTACCTTATTAAAATTTGGCATTTCTATTATCAAACTGCCACATAAACATAGATGTCTTACAATCTTAAGTATATGTAAGTTTTTCTGGCCGTATAGTCCGACTTTGTGATTTTATTTGTTCTTAATATTTTCAGTCAAGAGCTAATAGTAGGCAGACATTCAGGTTTATTCATTTATTCGATATCTTCAGTTTTTTTTCTTTTAATTTTTATTTATTTATGATAGTCACAGAGAGAGAGAGAGAGAGGCAGAGACATAGGCAGAGGGAGAAGCAGGCTCCATGCACTGGGAGCCCGATGTGGGATTGGATCCCGGGTCTCCAGGATCGCGCCCTGGCCAAAGGTAGGCGCCAAACCACTGCGCCACCCAGGGATCCCAATATCTTCAGTTTTGATAGAATATCCCCCCATCCCGACACACACACATACACATGATGGCTTTCTTTTGTTCCTTCATCATTTATCTCTTTTTATAAGCATGTCCTTTTTTGCTCTTAAAAGACATTCTGTCGAATATCCAATGAATAAGATTTCAAATAATAAAGCCATTCAGTTTTTGTGTCTATACTCTAGCACTTGACATAATACTCTGTAAATATCTATCTATATCCCCATATATCTATTGATTTGTCATTTCTTTTCAGTATAAAGTGAATCATTTGGGTCACAGACCTATGTTGTCCCCAACTTTAGCACAGTGCCTGATACATAATAGCTACTCAATAAAAGGAAGGGTTGCATTCTAAAATTTGTGGCTTTGTAAGTATCTTCATATTTCAAATTAAGATTCTAACTCAATTCCTATTGTATGTAAGGTGCCATGCATCTATGAACTTGGGATCCAAGAATATGTGACAAGTTTAAATTAGAAATACCCTCCTGCATTTCAGAGTTGGGAGATCGAAAAGGAAGGGAGGAAGAGAGGTAATGATGTTTTATGGTATTTATTTCTGTCCAGTGTGAGAAACTCCTCTTCAGCATGGAACCCAGTGAAAAATACTTTCCATCAGAGAGAGTTTTCAATTTTCCTGATTGCCCCATGCTTCATTAGATGACACTGAAGATATTTAGAGATCAGGATACAGAGTGCTCAGAAAAAAAGA
Organism: Canis aureus; assembly: GCF_053574225.1. Lineage (NCBI taxonomy): Eukaryota > Metazoa > Chordata > Mammalia > Carnivora > Canidae > Canis > Canis aureus. The sequence goes on along the minus strand of NC_135620.1, from coordinate 45,925,998 downwards.
TAACAGAGCACAGAATTGGGAAAAAAAGAAATAAAGAGGGGGGATTGGGGGGCCATTCCATAATATGCAAAGCAGGCATCCAACATTTTCCACAGAAAGTTGAAAGGAAAAATATTTCTTTTTTTTAAGATTTTATTTATTTATTCATGAGACACACACAGAGAGAGAGAGAGAGAGAGAGACAGAGAGAGAGACACAGAGAGAAAGAGAGGCAGAGACATAGGCAGAGAGAGAAGCAGGCTCTTTGCAGGGAGCCTGATGTGGGACTTGATCCTGGGACTCTGGGACCAGGCCCTGGGCCAAAGGCAAATGCTTCACTGCTGAGCCATCCAGGGATCCCCAGGGAAAAATATTTCTATATAAGTTTATTGAGGACGTTTGAAAGTAAACTTTGAGCAATCATAGAAACAAATACAACAAAAAGACCTGTAGCTACGAGGGAACATCCACAAACTAATGAATTATATAAACAACAAAAGGCATCCACGATAGGATGGAAAGAGGTTAGAAAATTAAGCCTATTTAACCAGAGAAGGGTTTTTTACCAATTTTTAGATGGGAGTTGCCCCACAGAATATAATTTTTATAAATGTATTTTCTTATAACTGCATCTGCTTGCTTACGGGAAGTCCTTGCTAAAAGACTAATTCTCATTTCAGGATGTTGACTAATCATTATCATCATATCCTTTTTGTTATCTTTCTAAGGACCCACTTTAAACAAGCATCCTTAAGAACTATTAGAGAAACACTATCTAGACCATTTTGGCCATAATTTAGAGCACACAGTAGACAAAACAGGGTAACAGCCTCACCCATGAAGAAAGTTGCTTCACAAACTTAGTAGTAGATTGATGCTCAACATACTTTACACTCAGGACATCTCCCAGGGACTGTGTGAAGCCCAACATTCCCACCTCTTTTCTTTTATACCTCCTGGGAGGTATTGTGCCCGGCACACACTTTATTGGCCAATGAACTGCAGGATTAAAAAAAAAAAAAAAAATACAACTCCTGCCAAGCTGCTGCAAACACAAGGCACTGTAGTTTAAGGGATCTCTTGAGGAAATACAAATCATTGCACTTAATGGCCTGACTATACAAACAGTCACCGAATGGTGTTTATTTCTGGATCCAAGGCCATAAAATTTGTCAGTAGCCTTCCGTGCAGGAATAGCCTGCTAGGACATTTCATCGTGTGATCTAACTCCCTCAATTTTTAGGGCTTCATAAGAAAATGAGCCCAGTATTTTGTCAATAGCAAAAAGCAGCCTGAATCTGACATCCAACAAAGTCTTTATTTTCTACATTTACATTTTTAAGAAATAGCAGAGCTCTGGGGTATGTTCATTTTATGATAATCAGCCACAAGAGAGAAGGACAAAGTGGCAGAGGAAAAGAAAAGCGGAAGAGGAAATATATGTGGACTATAGTTAGCAAGTATATTAAGATTTAGCAAATTGGCAAAGCCACTGGTATCACTCAACTGAGCATAAAACCATAGCATTTATCTGATTTGGCTCTTAAATGAATTTTTTCTTTCTGAGATTTCAAAGGCAGTTTTATAGTGCAATATGTTTTTTAACTTCTAGAAATCAAGCATCCTAGGATATTTTTTCCTCTCTGAAATATTGTGATTAGAGTTGGATACACATGGATCAATTTATGCTTGGCTCCTGGAGAATATTATGAAGCTGCCAGTGTGGCATATTAAAAACATGCCGTGGCGAATTGCTCAGATATTTAAACTTTTGTGATCAATCTTATCCATTCACTTTTATGACTCTAGCGAAGCTTACAATCAGTGGCCCCCTAATTATATAACTTGAGTGCCAAGAATCCTACACTGCTGTCCCTATATGGACAACTGAGGCCTTTTAAAACCAATCAACAGGGCAGCCCACTTGGCCCAGCGCTTTAGCGCTGCTTTCAGTCCAGGGCGTGATCCTGGAGACCCAGGATCAAATCCCATGTCGGGCTCCTTGCATGGAGCCTGCTTCTCCCTTTCTCTCTATGCCTGTGTCTCTACCTCTCTCTCTCTGTCTCTCATGAGTAAATAAAGAAAATCTTAAAAAAAAAATCAGCATTATCATGACACTTTCATCATTAACATTTGATTACTGACCTCATCCTGCTTGCTTTGTTTCTAAGTACTTTGCTACTGCCTGCTTGCCTGACCCTAGTTTCTTATCTATAAAATAGGTGTAAAAATATCTATTTCACGGGAGTATTATGAAGATCAAATGAATTAATACAGAGTCCTATATGTAATAGAAACTGAGCAAGTGTTCGCTTTCTTTCCTTCTTGTCCACCTATGGACAAAATAAATATGTCCTTTTCCTTCTTAATTGTACTTTTATTGCTCTTATGAGTCCTTTTGTTTGAATAGAGAGACATGTGTGATCTGAACACATTGAACTGACAGTGAAACCCTGGAGAAACTGGAATTTAGTTATGACTTGTTAATGGAATCCGGCATCTTTTTTAGATCAGGAACCCACAGATGTTTGTTTCAGGACACTGTTTTAGACCTGAATTACAAAGTCAATTTTATTTGCTACTTAAATAATTTGTTACATGATAGTTATTAATAATACTATGGTGTTTATGTTTATATGCAGACCCTTTATAGGCAAATTCTTTCTATTGAATTGTTTTCCAATCATATCTGGAAGAAATTCTGGCTTTGTAAAACACAGAAAGCACAACAATATGTTTCTTGAGAAAAATATTGATGAGATTAACCACACAATTGTGTTTGCAGAACCATGGGTGTCTTCAGCAGGGTTCTATGCCTGGAAACTAAACTATTTTGTTTTATAATTTTCCTGATATATTTGAGAACACTCCAGTAAACAATCTACAGACCCACCCTTACTTTTGCTTGTGGCATAATTTAATTTCTCTTGCAACAATTAAATACTCTCTAGTGATTATAACTTCATATCCACTAAGAACCCCTGACTTCTATTTTCTATGTCTTGTGCCATCCTGACATCCACTTCAGTGTTTCTAAGTGGCTTTGGATCCTAAAACCATATGAAAAAATCTGTAAGTATAAATAAACATTTTCTTTCCTTAGATTGAGGGTCTATGCTTTCAGTTAGGTTCTCAATGGAGTTCTGGAACATTTTTCTGCACCTACCACACATGAGGAACCGCAATCCAATTAAGTATCTAATATATGCCAGGAAGACTGCTAGAAGCTTTCATGTTATTCGCTGATTTCATCCTTATAACAGTCATGTGATATGGATATTATTAATATTTTAATTTGCACAGCTTGTGAATGATCTCTCTGAACTCAGAGTTTCTTTCTGCTGTATTTGATACATTGGGCCTTCTTACCTCAATTCTCAATTAAGGCATGTTGGGCGTTTGTATGTCCGCACAGTGATAAAAATATAGGTACTAAGGGAAAATGGCAGGGCTTCTCCTGCTGCAGAGATTGCAACTACTACAATAAGAAGGGTAGAACATGAATGATACAGGGTCCCAAACTCAAATCCCCACAGTTCCAGCCCACAGTGTAATGAGCAGAATAGGCCAAATATAGAAACAGAAGGACATCACCGGGCCTAAGGTGAATTGTTGGGTGGGCAACTGCTATTCAGTTCTAGCCAACTGTTGTCATGAAGGAATACAGAATCACAGTTTCTAGACCTTCAGATCCTAATCTCTTTCTAAAAGCACCATATGAGCCAAATAAAAGTACCCTGTGCCCAGGATTTGCCTTTGTACTTCTGTTTCTTGGTTCGGTGCCAGATGATTCCTTCTTATATTAATTGTATCCTATGTAGAGGGATGACTGTCATCCTATTTTTTTTAAAAGCATATAATTAAAAACTAGTAAAAAAAACTATTTTTAATAATTATTAAAGCAGTTAGTTGCTAAAGCTTTGGCCTGGTATTTGGCAGGCAGGCTGGTCTAATATAGAATTTGTTTCATTTACAAAGTAAGAATGGCTGGTTAATTATAAAATAATCATAGAGGGCTTTAGAAAGAGAGAAATAGGATTCAATTTGCATATTAGGAAAGTAATCTTTGCAGTGTGAAGGTAGTATGGAAGAACTGGTATGTTAGGATCCCTTCCAGGTTGGAGAGGACACGGCAATGCCAATGGGAAGGGAGCAAAATAGGCCGACTTGACAGGTATTAAGACAGTGCATTCGGGATCTGGCAAGCTATTGGATATGGGAATTGAGTGAGAGCGAAGTGAAGAATCATGGGATATAAATTCTGTTATCAGGTTATCTGTATTCAAATCCCAGCTCTGTTACCAAACAGCTATACAAACATTAAAGGGGATCCCTGGGTGGCTCAGTGGTTTAATGCCTGCCTTTGGCCCATGCCGTGATCCTGGAGTCCCGGGATCAAGTCCCACATCAGGCTCCCTGCATGGAACCTGCTTCTCCCTCTGCTTGTGTCTCTGCCTCTCTCTCACGAAGAAATAAATAAAATATTTCCCCCAAAAAATTAAAAAATTAAAAATAAGACAAGAGATCTAAAAGGGAGTCACTTAGGCGAAGCCCCACATTACCAAACTAAGGCTTAACATTATTATACTTTTGCCCTCTCCCAGAAATGGCATCTTACACCAATCAATCAGGGACTGACCAACACTATTAAGGTAATTGCCTGATAGACCCCTGCCGTCCAGAGAAGGAAAGTGATCTTGCCACAACAATCCAACTTGTGCTAGTGTAACTTCCTGTCCCACTCCTTTCTGCCTGTAAATTCTTTGATTTGTATAGCTCTTTGGTACTCCTCTCATCTACTGCTAGACCAGATGATTCCCAAACCATGAATCATTGAATAAAGCCCATAAGGTCTTTAAAATTAACTTAGTTCAATTTTGTTTTTTAACAACTTGGATATTTAACACCTCCATGCTTCCTCATCAGTTTAGGAGGATTAAATGACCTAATGCAGAAAATATGCTGAGCAAACGAGCCTAGCACTTTGTGAGCTTCCAAATTAACATGCACTCTGAGGTGGGGGTTGCAGGAATAACTCCCAGGCTCCTGACTTCAGTGATGTGGTGGCTAGCAGTTCTCTTTAGTGAGAATCAATGTTGGTGCAATTCTCTTGATCTTTCCCTCAAGACAACAAGATGGCTACTGTGTTTTTTCCATGACATCAGTATTCAAGATGAAAAAAGAGACCATCACTTCTTTTTTCAGGAAAGAGAATGTTTTCCTAGAAGTCTCTATGAGATTTCTGCATGTATTTTTTTTTTTTTTTTTTTTTTTTTAATGACACTGAATCAGATGGCCTACACAGGTGGCTGAGATAGTGAAGATTCCATTAGGCATCTTTGCAACCCTGACCAAAATCAAGATTCTGTGAGTGAGGAAGTCAGGGTTTGGGTCTTGGGTAGAGAGGGTTTGCCTCAGACAAAATGCACAGGCATCTCTAGGTAATGATTTAAAAGGAATTTTGCTACTGGGAGCCTTATGAGTGACTAGATGATCTCTGAGGTAATTCTTCAGTCATCAGATTCTTGCATTTAATCTAGCTAATCTTCAAGAGCATCATTATGTAGTTAATTCAAAATTGTCATTGGGCAATAACATTTTATTAGCAAACAAATCAGCAAAATAATAAATGCAAAGTAATTGCATGTCAGACCTCTGCTGGTTAAATGTTATAAGAGTCTTAGCATACATGTAAGCAGTTATTAATGCAAGTCTCTATTCCAATTCCTCTCCCCTTTACCACATGTCTCCCAACCCCAAGTAACATAAATACCTGTGGCTGGTCATTTATGTAATTTTTTTTGGTTCATTTACTTGCAAATTATTCAGAGGCATTAATGCATTACGATTCATTTTCTAAGCAAATTACAATTGTAGCTACTTCACAATACTGTTTTCCTCCAGTATAATAGCCATGTGTTAGAATGTTTTTTTGTTAAGATGTCAGCCTATTTTGTAATATGTGCTATTATCACTTATTATACTGTACCATATAATTTATGTATATAGAAGTAATTATTACAAATTAAATTTGTATTAACTCAGTAGATAGCTGTGCACAATAGCTAGGAACTAAGAATCTTAAATTTTATTGTATTTTAAAATAATAATTAATATTTATCATTTAATAAAAATTACAAACACTGCACAAAATTCAATATAATCTATTTCTTGCTTCCTTCAGCATGATTCTGGAAGAAAATTAAAAGGGGTGGGGAGGGGAGAGAGAGGAGAACCTTTTTATACAAATCCTTTTAGAAATGGATAGTAAGTAGTTGAAGTCCAGCTGAGAACTTCCAACAGGAGAATAATTACTCCAAACTTGAGTTTGACAAGAATCAATGTGTAGAATAAATTGATATTAATGTGATTTTAAACAATGTATTTGGACCATATTTTGCTATTGCATGTTGTTTGGAAACATATGCTGTATGGAAAGCAAATACATTTCTGGTGCTTGCTGTCAGTTTATATGTTGCAAACTTGATCACACAATAAAGGGGATGGTTATCTAATATAAGTGTTACAAGGATCTTGTCTCTCAGAGTGGAAGAATGAAGCTCATGGACATAAAAGGGTGAAGTGATAGTTTATTAGGTGAAGGTGAGAACAGAAAGAAAGCTCTCCAGAGTGAGAAGGGTCCCTTCATGGTCACTAAATGATGTAGTTGTAGAATGTGAGTGAGGTCCAGAAACAATGGCCAAGAAATAATTCTTAGGACATTTTTGGTGCAAAAAAGATGATCCTATTAAAGCACAGGGATAGGACCCTTGACCAGAAAGAGCTGCACTGGGGCCCTGAGCAGTGGCCCATTATATACTTTCAAGTTGGGAGGGTGTTAGGGATAGTGTAAGTCTGAGGAATTTTGGAAGCAAGGTTACCAGGACCTTGAGGGGGCTAGCAGTTGTTGGAAAAAGGTCATTTATAACCGTCTAATAAAACCTTAGTCCTGAGACCCTTCAAGTGTATATCGGTGGGTCAGATGCCTGAGGGATGATTGCCAATGGGTATCTTGAGGGGTGGAGATAAAGGAAGTTTCCAAAGGAATTTTTACACATTAAAGAAGACTTACAGGCTCTTGGGGATCAGGCTAAGACTGTTTTTTGTCCTTAGCAAAATGTCAACATCAAGGCAGCTGAGTCCCTAGAGGAAGGTCCCTCTGTTTTAAGGATTTGTCAACTGGCTGTAAGTAGTAGGGAAATTTAATAATTTTTTCTTCTGCTTTTATTTCCCTCATCATAAGCAATGCATTATAATGCCCTACTAACGCACTATAAAGTAATATAGCACAATGACTTTATCACTTTCTCCATTTTCATTGAGCAAGTGCCCATCCTCACATACCTGGGGAGAAGAAAATAACTTTCTTCTCCCACATACTTTATGCCAATAGAGATCTTTAAAAAAAATAGAAGAGAGTAAAACCTAAGTAGGAGATCAGCAGGGAACCAAAGAGAAACCAAAAAGAAACTGGAGGATAGGCTTGTTTTTTTTTTTTTTAGAGAACTGGAAAAATACAAATAAATACCATTTAAATAAAACAAATTTACACATAGATGAGAAAAACTGGAAAGTGGAGAGTATAAATTATCAGCAAATATGTGAAGTGATGGATGGGGAACAGAAGCAGAAGGAAATGTAGATAAAATTAAATGTCCTTATGACCTGCAGCCCTTTGAGAAGTACTTGAGGCCAGCAGAGTACAACATTCCTCCAGGAAATCCCAATTGTCTTAAGGTTAATGCCTTGCTAGGGGGAAAAACAACCTTAGCTTGATAATAGCCAGGCCTCCAGTATCATGTGAGTCTTCTTTAGTGTCTGAAAATCCTTTTGGACACCTCCTTTGTCTTTACCTCCCCCAACTCCATAGTGTATAATCAGTTACCCCTCACAATCCTGGGGTAGCTCTCTCTCCCCACAGGTCCTATCCCCATGCTTTAATAAAACCACCTTTTTGCACTGAAGATGTCTCAGAAATTCCTTCTGGACTATCAGGCTCTGAACCCCAACATTTTCTACATCAGTGGGACTCTCATATCATGCTGAAAGCTGTGTTCTTTCCCCTAGTCTCTGCATTATCTCATACAGTGTTTGGTGCATATTCCTTATGGTTAAGCAACTCCGCCTACATATTTTAGGAAGATCCTTACATACATGTACACGTGGAGATAAATAGTAGGTAGGAACATTATTTTAAATAGTGAAAACTTGGAAAACAATCTATCAATAGAATAGATAAATTATATATATATATATATATAATGAGATACTATTAAAGGGGTGAATGATTAGACTAGAATTTTATGTATTCAGTACAGCTGAATCTTGCCAATAATACTGACACATTTAATTTGTAGGATGATGCCACAGGAAAGCAGAATTTGCAACCCCAAGATGTGTCTTTTTGGCATATTGATTATTTGGGGCTGATTATTCTTAAGAAACTGCAGGTGAAGCTTTGAAAACTCAGGTCCCATCTGGTCTGATCTCTTAAGCTAAACAGGATCTGGCCTGGTTAGTACTTTGATGGGAGAAATTAATTCTTGGTAAAAAGAAGTTTAATTTATAAGGGAAATCATATTTGTAAAGGTGCCTTCCCTTTTCTGTACCAGGAAGAGAAGGATGACTCTAATCTCCAGAAACTCTCATCAAGAAAGAAAGCAATGCCTTAAAAATGTATAACAATCTTACACTTTGATGTGGGAAACAAAGGCAGAAAAAAATTATTAAATTTCCGTACTATGTTCGGCCCATTAACAAGTCCTTGAAACAGTCAGAGGGACCTTCCTCTAGGGACTCCGCTGTCTTGATGTTGCAAAGGACTTTGCAAAGGACAAAAAACAATCTTAGCCTGATCCCCAAGACCCTGTAAGTCTTCTTTAATGTGTAAAAATTCCTTTGGAAACTTTATCTCCATCCCCCCCAAATATATGTGGGCAATAATTTCCCAAGCATATGACCCACTGGTATACATCTGAAGGGTCTCATGACTAAGGTTTTATTAGATATAAATGACCTCTTCCCAGCAACTTCTAGCCCCCTCTAGGTCCTGGGAATCTTGCTTCCAAAATTCCACAGAGATTTACAGTACTCCTAACTCCCTACCAACTTGAAAGTATATTATGGGTCACTGCTCAGAGCCTAGTGCAGCTCTTTCTGGTCAGGGGTCCTATCCCTGTGCTATAATAAAATCACCTTTTTGTACCAAAAATGTCTCAAGAATTCTTTCTTGGCCATAGGCTTCAAACCCTAGCATCTTTCGTACATCACTCTTGTTTACTCTGCTTTTCCTGGTTAACCTGCCATAACTGGCCTCCCCTCTACCCTAATATTTTTCTTTTGTCTTTAGTTGAAGATGGTTTTTAAGATGAAGGCATGGGCCAGTTTGGGGAGTTAATTTTCCTGGGCACTTTCCATATATATGGGAGATATATATATATGTCATACATTTTGTTAGTTTTTCTCCTGTTAATCTGTCTTATCACAGTGGAGGTTTCAGCCAAGAACCTAGAAGGTTAGAAGGAAAATTATTTTTTCTCCCCTACAATACATAGAGTATGACTTTATGTAATGTTAAAAGTAGTCCAAACACTATATATATATAATTTACAAAATGTGAACATCAAATTCAGTATAATCATTTGCTCTGGTAGGGAGAGTAAGCAAATGAGGTAAGGGGGTTTAATTTCATTTGAATGTTCATACTTGGTGATGGGGAAATAGGTCCTTTAATTTTTAATTTTTTAAAAGACCTTATTTATTTATTCATGAGAGACAGAGAGAGAGAGAGGCAGAGACATAGGCAGAGGGAGAAGCAGGCTCCATGCAGGGAGCTCAATGTGGAACTCAATCCCAGGACTCCAAGATCACATCCTGGGCCGAAGGCAGATGCTTAACTGCTGAACCCCCCCAGGCATCCCTAAATGGGTCCTTTAATGTTATATTTATGTAGTCTGAAATATTTCATATTGAAGAAAAACATCCGTATTGAAAAACCAAACAGAGAACTTAAATAAAATGGAAAATGAATCAACTCATAAAACAACAAAAAACAACAAAACAACAACAATAAAACTTGAGTTGTTTCTGAAAAGTAAGAGAACAATATGAATAAAACTAGAGAAAGATAAGTAAGGAAAGACAATAAAATATATCAGAACCTATTTCAAAATCTATTCACAGAAATAAGTGTTATTAGAAATGTGGGCAGCAAACAAAAACAGTGACAGAATCAAAGGGCACTTAATAGGAGAGAGCGATTGGGAGAATGTAGGCAGAGAATATCTGAAATGGTAGGAACTCATTGGATTGTAAATCAAAGCTACCAATTGAGCTGATCATTTACCTTGAATTATTGTTTTGTTGGGAGGATCTGAACATACTTGCACTTTATGGCGGCTTTTGGCAATATCCTTTTCCCTTTTCCTAGAGTTTCAAGTGGGTAATAATATGCCCAGTTTGTCTTGGATTGTGTCCAATTTTTGTGCCAAAAATCCCACTTTTCAAGAAATCCCTCAGTCCCAGATAAACTGAGATGGTCAATCACTTTTTTTTTTTTTTTTTTTTTTTTAGGATTCTATTTATTTATTTGTGAGAGAGAGGCATAGACACAGGCAGAAGGAGAAGCAGGCTCCATGCAAGGAGTCCGATGTGGGACTCAATCCCAAAACTCTGGGATCATGCCCTGGGCTGAAGGCAGCACTAAACCGCTGAGCCACCCAGGCTGCCCCAATCACTTTTTAAAGGTGGACTTGAACAACATAGTATTGTTTACAGAAATCAAACTGCTATTCCCAGGATAACTTCATACTATTTCCAGATACAAATTCTAGCATCTTTCAGCAATTTCCAGTACTACTGACTATTTATGAATTCCCTTTAAATGACTTATGTGATGTCTGGAGAGACCAGAAGTCTAATCATTTCATTTCTAAGGTTGTGGTAAGCAGGCTTCTTAACATAGTTTCAGCCTTACTTTCTTATGGGCATTTTGCCTTTAAATTGGCTAGCATCATGCCACCTTCCAAATATGGACTCTGTTGAGCTTTCTCCTTAGCTACAGAAATAACCGCCTACCCCAAAAGTATGGAAGTGGCTTTCAGATACTGGGATTTAAAAGTAGCCGTAATTCTAATGTGCCAAGGAATGAACTGCAGGCTGAGAGGATAAAGGAAGAATGTTAATGAATGAGGAGATCTTGAAGGTTTCTTTAGGTTTTTTATTCATGTTTATTAGGTGAAAATAGCTTTTTCCATCCTAGGAATATCTTTACACATTGATTTGGTGATAACAGTTACTGTGTATGTATGTATGTATGGGACCTCATCAGAATTAGAGTATCATAAATTATTTAAGTATTTAATCTAAGCATTTTATATTTGATTTCTAGAATTAGAATTTTGCAATGTTGGATTATATGAATGATTAACTGGCAATGTTATTTGATTATAAGCCTCTTGGGCCCTTCTAAAGCAAAAGAAAGTTTTGATTAACATCGATTTAATATCTATTTTACCAGAATTACATCAAAGGGAGAAAATATATAAGAATTTATTATTTTCATTTAACAAAATCAATGATGTACAGAAATCTCATCCCTTATCCACTTTTGTATATTCTATGGTACCCAATAAAACTAGCTATGCTAAATGATTAATTCCTAAATTTAAAATGGAATGTCTGCTACAAAACTAAATCATGGCCAGTAGACTGCATGGCATAAATCCTTCACAGGGTGCTATAACCTTTATCGTTTTTGAAATGTGCCCCCATCAAGGAGCCCTCAGGCAAATGTACAAGGGACCCATATGACATTTACATAGCCATTGTGTCAGATTAGACTTTGTGATCCTCCCACATCATTAGGCAAAGCCTGAACAGAGCAGATGCATGACAGATTGCCCAATGCCTGATGCATAGCAAATAAGTAGAGAAACAATAGGGCTTTATTCACATTTGGGCCCCATGTCCAAAGGGTTCCTTGACAGAAGGCGATCTTCAAGTTCAAGCCTTTCAAACTAGAAGGTGCAGGACATGCATTCAGTACCAATTCTTTTCAGTAGCATGTAATTATCCAGTAGGCAGCATGATCTTCCTCTACTCCCAAGGGCTAAATAGCAGGCAGCAAATATTTTGCAGCTGGCCTATTTCTGGGTGTCTAAAAGAGCCCAGTGATGTTTGTTTGATTACTGATTGATTTCCTTCTCGTGGAAGAAACTATGTTTCCCTTACCCTAGCAGCTGAATTTTACTCACTTATACTTTTAAAAAAAGGTTTTGATATTGTCAGCATATTATCCTAAAAATCTCCTGTATGAAAGAATAATACATAGCAGCGTAGAAGGAGGTAAGTTGGAAATGTTTAGTTTCTTTGAGGTGGGAGGTGGTTGATGTTGTAGGAAAATTTGTCTACTGTTTTGGGTTGAGATTTGGACTTCCCATCTATATTTAAAAATTCATGAATTGCAATGACTAGGAGATAAAGTGGCAAAGTCACAGGAAACAGTGACTAGAACTTCAGGGAGAGTCAGTTGGTCTGAGTTCTGGCCCTAAAGACAGAGGTAAATAATTATTCACATTTGAGCGAGTCTCTTGACTTTCTATGTTTTATTTTCCATGCATACAGGATGTCTGTAATTTATTATTCAAGCCAGGACATGTTTGAGAGTGAACAAGTGTCTAACAATAATTACACCAGGATGACAGGTCTGAACCTGGACTGTCCTAAGTAAACCAAAGTTTGTGGTCACCTTGATCTACAAAATGAAATCTGTTATTAAATGATCTCTACTATTTAGATTAAAAAACTATGATTTTAGGTCAATCTTTCTTTAATAACATAATGTCATGAAGGACAGAACCTAATGGTCAAAAATAATAAATGAGGCAGTGAGGTAAGTAACCAGAAGTCAGGAAAATTAGCCTTCCTGTTGCACTCCTATACCATCCACCTGTTTATCATTAGAGGAGAGAAGGTAGGTTTCTCATTAGCCTTTTGAAAAAAAAAATTGTCCTATTTTATTCTTGAGATCTTGCAGATTCATTCAAAGTGTTGAATTTCCTGATAATCATTTTAATTCTCCATTTTCCCCTCATGTATCACACTTTTAATACACTATCTTCATAATAATTGTCCCCCCTTTCCCTGCATGGGCACACACCACACATACCATGCACAAAGATCCAGTAGTGGTTAAAAATACAAATGGCAAAGTACTTGTTATCTCCAAAACAGTTGTTCCCAAGAGGGGGAAAATTCAGGAAATAGCAGAAATATTTTTAAATATTAAACATAAGTCAAGGAAATAAGAGGGAAGTAAATTTGAAAGCCTAGAAATAAGAGGGAAGTAAATTTGAAAGCCTAGAATATTTGTTTCCCAATTCTAGGTATTTCCATCTCACAGTAGAGAAGTTGGCATTAGACTAGCCTTCCAAAAAGTGCATGAAGTAATTAAGTTGAGGCAGAAAAAAAATCTCATCCTGCTGCTAACAATGTATCTATCATAGACGCTAATTCAGGAAAGTAAGTGGTGAGCCCTGGCAGTGTCTTCTCCTTCCTGGGGAATCCTAAGGGGGATGGACAAATGGAAAACAGCTCCTAGATAGGTTTGCTGAACAAACTCAGATAAGCTGGTGCAAGTGAGGCCAGTAACTTGAGAGGAAGTTTTGAAAAGAAAAGGGGAAAAATGTATTTCCAATGCAGGATGGGAGAGGGTGGGTAGGTTAGCAGGCTCAAGCCATAAAAACCAACTTGTCCACCACAAGATGGACACCAAGAGTTTTATAGAAGAGGTTCAGGAGAGTATGTGCAATACAGCAGGCAGGGAATGCATAATCATGGATAGGGGTCAGTAGGTGTTCAGCCCATGATTGTGGGCAGGGAAGGGCTGGAAAGGGATCTTCTGGATGCCCTGTTGCTTTCAGGGCTTTTCTGGCTTGGTGGTTGGAATGTTCTGGTCACTGGAAAACATCTTTGTCAATGCTCAAGAAAGTGCAGTAACAAATAAGAACAATGAGTTTCATTTAGATCAAGGGTTAGGTAGTCTTATCTATTTCTGGTTTTAACTGTTGAGGTCTATAGTCCAGGAAGAGGCTTACTGCGTTAAGGCTTACTGGCAACTGCCTCAAGGCTTACTGGAAACATATGTAACCTTGAAGAAAGCAATTTTATAATTAGTATAAATTGCATTTTTTTTACATACTTGAATTGTGTTTTATAACTTACAGAGCACTTTCACACATACTATTTTCCTTACAGGCACAACTTTGTGAAAATTTATTATTCTTTTTAGATTTAAGAAAACTGAATCTAGGTGAAGTTAAGTGACTTACCCCAGCATATGTAATAAATAAATGGCACCTCTGTATTTGATCCCTTATCTTTTTAATCCAGTAAAAGTAGGATTACTGGAGACCTTGGAAAAGTGTGTGTGTATGTGTGTGTGTGTGTGTGTGTGTGTGTGTATCACTCAAGAGGATAAGTGCAATATTGTATGAATTTTGGGTAACAAGATGACTCTAGAAAGTTACTAAAGAAACTTAAAGTGTTATATTTTAAGATCACAAATTTTCCCCAAGTCAAATAGTTTAATTCTGAATAGGAAGAATTGCAGTTTCACTAACAGATTCCAAAATGCCTAAGGCTCAATTCAGGTATGGAGAACTCAGCCCTTCCAAAATGGCAATTACTTCAGCAAAAGATTACAAAAGACTCTATACTCATGGGGAAGAATATACTTCCCTCTCTTCTCTGCTCTGGTGCAGCCAAGCCTTCCTGACCATCTTTGTGCAATTATCTCAGAAACATCTCTAATGAGGATTTGGTTTGCTGAGAAGACTCACTGAACTCCAACTACTATAAAATAGACAGACCTCTTCTGGGAGTGAAAATATTTGCAAAGAGGTACAGGTAATATGAAATAGAATCAGAAAGTCATTCACACATCATCTACATTTGACAGATACCACACTTATTTTTTTTAAAACAATATGGTGAAATCCTAATTAAGAAAAATGAATTACATTTTTTAATTCCTTTAAAATAATTTTATGCCTCCATTCTTAGAAATACTCCTAAAATGTGATTCATACAATTTTCTGAAAAAGTAAGTAGCATGTCTAGAAAACAACTGTATTTTTTCCTTGATCACTGCAGAACTTATTGTGCCTCAGGGTCATCTTTCAGAACTTTGTTTCCATTGTATAAGACCCTTGATGTAGACATTTTAAACAATTGGCCTCAGTATAGAGTCTGAAAGTTTCTTGTAGCAAAGAAAGCCTAAATATTAGCTTGTCAAATGCTAACATTTCCCTTGATTCTTTTTTTTTTTAAGATTTTATTTATTTATTTGAGATAGAGTGAGAGAGAGGGTGTGAGCATGACCTGGGGCAGGGGCAGGGGACAGAGGGAGAGGGAGAAGCAGACTCCCCACTGAGGAGGGAGCCCAGTGTGGGCCTCCATCCCAGGACGCCAGGATCATGACCTAAGCAGAAGGCAGATGCTTACCTGACTGAACCACCCAGGTGCTCTCATTTCCCTTGCTTCTAAAAAATAAATTGAGTAACTCCACATTCCTAATACTGGGATGTTATTAGGTCTTACTGTTAAGCAAATAATCAAATTCCTGAGATTACTTCTCTTGGAAGGACTACTAACAGAGATCATGAATCTGCTATTAGCTTTGATCACTCATTGCTTCCATATCTAAAATTTTTATCATCTGCTATACCAGAAACTTAGAGAGCTGTTACCAGCTGACCAAGATGACTTTAACATATCCCTCAGATGGGCCCAAAAGACTTCTAGGCTCAAGACCCTGATCTCCTTTTTCTGAGGATTTACTTTAGAGGGCTTGTAATGGTGAATTCTTTCTCTACCCCTGTGAGATGTGAAGGTTTTTTGTTTTTTTTTGTTTTGTTTTGTTTTGTTTTGTTTTGTTTTTAAGCTTCTTGCAAATTTTACAAACAGGAATGCCTTTCTCAAGGACCTGGGAAACTTCTCTTTGAAATGTTATCATCGAGGAAGATAAAGCCCATATGTTCCAGTTTCTAGTGGTTTGGGGAGGAGGGGAGGATCTTACCTTCAGTGGGCTCCTTGCTCTAAGTTGTGCATGGATCATGGTGTATGAACACCCTGGGCCACAGTTCTGCTCATGATGTTAGCTACTTTAAATCTATCTACTAATCGTCAGTTTTGATAGAAATAGGTTCAGGTAATCTTCTACCAAAATAGTTTATAACTTATGCTAAACAGAATAAGAAAAAAATAGTTGCAATGCCCTGAACAGAGATCCCCAGGTCTCTTGATCATTGATCTGCAAAGCTGAAACATACCCCAGGCACACATGTCATAGAAGCAACTTCATTTCTATTCTGTAGTTGTTAAAAGTAAATTAACAGCCAACTGGGTCATTCTCTTGTATTTTATCTGTTTGCCAAATGGTGTAATGTAGGTTGGAAGTGGTAGATCTGTGGAGGAGAATGAAAAATTGAAAATAATTGTTTTCAACAGTGTAAATGGTCACTATTGTTACTTACTTCCTTATGTTAAAGAGAGCTAGAAAAATACATTTTAAGCAGGTGGTGGAGCTGTACAAAGGGAACATAAAGAAACTAATGTTGCCTCTTCTTCTAAAGAAGAGTCAATATAATCCATTCCTCCACTTTACATCTGGCTCTACACTTCCTCTGAGAGTAATAAAAACAAAACAGTATCTCCAAGTAGACAAAAACAAGTGCTGCGATTCCTTACCCTCATGCAACATGCAGGTTACTAGAAATAATTTGTACAATATTCAACCCAACGTGGTTAAAGGCCATTACCTACTGTTTTCAGGGATGTTTAATAAATTATATAGGAAATTTCTTGGTATTTCAAGGCAGGAAGGGACTGACTCTGCCAAAGAATTTTTAAAACAGTCCTTCTGTCACTATAATGCACAAAAGAAAATATAAACAGAGAAGGCTCAGATTTATATATAGAAGAATACAGAGACATGCGTCATTTTGCAGCTATTTTTCTCAATAAATAATGTAATGACCTTTACATTTATTGACTCAAACATAATATTTATTTAAGGAGTACATCTCTAGAAAAGAATAGTAACAAAAACTAAAATTACCTTGATTAAAAATATGAAAAGCAAACATCTTTGTACCAACAGTAGAGGAGAAGAACAGAATGGGACAAACACAAAGAATCCTGATTTATCTGAATTTTTCCTCATGACAAATTGATAGAAGGAAGTATTTCTCAAAGCCAGGTCTTCATACTGCAGCAATATCAGAAGAGCTACTTCTTATAAATCATGTCACTCCCCTAAAAAACCTATTAAAATATGATCTTGGGAGACAGAGCTAAAAACCACCAATGAACCTTATTTACATCACAATGTGGCTGTGCTAGGAATTTTGTCTACCATGCAAATATATACTTACTTCCCATATATCCTTCTGTATTCATTTCCATCCAAGTTTTGTAATGAAAAGATAGAAAATTGTCTTTCTCTGCTTTTTCTTCTTTTCTCCTTCCCTGTTCTTTTTTTCTCCCCATCTTCTTTTCATCTTGTTCTAACAATATGTATGAAAGATTTTTATCACCATATTGAACCAATGAAAATATGCACTGTATAAGTTCTGTAGTTTGTTTTCCAACAAATGTAGCTTCCAAAGTTATTTAATACATGCTCCAGATACAGATTATGGATTTTATTGTTTATCTCTGGGAAAAGATCCCTCCTCAGATAAAGAAGCCATTTATGATATGAGAAAACTGAGTTCTATTGTCTGCCACGTGGCAGAGAACTACACAGGTAATTCTGAAATAGTGTTTTATTTATAAGAGGAAGTGAATGTACGTGTCTTACTTTGCTTTACATTGGAATTCAGTGTATAGGCTGGTCTCACAAGTTTGTAGGGATAGGGCATCTGTAGTAGAATGACTCATTGGAATGATTGATTTCTTAGGGTGAATAAAGGGGAGCAAAATATGCCTTCCAAAAATGTGTCACCTTGGCAAATTGATTATTTTGAGTTAAAGTTACCTAAGACAGGGACGCCTGGGTGGCTCAGTGGTTGATCATCTGCCTTTGGCCCAGGAGTCCTGGGATCGAGTTCTGCATCGGGCTCCCTGCATGGAGCCTGCTTCTCCCTCTGCCTGTGTCTCTGCCTCTCTCTCTCTCTCTCTCTCTGTATCTCTCATGAATAAATAAATAAATCTTTAAAAAAAAAGTTACCTAAGACACAGCTGGAGCAGAAAGACTCTGTGATGCTCTGTTGTCCCTCTAAAAGCAGAAAATTAATCTCCCATGTGATAGTTATCTTTCCTGTATGAAGAACATAGAAGGTATATTTATCACCACAGACAGGGAATTAAGAGACAAAAAGACTATAAAAGACTATATAAACAAACCATGAAATTTGTTCACTAATTTACTACCTCAAGCCCAAAATTCCTTGTCTGTTAATTCTTCACAGATTTATTGTTTGTCTATCAAGAGAAGTTTTTCTTTGATAGCTCTTCAAGTAGATTGAGCATCCATGCTTCAGATCATATAAAAGTTGTTTGGGACAAGGTTGAGGAATGACCTCCTATAACTTTTGATGATAATACTATCTACATGCCATGAGTCCTCTACTTTCTTTCACCAGAGATACTTGCAAAAGGGCAAGGTCTCTAGAATTAGAGATGATATTCTTAGGTACATGAGTCTACCTATTCCTAACTTATAAAAGCAGAATCAAGGGACCTCCAAAAGAGATTTTCTTACTGTTATAAAGTGAAAAGAAAGAAACTTGGGGTAAGGAAGTTTATGTCTTTCCCAAAGTTTTGGCTAACTAATTTGAGAATCTAAATTATCCTTTCTTCTTTGCCTAAAGATCAGTTTGCATGCACAGCAGAGTTTCTGAGCAAGCTCTAATACCTTGCAGAGCTCTGTAATGACATTTCTAGGAAAACGAGCATCTCTATTAATAGAAAGATAGATTGGGATTTCCCAAGTAGAAAACATGAAATTAAGTACTTTTTCAGCCACTTCAAAGGTATAGCTCTTCTAAAAGGGCACTGAACACAAATACGCATCAACCAGAACATTCTCATACTCTATTGCAGGGGATAATTATATAAAGTCCATTTAGAGTTATTCAAGTAGGTCTGAGGATTTTGCTGCATTCATGCCTCTCCTTGAAAGTTTTCTCAGGATTATTTTTTTGGCAGGGGAGAAATATACTAAAAAGCAATGTGTCCTTGTGGTTTGGGGTGATCTCATCTGGATTACAGCATTGGCATCTTTTGGCATTACCAAGTGCCGTCCTAGGAAGCCTGAGATTATCTACATGTAATTTATATCCAGGTCTTTCCTAACATTTTTTTCTCTGATGTTAGGATAAAATTTGGTTAAATAACGGCCCTTATAAACCCATTGCAGAGACATGACAATATTACACTGGCAAAAAATTTTGTAAGGACTGTCTTGGTATATAATGGTTATCCAGAGCATTTCCACTTCACTTAGTTTCTAAACCAGACCTTTATTTTAGTGAATGTTTGCCTACACAATAGCTACTTCCATTAGCAGCATTAAGCATCTAGAATTTTCCCGACCTAGTGTTTGGGAGTTCCTATTCAGGTTAAGAATCCTTGCTTTGTCCAAAGAATCCCACATTAGAGTTAGACCTACTGTTTTATAAGTTTTAACTCTCTTATCTCTGTCCAGTTAGCAAGTTTTTATAAAAGCAATTAGTTGTGCCAATTTGCCTTCCCAACCCTCACAATAAGGGATTATATTCCAAAGGTGAACTGAGGTCCTTCATGGCATAGCCAGACAATTATTATTCATTTCTGATGACCCATCAACAAATAAGTACAAGGCTGAATTATCTAAAACATTCTTAATACCTCATCATAAAACATTGGCAGTCTTTAGGCAGATGCTAAATAGCCATGTCTGTCTGTCTTTCCTTCCTTCCTTTTTTTTTTTTTTTTGGTAAGGAAAGAAATGTGACAAGGTTGACAAATGTCATACTAATGGATAGTAATAGGAGAAGGAGAAAGAAACAATAATAATGCCTCATAGTATATAAGCCAGCTCATCAAGAAAATTGTATATTTCCAGTAAATAATGAAGGTTTTATAGCTTTGATGCTCTAAGAATCAACAAAGACCTCAAGACCTTCAGCAGAAGCTTCTACAAGTTTGGTGGTTTCCCTGTAGTTGTTTAAGCACATGGACCTCACTAGATTATTTACCACAAAAACCCAAAAACAACAACAACAACAACAAAAAACAAGTAGATAGACCTATGTAGGAGATAGTTTAGGAGATAACTTCAGTTTATAACGTCTTTGTTTATGTTTAAGTTCCCTAAGCAAGAGGTTCTGTCATGAAGGTTTCTTGGGTCAGGTCTTAAAGAGAAGCAGCAGTTTCAAAGAAGATGGGAACTCGCCATCTATAATAGTAAGACCTAGAAATCCCCTGAATTGTCCTTTAGAATTTGCCAAGCTTAGACTGGATGGCTGGCTTATTTTCAATGCAAGGTAAGTTATTTGCCTCCATGAGAAAAATCATGAATGAATGAATAAATGAATGAATGACCGGTGATATGCTGCCAAAATTGCAGCTTTCTCTTTAATACATTTTTATCGTTTGGGCGATCATAATGAATGTCCTTAGCAAAAAGATCCTGTGGATCTTAGTAAAAAGTCATCATAAGATCATGGAACAATTATAAAGTAACTAGAAGTCCTTGAGATTCTAATTAAGGATTTGTGGAAAGGAAAATCACCGAATCATTGGGATATGCCAATCCATGTATACAATCCATGCTAGTTTTACTAAATAATGATGAACAAATATTAAATACTTGACTCCAAGGATATCCTGAGGAAGACAATAACATAATTTCACATTTGTAGATGGGTGGGGTTGAGGAAAGAAAAGAATTTGGATTTTGCATTATGAAAACCTGGACATAACTATCATGTAGTCCTACAATGTTAATAAATAAATAAAAGCCTATTGACTTTATTAGGTCAAAATATTTGTAGGATAGGAGTACTTAGACTGCTTTTTCTATTAGTCCTTATAGTTGGACTCTGTTCTTCTTTGGCTTCAAGTTTCAAGTGGTACTGTGCAAAAATGGGTAAGGTTAGCATCAGTCACTCTGAACCGTCATGGACTCTGATCCTTTGACCAATAATGGTGCAATCTTTTGCCCATATAGAGTCAAGTTCCTCAGAGATCTTTAAATTGTGCCTTACTTAGGGTAAGGATGCAATTAAGCCTAATTCTAAATTTGACATGACATGATTATAAATAAGGGAATCCTTAGGAATTTTAAGAAAAAGAACTGTGAAGAACATTGAATCTAGAAATCCAAATGACATAATAAATTTATCCATTTAAAGTGGCTGAAACGGTATCAGAAAGGAGAAAAGTGTGCTTTCCAGTCACAACACCACAAGTAAGAGCTACTGACTGGGTGATAGAGTGACTGAATGCTGCTCATTGGTTCATTTGATGCTTCCACAGAGGTGGGAATGGTGGTGGAGTTTATTGTTGAAAATATAGTGTCTGTGACTGTAATTTTGGTCGATGGTAGGTAAAGACCATTCTTAACAAATTAAGGGTAGAATTGGAAATATGCCTTTACATTCTCCCTTGAAGCCTCTTGTCCACCAGATTTGTCCTTGCCTTTTCATTTTTTTGGACAAAGCAGAAGGGTTATTATTTCAGGGTTCATGTTGTTAGCTGGACTCTAATAGATGTATGTGATAATGAGCACTATTATAACTGATGCTCTTCTAAGCACTTCCCATATACATTTAGTTCTCACAGCAACCTTCATGGTAGCTCCTATTTTTTTAGCAATTTTACAGGTGAAAATTAATGAAGTATAGAAAAGTACTGTATCTTGTTCAAGGCCATATAGCGAGAAGGAAGAGGATCTAGGACTCGAACTCAGGCAACTTTGTAACTTCTAGTCTTGGCTTTTACCTCTTTGATTGATATTCTAAGTTTTCACCAAAAAATATTTTCTTTGTACAAATCCATCTATTTTCTCTCTCTTATGAGAATCATCACATTTATGGTCCATCAAGAATTCCTTCTCTTATTTTTATCATAACTACATTACTATTTTTTTTCTTTTTAAGATGTCCATTTAATTGTATCTACAATGTCCAAAATCAGACTCTAAGGGGGAGATTTCAATACTTCTACCAGATAGCTCTTCTCTTCAGATTTATGCTTATTTTTCCCTCTCAATTATTTTGCATATAACTATCACTTTACCCCAGTTAATCTATTTGATAATTCATAGAGCTCTGTTTTACAGATGACATTCAATGGCTAGGTTTCAAGTAGCTACCAGAAAGTACAACTTTAACCCTACTAGTTTTCAAAGATTGGTTGAGGTAAGCATTATTTTTGCAGCATTTTTGAAGCATATGTGATCTATCCATTCATCTTCATTCTCCAAAACAGAATTTGAAAACTACTGAACAAAACTGATCTTTATCTCTGGACCTGCTTTGGTGGGTCTACAGATTGTTCTTTCTTAATAGCATTTAAATCCTTTTAGTTTGGACGTCTTCTTACAGATCTTCCATTCTATTTGTCTTACCCTAGTTCTCCTTATTTGCTTGCCTTTGACTGCATTCTATGCCTTTTGTTTTGTAGTCTCTGCTATAAAATGTATTCTTGTGTGAAGATAAACACAGGAAGATATTACATATAGAGACCATATTCAATTGGTATCTCTACTGAAGTGATTTTGACTTTGGTATGAGAATATCCAACTAAATTGAAATACATATTAAAAGCAGTTCCCATTCAACATTGTCTTTATGGATGGTGTTAATATTATCTTTT
The DNA here is from genome assembly GCF_053574225.1 of Canis aureus. Classification (NCBI taxonomy): domain Eukaryota; kingdom Metazoa; phylum Chordata; class Mammalia; order Carnivora; family Canidae; genus Canis; species Canis aureus. The sequence continues at coordinate 45,903,153 of NC_135620.1, read as the reverse complement.
ATCACATAGTAGTCTTTCTGGAAAAACCAGAGCTTTGAGATGCTGTGACTTGTGTAAGTGAATTTATATTCTTCTGCGGCTCCTAGAAAACTTATATATATATTTTTTGTCTTCTTTGAGCAAGTATGCAGGACCTCATTGCCTAGATTTTACATTTTCAATGTATCACTTCCTCTATGTTGGTTCTTTCTTAGTTTTGGTCTTGTTTTCCTTATTATAAATGCATTTCATTCTACAATATTTATTTAATTATGTAATTCTCTACAAATAATGTTCATATAAAGAAAAATGCCTATATATCAACAAATAAATATTTTTCTAATTGCATATTATGAGTTTGAACTTTGTATGCTTTTGAGTTAATATTCTATTGCTATATATTTATATCCTGGAAATAGATATTTCTTTTCAATCAGAATCAGTAATCTGCTACCCAGATTAGGCAAAATCTATAAACTACATACCTATCAAATTTGATTTTGAAAACTTATTTATGTTTGAATATGATACATATGATAATAAGGGAACTCACGTCAAGTAAATAGCTGTTTTTCCTAAACTGAATTTCTTTTTTAGATCCCTGCTTCTTTTAAGATCTAAGGTATCTGAATGTGACAGCATAGAAGAAAATATGCATGATTATTTAGCTCTAGCTTTCTTCCTTCAAAGATAAACAGTTTGTCTTAATGCTCTCGACTACTATGTAAAATATGTACACATAATACCAAGAGTTTTGAGGAGATAGATAGTTCATCAAATAATAAGTGAAGAATGAGTTTTTAGTGAAATTATTACTAACTTGAAATGTTCTTCAAGTTCTGGGTTTTCCCCCCACCAAACTGGCCTATATTTTCACTTAATTGGCTAATCCCACCAGTTATTTGTGTGTCAGATTGACTGCCTAATGTACATCTCAATCAGTTGAAATTCTCTTTATATATATTTTACTTCTGTCTGCCTTGTCTGTCAGTGAACATGTATAAACTCAGTTATGCATACCCATGCATATACAGAACAGCAATAAAATTAATCAATACCTATGTGTCCTAAAGAAATAAGATTTAACCCAAGTGTGCCATATTTCAGGCCCTAGAATAGTTGCACATTCTAAGAATGTGTACAATACTTTACACAAATACACAGAAGTCATAATCACAGTGTCACAGAATGGATCTGAGTGATCATGTAGGCCCAAATTCTCATTTTAGAAACAAGAAAAAATCAGTGACTTTCTCTGTATTTAAGGGTATTAAAAAACAGAACTGAGGCTCTCTCAAATTCTAGATACTCTTCACAGTGCAGGTGGCACAAAGGTGAGACACACACAATGCTTAAGTAGAATTTAGAATGAGTGGTACCTGGGTGACTCAGTCAGTTGAGCATCCAACTCTTGGTTTCAGCTTGGGTCATGATCTCAGGGTCCTGGGATCCAGCGCAAACATTAGGCTTCCTGCTTAGTGGTGAGCCTGCTTTTCCCTCTTCCTCTGCTCCACCTCTCCTGCTCATGCTTGCTCTGTCTCTGTCTTCTCTCTCATAAATAAACAAACAAACACAATCTTAGGGGGGAAAAAAGGATAATTTAGCACAGGCAATAAACTGAGGGTCATAGTAAAGACAGAATAAATGCTAAAACCGGGAGATGTTTAAATGTTATGGAAGTAGGAAGAAACACAAGGGTAGTGTGTTATATCATCATTGGGAACTTAGGGAGTGATTCAGAGGAGAAGTCACACTGCAGCTATCTCTTGAAGGCAGTGAAATGAATGTGTGAGGAAGACTATTCCAGCAAGAGGAAGGCTTTGTTTAAGTGACAGAAGTACATGAGAGCACCGCACCTTTGAAGACTTGCCAGTAAGTCAGCATGGCTGGTGCAAAGAATGTGTGCATCCTCCTAGGATGAGAGGAGCGTCTCCCAATTGTGTAACTGGACAAGTAACCTACCCAATGATAGTGGGCCTTTATTTTCTCATCTTAAGTTTGAGATAAGGTGGCAAAGTATGTGTTATCTTCCCAGAAAGAGAAGAAGCTGGAAGGCAGGCAAGATACAAAAAGAACCTGGTCTAATCAGATCAGGAAATCACAAATTATCCCAAATGTAATTGAGGGCAGTTGGTGAATTTTGAAACCAAAAATGTTTATGTTTTTAAAAATAATTCCAGTGGCAGTGTGAAGTTGACTTAGGGGAGGAAGAAGATAATGGCCAATGCCATCACAGCTGTTGACCCAAAATAGTAAGGGACCTAAGTAGTCATCCAAAATGGGAGGAGTTCAGGATAATGCTTTGACATTACTTACTCTGTAGATGGTACCATTAACTAAGATAAGGGAATAGGAAGAAGAACAGGTTTGAAAGGAAGAGGGGCATTGAGATGGTGATACAAGAGCCATTTTAAAATTATGGTTTGGAGCTTAGGAGAGAGGTCTGACAGAGTATAACCCATGTTAGATGAAGGAATAAGTGAGGACAAAATCATTTAGAAGTTTGTGTAAAGTAAGAACAAGAGACTGTCAAGGATCCCAATACCCAAAAGGTGGGGGTAAAAATAGGAAGGAGGTTGAAAGGAATGGCAATTTTAAGAAAGAAAGAAAAAAAACAGAAAGATGCATCATAGTTACAAAGATAAGTCTTTCAAAGACCCTTTCAAAGGGCCATGACCAGGTCCAGAAAAAATAGGATTTGAAATATGCTCTTAGTATTTAGCATTATTTAAGTTACTAGATTTTTCTAGGGCAATTTCAGTGGAGTAACAGGAGCAGACTCCAGTTTCACAATGAGTATGATTTGATTAAGTAAAAAGATTACTGTAGTGTAAAAAATTCTTTTGGTAATCTTCACAGAGGGAAAAAAGGAGAGAAAATAAGTTAGGGATGTCATATGGTCATATTTATGTGACACAGATTTGATCTAGTGTATATAATGAAGACCAAGAGCAAGGAGTGAGACAGGTTAAAGATGCAGAGAACTGGAGAGACAACTGATGGAACAAGGACCAAGAGGAAATTTAGAGGATAAGATTCAGGACACAAGTTGAAAGATTAACTGTAGACAAGAGAAATGACATCCTGACAAACAGGAATGGAAGAAGTAAGGAAGGGGATAATTTCCGATGAGCTTACAGGTGACATGCAAGAAATTGAAGAAGTGTCTAATATCAGGATATAAGCTGTAAAGGATTATAGGAGAAAGTAATAATTAATATTTATGTTTCATTTTGCCTTAAAACAGTATCCATCAAACACTAAAGCATTGTTACTCAACTTTATAGCTCTCACAATTTCAAAATACTGTGAGGCAATTCCCACGTACCTCACTCACCCTCTTGAAGACTTATACACATAAAAGCCTCACTCCTTTTAATTGGTTTTGGAGACATTTAGCAAAAAATTCAAATGCAGCTCTTTCCTTCCACATTTATTGTGGTAATTAAAAAGATACAATCTGTTATATTTCAAAATTAAAAGTAAATTTTATATTTCACTGAAAATTGGAAGGCAATGTCATATGGTAGAATTATGAGTTATATTCTTTTGATTATCCTTTCTCAGGATCTATTACATTTCAAGATAATTTCACAATTTAAACTTAGATCTTTTTTTATAAACATGTTGATCAATTACAGAAAGATGAGCAATGGTCTTAAACACAGAAAGAAAACAAATAAGCTACTGTAAATAGAAAGCATTTGTATTTTTATAAAACTCAGCTCAGTTCTATAGAGTGTGATATAAAAAGTGAAAACATTTTAATACCTCAATTATATTCAGTACAATATAAGGAGGGTGAGGATGAGAAAGTATAGTCACATTTGGATTAGTTTATACCACTGATCAACAGAAAGAATCTGGAAAAAGCAAATTGCTTTTTAGACTTCCATGTGATATAGGATAGATATTAACTATACTTCTTAAATTCACAAATGAGAATTGGTTTTAATCCCATCCACCTTCCAGGTAGGATTCATCTGTTGGTTTATCGCTATACAGTCCTTAAAAGATCCGGCTGGGGAAGAGTAGTACTCTCCTTAGAGAGGAGATCCCAAATTTGGAGGCAGCAGATCTGTGTAATTTTGGATAAGTTACCTGATCATTCTGGGTCTTTATTTTATCTGAAATTACAGATACCATTTAATGCCTACCTTGCAACATTATTAATATTCAAAAAAATGAATATATAGTGTCCAACACAGATAGGCTCCTTTTTAAAAAGGGACCCCCAGACACTGAGCACCCCTAGACACTGAGGGGTGCTCAGTGAATGTTTCCTAATAATTACAGTTTCAGAAAAATGATACAGATCCATGGGTTTAGAGGGAATTATGCCAGAAAGGGATTAAGTTCCCAGAGAATTTGCTTGTGGTTAATTGCTGCCCCTTTAAGTGATTGCAGAGTTCCAGAGACTGCTGAATAGGTCATAGGCCTGCTGGAGTAACACATCTCTTTGCTGAAGATTTATAATTATGCTTGTATAAGTTATAGATGTTATACATATTTCTACTAAATTATACCAAATTACAGGAACAGTTTTTCAATTTCTAAATCTTAAAATATATTTTTATTGTGCAAATATATAGACCTAGCTGTGGTGATCATGAAGAATAAAACAGCACACACATAAAAAATCATGTATTGTTTAGAATTCATGGTTTCTTTTATTTTTGCATTCTTAGTCCAGTATTTTATTTTTTTACATTTTTTTAATTTGAATTCAGTTTGCCAACAGATAGTGTAACACCTAGTGCTCATCCTATCAAATGCCTTCCCCCCACCCACCTCCCCTTCCACAACTCTATTTGTTTCACATTGTTTGTCTCCCTCTCTAATTTTTCCTACTGGTTCCCCTCCTTTCCTTTATAATCCCTTACATGATTTCATAGTTTCAATATGGGCACATTTCTGTTACTATGGTTTAGTTCAATAATACAGTTCTTCAAAGAATGTGCTCCAAATTTTAGTTACCATGACATATTAACTGTGAATAATTATATAAAGCACATTGCGGCTAGTCCTTCTATCCACAGATCACTGCATAATAGATGGTCATCATGATCAGTTATAAGTCCCATCACTTCTTTAAAGATCTGATGGTGATTGGTCAGGCCACTACTGTTAGTTCATGCACAGACAGAAAAATGTGTAGTTGTGTTGCCTGTTAGTCTCAAAGTGATGAATTCATATGATATTTTACAAAAATGGATAATTGAAGTGGAAAATTGACCAAACAGATAAAAAAGCAGTATAGAAACAAAGTGATAAATGTGAATGTGAAATCTGAATTGAATATAAGTGGAGTTATAGAAAAAATAGCTGCCATTCATGGCTCTAGGTGGGCAGCCAGAGAACTTGGTTAAAATGACCTTTTTTTTTTTGACACAAATGAAGAAGGTGGTAGTGATAGAAAGGATGAAGATGTCCAAGAGAAAGTGATGCCACCCGAAACTCACATTAAAGGAAATCTTGGAGATATTTCACAATATTGAAAGTATGAAAAATAAAATGTTGGAAACTGATCCAAACTTAGAAAGTACTATGGCAATTTTCCAAGGCATAGAAGAGGTTCTCATGCCATATTGTCAATTATATGATAAGAAGGCAAGCACTGTTCAAACTACTATTCATAGTTTTTTTAACAAAAGACTTTAATTATCAATGTTTCTAGTGTTTTAAGTACTAGTGTACTAAGGAAATAATACTTTTGCTATTATTTTTTTTCACTGTCCTATACATTTTAAAAAGTGTCGTTGACAAAATATTTTTAAAGCTCAGAAAAAAAATCATAGATTTTCCCATTGCTTAAAATTTATTTGTATCTTTTCAGCTTCCTCTCTTATTTTTACAGTCTTGCACTACTGCGCAAAGCAAGAACAACTTATTAAACACTAAATGGGATGACTCACCATTTTGTATCATCTTAGCATTTTGTGAGGTATTTCCATACATAAGGAAATGTATAAAACATTAGTTACCATTCGTCTAAAAGGTAGGATTTAAGTGATAAGCATAGTTCTTAGTACATAACACTTGATAAATGTTAGTAAATGGCTGCCTTCTGTCTAGTTATAATTCATTCAAAATGTTGAATTCAATCAACTTATTGTTACTTCATACTTATTACTGTGTAATAGAAGAAATGTACACATCTAAGAAGAATGAGTGATATGTTAGTCTAAGTACAGAAAACTCAGTGACCATGTTCTAGGTCACTATTTCTGTTGAATAAAAATCACCAGTGCTCAAAAGAGGGAAATTTGTGTGCAGAGACTCAAACCATTGTCAAAAAGGCAATTTCAAAAAGGACCAGAAAAGTAGCATGAGCATGATATAGAGATATATTTAATACACCCGAGCTACTGGGCTTAGAAACTGTGATTCCTGGGGGAACTAAAGGAGAGAGATACATAATTAATATGAAATGTATCAATAGGATTATAGCAGTGCTAGAAGATAAAGATAATGCAGGCCCATTTCTAGAGAAGATGATAAACCTTTAACAGAAAGTTGTAGTTACACAAATTCAGTTGTAATTTAATAAATGTAGCTCTAAATAAACCTCAAAAATAAGTTATTATGCATCCAAAAATATAATGCTATTTTGAAATTTTTAAAAGAAATGCAGTTATTCAGATGCCTGGGTGGCTCAGCAGTTAAGCGTCTGCCTTCCGCTCAGGGCATGATCCTAGAGTCCTGGGATCCAGTCCCACATCGGGCTTCCTGCATGGAGCCTGCTTCTCCCTCTGCCTATGTCTCTGCCTCTTTCTCGGTGTGTCTCTCGTGAATAAATAAATAAAATCTTAAAAAAAAAAGAAAAGAAATGCAGTTATTTATCAAAAGGTGGCAAAAAATACTTCAAAGTATGTTAGTTGATGTAATTTTTAAACATTATGCTTAGTTCTTACAATTTCCTTCCTTCTTTTGTTTTTGTGAAGTTTCTCTTTCCTTCTTTTAAATGAAAACTGAATAGTTTAAAAGTAGTTAGAATTGTATCGGGGTTTCAATAAAACCACTAATGCTAAATTATAAATTATATATGTTATATCAGGTTTTTATTACATGTAACTTTTATGTCTTAGGTGGTATATTTCAACCATGATATACTCAAATATGCATAAAAAACAATTTAATTGAGATGCATTTAAATTCATTTTTCTTTTTCTTTTTTCTTTTTAAGAAATTCTCAAACAGGCCATAAGAATGCAAGTTATGTTATCATAGAGGGGAAAAAATCATATGATTATGCAACATACAGTATAAAACCTTTGAAATTAAAGCATAAAAAGGCAACATAGAGACTTACACAGACACAGAATAATAAATAATTCCATAAGAGTCTTGGAGAAAGCCCCTAAGATTTTTTTTAATAAATGGAAGGGAAAACAAAGGGGAATAATATTTAACTACCTATAGAAAGCCAAATATTTTTTAAGCTTTAATTCACACCAGGAGTGGGTATTATTATTCCCACTTCACAAATGAATCAGAAAAGATATTTCCCTCGTCCAAGGTCCCCCAGAGAGTAAGTAGGAATCCACATCCCAATTAAAAATCAGGATTCCATATCTACGTTCTTTCTACTGATTCCTGTTGTCTACGAATATATATATATATAAACAATGAAGGGTGACAATTGGTAACATTATTCATAATCTAAAAATAAGGCAGCTTGAAAAGATGGAGATGAAAAACATATATTTGGACAAGTTGACAACTATAAAAAATGTAATTGTTGGTGACAGATGTATTTGCTAAGTTAGGAGGAGGTAGGTAAAAGCTATTTTCAGAGTTTGGTCAAAGATCTGTAGCTTTTTTTTTTTTTCCCGAATGATTCAAAATTGTCAGTAAGATAGTGCTGTGACTTTTCCTTCCAAATATTTTGAAACTGAATGTATGCCAAAACTTTTGAGTAATCCCTTCCTCACCTGTATATCATCTTTATCCCAGTACAGTTTTATGAAACTTAATTCATGACTCCAAATTTTATGTCTTTTTTATTCCTTTCTTCAAAGCCATTTTTTCTTGGAACAATGGGTCTTGACTACATAATTTCTGCACTACATATCACTGTGGCTAGTGGAATCTTAAGTTAGGTTTTATTGGAAGAAAAAATGCAATTGCATGCCTCCTCATTAGGAGATAGTGGTGAAGAGAAAAGGAAATTATAACAACACAACAAAAACTCAAGACAAATGAATCACTTGTCCTAATAAAAATAATACTAATGATTCCGTAGTACTGAAAATACTTTTTAAAAATTTATTTTTTCTTTTTGCAAGCCAACTATTAGCTGAAGGAAGCCAAAAGTTAAGTTATAAGAATTCATTGCAATAATACAGGGACACCATGAAAAATAGTCATGTGTACTAGGGCTGGTGACCTTCCAAATTCTTTCCCTATCAAAGCTATTCCAAAGGAATAAATAGTATCATTAATAGAGTTAAATTTCTGTGTCTCTTTGTATGATTTTCACTCTCTCTTCATTTCATTGTTCAGCAAGGATCTGTGAAGCCAAAAGTATGGAGAAGATGTGCAATCATACATGTAATGCTGTTCATGTATCATTTGTAAAAGTGTCAAAGAATAACAAATCCAGGATTTCTTTTTGAGTAAGAAAAAGCTAATGGGGCAAAATAGTACTGAGTCCCAGATTACGTAACATCGTGAGGATTCTAGCTGTCACTAGTGTAATGTCCTAATTAGTTTTTCTGTAGGAGGTACAGCGTGAGAGAGCTGGTTCTTTATTGAAGACTGTAGCCAACTTACTTCAAGTGTAAAATTTATATTGTCTTAGGTAATAGCATCAGGCAGCAATATGAATACTGGATGTAATTTATGTCACCATTTAGAGGCTACGTGTATTGTGCTAAAGTCATATTAACAACATTCTAGTCATTCTTTACATGACAGCTCCTGTATATATTAAAAACAACATTCTAGACATATTATTTTGCCTCTAAACCCCTCCCCAGCTGCATCTTTCAGAAATTCAGTAAATAAAAATAAAGTTTACAGACTTAGGAGAGTATTGGCTTTTAGCATTAAATGACAGGAAAATCAAAGGATACAGAAATTGAGATGTCTACTCAAGCAAATAGGCTTTCCCTGCATTGCAGGTAGGGGGAGGGGGGGGATGTTGTGTTATTTTAGTTAACTGATGCCTTGATCAAATATAACAGGAAACAAAACATAAAAATACTTAAGTATATTATAAATATTAAAAAAAGTATATTATAAATATTTATTTCCCATATATGTACAGCACACATTATAACTATATAGGTATATGCATGCAAATTTCTAGATATCTGACATATCCCTGCAAATTCATGTGCTAGCTGGGGAAGAAAAATGAGGGGGAGAGTTATGAGAACCAAATTAAATTTTAATAGATTTTCAAACAAAAGATCAGTTTCCTTAGGAATCCAATTGGTTTTATTTTTATTTTAAATTTTAGGTCAACAGACTTCTTCTCAGTGTCTATCTACTATGTTAGGTATTAGGGATAATAAACTGAATGAGTCAGGTTCTTAATCCTTAAAACCATAGTATGTAATGAAGAGAAATGCTATGAAAACAGCCTCAGATGGTTTCATGGTATTCATAGAGGCAAAATAGACTAGTGTGTGTGTGTGTGTGTTTTAGTGTACTTCTCTAACTTGATTATATACCTAATTCTTATTACCTCATTGTATTTGGTATCTAATAAAGTCATCCTTAGGATCTAACTTTCCTTTCTCCTCCATTTACTCATCAGAAGAATTCATGTGGGGGTGCCTAGGTGGCTCAGTTGGTTAGGTGTCCATCCAACTCTTGATCTAGGTCTTGATCTCAGGGTTGTGAGTTCAAGCCCTGCTTTGAGCTCTGTGCTGGGTGTGGAGCCTACTTAAAAAAGAAGAAGAAGTAGGAGGAAGGAGAAGGAGAAGAATTATTATTAACATGTAGCCAGAATGGAACAACTAGAAAACAGAGTGGCCACTGTGTTTGAAGATATGTGGGTGAGGTTGGGAGGCTGAGTGAACAGAAGGGCAACTGATGGCTGCCTGTGAAGTAAAAGCTGAGAGAGGGATGGAAGCAGCATAAAGGAGAGGGATATGTTCTTTCTCCTCTTCTTTTTCTTCTCTCTTGCATTTTTTTATTCTCTTGGTAGTTAGATCAGATACTACTTCACATTAACTTCCATTAAGTATGCAGCATCCAATTTCTTAACAATTGAATGACTTCCAAATGGAATTCTCATTTTTTTTTCTTTAACTGGTAGTTTGTGTGAAAGAGAGTAAAGACTGATGTGACTTGACTCTTTCCCTTTTTGGCTGATAGCATCACTGTTCATCTGAGTAGCATTCTTTCAAAAGCATGGCAGCTCTAGAGCACCACCAAGTCCCAGGTCACATATTCCTTTTATACCTCAGTGCTGTTTTTTTTGGGGGGGGAAACTAGACCTATATACTAATCATACATAACTTAAAAAGGAGTATTTATCATCCACAATAGTCCAAATTGTGTTGCAGTAAAACTGAATACATTGGTGGCTTTCAACAGCAAAGGCTGATTTCTTACTTTATGTGTCCATTTTGGATTTGATGAAGTTAAGTTCCCACATCACCTGTTTTTCTGAGAACCAAACTCATAGAACTGATCATCCTGGAAAAGTGAAAGAAAAATTGTTGAACTATGTGGTTCTATCTAAAAGGGCTTATATTACATATGCTCACATTTGACCAACTGGAACATTGCCCCACGTGATCTTAAGGAGAGAGTAAGATTTTCCTCCAAGGAGAAGTAGCAGATACTGATGAACAATAATGTAACCTGTTGCAGTGGAGATCTTCTTACAAGGCCCTGTGTGCACAGATCCTCCAGTATTTCTCCAACCCTATTTCCTACTGCTTGTTCATACTGTTCCTGCCACTATACTTTCCTCATTTTTCCTCTTCTGCAAAAGGTCCTTTGTACAGTTTGTTCCTGTGACCTGGAATATTCCCCCAAATATCTACTTCAGGCCTTTTTATCAACATCATCTTCTCCATGAGGACTTTTCTGACAGTCCTAAAGGGAAATGCAATCACTTCTTTGCTTTATTTCTATGTATGTTATTTATATTACTTATGGTCTGTCTCCCTCACTAGAATGTTAACTGCATGAAAGCAGGGATTTTTATTCAACTCTGAGCCATCATTATCTAAAATAGTGTCTGGAATGAGGTAGACATCCAATAATTGGTTGTTGAATGAATAAATTCATAAGTGCATGAGATGTCTGGTTCTCTCAGTTTAGCTGTTGCCCCATCAGCTTAGCTGTCTCTTGTTGAAAATGAGCTTTGGGATCCTCCTGCTTCCCCAGCCTAGACTTCTCTCTTCTCTCAAACTTGATTTCTCCTTGTCTACATGAGACATTTTTGAGTCAGTGCAATATAAAGAGATAAATTGGATGATGTTTTTCAAAGTCTTTGCTGGTGAAATAGTATGTGATGCTAGGAGAGTTATTTCAATCATTTGGGCCTCAGGAAATGTGGCATAATGAAAAAAGCATGACATTTACAATCAAGATATAGAATGTAAATCCCAGCCTTACCTCTTACCGGTTTTGTTATCTTAGCAAGATATTTTGGCTTGGTTATATTCTCTAAGCCTTATCTCCCACCCACCCCCTTTTCTTTTAAATTCAAAATTAGGCAAAGAAAATTATCTGTTGCAGTTACTAAGTTCTTGGTCTTAACCTCCAAACTCTCTTCTGCGTGTATTGGGCTAGGATCTGCGTATCAGGGGCATCTTTGCTGGCTGGCTACCTATTGGGTTCTGACAAGAGAGAGCACTAGAGGGAGACCACAAGCTGGAGGGAGAGGAAGGACTGGCTCCCTCCCTCTACTTCCGGTGGGCTTCCAGTCCGCTAGCAGTTCCTCTGAGTCATGCCCACAGGGCTTCTTCACCCTGACAGTAGCAGTTCCTTTCAGTAACAGCCTTTGAATCCTGTTTGCATTTTCCCAGCATTTGCAGAACCAGCATGTGCTGCCTCTTCCCACTCCAGACACAAGCACCAGCCAGAGATCCCACCTCAGAGATCTGGGTCACAGCCCCAAAGGGTCCCTCTTCCCAGCTGGGATCCAGCAGCCTCCATAGAGAAAGAATTTCATCTCCACAGATCTCCTCCTCTAGGCTCCTGAATTGTCACAGTTGCTACCTATTCTCTTTGTTCCCTCAGTCCTAAGGGCTTTGTAAAGTAGCTCCCTTGTAAAACCTTGAGTTCTCTTTTACACTTTCCAGTAGTTAACAGCTTTACACCTGGTTAAATCTTCACATTAAATTCTCTCCTGTTTTCTGTCCCCTGACATGATCCTGACTGATACACCTCCTGTGCTATCAAAGTCATAGGGTTATTGTGAGATAAGATGAGATCATGTCTAGGAAAACACCATGTACAACTCAGTATTGTCTGAAAAATGAAGTGACTGTATCAGAGTCCATCATGTGGCATAGGTGTCATGCACCTCTGACAGCTTCCCCAAAATGACATATAATCAAATAACAAGTCCAAGAGTCAAAAGTACTTAAGTTATCAAATAATAATCCCACTCACTCATCTGTGTGAAGCAAAGGAAACAAAAAGAGACTGGCTGTTGCTGTTGCTCCCGCACCCATGGGGCAAGGAGGTAGGTGTGCCGTCCCAAGCAGAGGGCATGTTGTTTAACAGAACACATTAATCAGTGTCTGGAGCTTAGAAAGGTAAAAATAGATCTGTGGCTACATTTCAGGCAGGAGCTACAGGGAGCTAGAGTGTGGAGTGAATAATTCTGGAGTTGCAGTGCTGGGACTGAGATGAGGCATTGAACTAAGTGACATAACAGGAAGGGAAAGTGACGGTGGTGTTGGAATGAATTGGAGAAAATTATTACAAAAGCAAGGCAAAAGCAAGGCAGTCTCATATCCTAGTTTAAATAAGTTGTATTGCTGCCGCTGCCCAATAAAAAAAACAAGAAAATAAAAGACCTGCAACACTATGTTTGGTAAAGTCGATTGTATGCATATACCTTGTATGAATGGTTCTAAGTGTTATGTCTGTTTGGGAATCAAGATAAAGTGGCTGAAGATCAGTACAAAGAAGACAGTCCTACCCCTAAGAGGTGGAAGCTCAGACAATGAGAATCCAAAAGGAGGCAGGAGCTGTGGACTGAAAAGGACCAGCTAGAATTTAAGGTTAGTGAAAAGAGAGTAGAAACTGCTACCACCCCAGAGCTGAGGTATGGAAAAAAGCTGCCATCAGGGATGAGGCATCTGGCACAAGAGGCCTGCATAAGGGAAAGTTGTAGAAAATCCATGACATTTTATTAGTCAAATATGGAGCAGCCTCCTCTGACTTCCCAACCCTGCCTCTACCCTAATCATCTCTTGGGGAAGTCCTCGTAAAGAATTGAGCTTACAAAAGAAAAAAGAGAGAGACAGAGAGAGAGGGAGAGGGAGAGGGAGAGGGAGAGAGAGAGGAGAGGAGAGGAGAGGAGAGGAGAGGAGAGGAGAGGAGAGGAGAGGAGGAGAGGAGAGGAGAGGAGAGGAGAGGAGAGGAGAGGAGAGGAGAGGAGAGGAGAGGAGAGGAGAGGAGAGGAGAGGAGAGAAGAGGAGAAGAGAGAGAAGAGAAGAGAAGAGGAGAGAAAAGAAGAGAAGAGAAGAGAAGAGAAGAGAAGAGAAGAGAAGAGAAGAGAAGAGAAGAGGAGAGAAGAGAAGAGGAGAAGAGAAAGAAGAGAGAAGAGAAGAGAAAGAAGAGAAGAGAAGAGAAGAGAAGAGAAGAGAAAGAAGAGAAGAGAAGAGAAGAGAGAGAAGAGAAAAAATAATTCAACTTTCTAATAACTATCAGTTGCAATTAGAAAATAGATTTGTGGGCTATCACTGGCTTTTGACAACTGCCCAAACAAACTCTGTTCTAGATACCCTCAGGGAAACTTCAGAACATATAAATGCCAACTGGACACAGAACTATAATAATATTATAGGGTTATTTTCCATGATCCTAAGTCACACACGGTAACATGGAATATGAGATTATTTTAACAATAACAATAAGCATTTTATATCCCTATGACACTGTGTATTTTGCCAAGCTCATGATCAGTGCCATGTATGGAAAACAGACCAAGTAATGACTTCTGTGATCTCTGGTGAAAATAAAGATTCAGGGAAGGTAAGTGAGTGGCCTGACATTCTCTATATACTTACTGGCAAAACAAATTATGAGCAATAGGAAAAATACTCAGAATTTGGAATCAGAAAAACTCTATTTCTATATTAATGATCTTCATAATCTTGAGAATGTTTCTAAAGTTACATGTCCTGAATTTCTTCATTAGTCAGGTGATAAACTCTGCTAATAGCAGAGTTAGTATAATGTAGTGGTTGACTTACAGACATTAGAACAAAACAGCTAGATTTTTTCTCTTGCCCCTTCCATTTATTATCATGTGAGCTTGAGTAAGTTACATAGGCTTTGAACCTCATTTTTCTCAGCTGCAAAGTACAGAGATGAAAATCATACCTACTGCCTTAGTTTTGTTGTTAAGAATTAATGTCAGTATGTATAGATCCTTACCATAGTGCCCGGGACATAGCATAAAATAAATGAGTAGCTATTGTCAGATTTAATATTACCTGATAAGATCGTTGTCCAGAGTAAATATGGTCATGTACATGAAACACCCCCTGTATGCCTAGTGCTCTTTCACTAAATGAGATATAATTAGGCTTCTGGGGTACTTGGAAATATTAGCAGTTATTCTGTCATGAGAGGGGGTTCATTTGGGTTTCACTATTTCTGAGTAAGAGATAACCTTTCAGATCAGCTTGGATTTTTGTCTTCTGGCCTTACTAGATCAGAGAAACAGAAGGAAAAGAGTACTTCACTAGGCATCATGAAATCAGTGTTCAAAAACCAATTGTGTCACTTTTTTCACTGTGACGGGAGAGGAAGTGAAATTATCCCTCTGCATTGGTAGGGGTCCCCAAGACAATACACTCTCACTGGCTCTTGATCTTCTCTGTTTTCCACAAGCAAGTACCAATTTGTAATTTATTTCAATAAATACATTTATTGAATTTCACCAGATTGTTAGAATAATTGAAGTGTATAGAACTTAACTTTAAGCAGGATAAGATAATTTTGTAATAGTGGAATACTCTGAATTTAGATGCTAATACAGAGGTTGAAAAATGCATTTGTGGTTGGATTTAAGGGCTAGAGTTCGACAGGATTCCTGTTTATTTGTGTATGTATGGCCTGGCGCAGGGCTGCCTGAATCCACTGAAGGCGAGCCAAGAGGATTGCCATTCGGAGTGTCTGGAGAGATGGTTCTGTGACCTTCAGAGGAGCCCTGGGGGAGAGGACATGGACTGCAGCTCCCGCTGCTCGGGCTGTGCCCCTGGCACCTCAGGCGGGAGGCGGTGAGCGGGGCCCGGGAGAGTGGACATCCCACTGGGCAGTGACTGAGCCTGAGGCTGCTCTCTAGCCGCGAGCACCAGGCGGCCCGGGGACCCCGAGTGCTCTACCTCCTCGCCTCTCCTCCGTCTACTGTAGCTTCTCGGGCAGGTCTCCCCCACGGCCAACTCGCCTGTGTGTGTTCGACGAAAAGTTTCTTGACGCGTTGCTGTGGGCAGGTAGCGGGAGAATGGGGGGATTCGTGCTGAAGGCCGAGGCGGAGTTACCAGCGCTCGGGGCGGGGGCATCGGGACACACGCGGGGAGGTGGACCAGCGCCGCAGCCAAGCTTCCTTCTCGTTAGAGCACCAGGGCCGCCGCCCGCAGTCGGGCCAGTCCCAGCTGTGGCCCCGGTGAATTCCCACACCTCGGTTTGCTCAGATATAAAGAGCAACGGCAGTGGAATAAAATGAGAGGCTGCCTTTAGAGAGGTCAATTTTATTGACTTAAAGAAAGATTCTGATGAGAAAGAGATACCAGGCCAGTGGAACCTACTAAGGCGGATTTGGGTTTTGTGGTGTCAGAAGATTGTACTGAAAAAAAAAAAAAAAAAAAAAAAAAAGAAAGATTATACTGGGAGAGGTATCCTCTTCCTTAAGAAAAAAGTTCAAAACCTCAAATACAAGTACAAAAATTGTATTCTAATGAGAGAATATTTACAAAATTACAAATTGAGAAGCTCAAATACTAAATGATCATGAAATCCAGAAAACAATAAACACGTTGTTATTGTTTTCATGTTTTATTGTTTTCTTTTTTTTTTTTTTTTAATTTTTATTTACTTATGATAGTCACAGAGAGAGAGAGAGAGAGGCAGAGACACAGGCAGAGGGAGAAGCAGGCTCCATGCACCGGGAGCCCGATGTGGGATTCGATCCCAGGTCTCCAGGATCGCGCCCTGGGCCAAAGGCAGGCACCAAACTGCTGCGCCACCCAGGGATCCCTATTGTTTTCTACTTTTTTTCCCTATGATTTTTTTTTTTTTTGCCACCTTCTCTTTGTCTCCTAACAATGATTTCATTATATCACTTTCTATAGAGAAAATAGAGATGATTCAGTCATTCCCTAACATGATTGACCACATTCTAATTATTAATTATTGATAGTGCAAGTACATAAAACATGGGGCATTACACACAACCTGTAGGCTGGTTTTAGTGATGCTCTAAGTTTGTGTCCTACAAACACAGGAATCCTGATAAATTCTACTTTGATTCCCATAAAAAATTATGCTGCTTTCATAATTACATATTATTCTGCCTTGGCAATTTCTGACAAGTGAGAACTTTCATTTTGATGAGACACCAAAAGTAAATAAATCCTTCACTTAGAATTTTAGATATGTATTCACTGGAAAATCTTCTCATGGAATAGTTTTTTATCTGTATGTTCAAACTGTGTTTCTCCTCCACTAGCCTCATAGGTCCAGTGCTGAGGGTCGCAGACTCTTTTCTAATAGGATCTCTAGTCCCGATACATCTTCTCACATTGGGCCCTCAGAGAATTCCTGGAGGTCATTCCTATATAAAGACAGTAACCAATCATGTAACTGAATGTAAAAGTGACTGCAAACTATGTCAGTCTTTCCTATTTCATAAGAAACAGTGTATCCAACTCAACTTCCTTTTATCTGGGTCCGCAAGACATCCTCAACCACTCCAGTGACGTGGAGGGAATAGAAAGAGAAGTCAGAGTTGAAAGAGAGAGTAATTAAGCCAAAAGATGTTACTTCTATAAATTTTTCAAATACATAATTCAATTTAAACACATTCCTACATCCCTCCCAGGCATATCCTCCTCTGGGCACTTAGAATAATTGCTTTTTAATGTAAGATTTTTATTGAAGATAACTTTCCTCCCCCACCCCCAATTACAAGTACATGTATTGATGAATTTTCATGTGTACACACTCCTATTATTAGTACTCAGGTAAAAACCAGAACATAACCAGGCACCCCAAAAGACTGCTTGTGCCTCTTCCCATCAATATCCCTGATAAGGTTAACCACTCTTCTAACTTCTAATATCACAGATAAAGTTTTCCAGCTTTTGAACTTTATATAAATAGGTCTATGCAATATGCACTCATGTGTCTGATTTCTTTAGCTCCATATCATCTTTTTTTGAGATTCACTTTTATCCATGCATGCTGTAGTTTCTTCATTTTATTTGCTGTGTAACTTTTCGTTGTGTGCATATGCTACAATTTATATACCCATTCTGTGATTGCTCGACATTTTGGCAGATTCCAGTTGAGTCTATGACTAATAGTGCTGCTCTGCATATTATTTTCTATGTCTCTGGGTGTAGAATAAAATCCGATCGTTACGTGTGTACCGTGATAACTGCTGGCCTACAAAGTATTGTTGTTCCACTTTAGAAGATACTGCAAGATATTTTCCCAAACTGCTCAACTAATTTGCATGTCTTGGCTGAATCTTGGTAATGCCTTTTTCATTCTAGTCATTCTGGAGTGTTTATTTATAGGAATACCAAAATACGGTCATTGGCATTTCCATCCTGACCGTTTCCATCCTTTAACACTTTAAGACATTCTCTTCTGTAAAGTGTTTGTATGTTTTCATTTTCTCAGTCCTTGAACACTTTGTAAGGAACTTACAATGGACACACTGTTATTTTTCTTAAGACAGGGGAGGATTGCTTTTTTTTTTTTTTTTTTTTTTTTAATTATGGTCTTTTCATTCCACCCACATTTCTTAATGAGTTTATTTGGTCAGATCTGAAAGAAAATTTCAGTGTGACATGTGCTATTATGTTTGCATATTTGACAAAATTCTAAAACTAAAATAAGTTCCAGATTTCATTATGATTTTTTCTTCATGTTCTCTAGGAGAGTTCTAATAGTTGCCCAGAATATTAGAATGTTTTCTGGCATCATGCTAAAAAAAACAAATTTCTCCAAAATGCTAATATTCCCCAGGTTTACCACTTTTATCATGTTTCTTCTTTCTTCTGAATCTTTTTCTACACTGCTCAAAAATACTGTAGCAATTAAGTCACTAAGCATAATCAAAAGTGAAAGAAGATATTTTAAACATACTTCTCTCAGGGTAGAATAATTCAAACAGCCTCTCTTCGAAAGCAGAGCATGAGCAGAATATGAAGATACACTGTTTACAGTTCTGGTCTCTGAAAAATTACAAAAGGCAAAAATTGTCAAGATAAATGATAAGGCATCAACAATATTGTTATTTTATTTTCACTAATTTAAAATTCACACACATTCGTCATATCCAAGGATCTCAAAGATAATTTTCAGCTAGATCTAATGGGCCCATGCTGAGAGTATTAATCAAATAAAAGCCAAGATTTGGGGAATCATCACTTTTATGCAGGAAGTGCCATTGTTGGTTTCTCTCTTCATACTATAAAGCAGAAATTAAACACACACACACACACACATGCATGCACAAAGACTATAAAAGATGTAAAGGTATCCATGATTGCAATTAATCTTTGTCTTATTCTGAGCAATGGAACAAAAACACCTTCTAAAACTAAATGTTAAAATTTAGATTCTATATTCCTTTTTTTTAAGCTTGTTTGTGAGAAGGTCAAAAGCAAAAGGCTTTTGTGAACTGTACAGGTTGGATTGTCCTAGGCTTTGAAAATGTGGTTTAAATAGAGAATGAATCATTATGGATGAGCATATTGGTTTTGCAAGTATTTGACTGTTTTGGTACTTCATGCCTGAATGTTTTCCAACTTTCTGTACCATAGATGCTTCCCACACATTGAAATGTCTTGCAGTTGTATTCAGAGTAAAGGAAACCAGGCAAGGAAGTCTATCTTCCAAAGAGAGTTCTCTATATATAACATTCAGTTGGCTGTCAAAACAGAAAAAGACTGCCTGACAAATGTCTAAATATCACAGTGTTTATGTAGGCTCATTGTCTAAGGTTTGTGTTTTACATTTACATTTAAACATGTTTATTATATTTATTGCTCATATAAAGATATTCTCATTTTAGTTTTAAATGATGTGTATACTTTTTTGGAGTTATGAAAAGTCACATTTTATGCGGTAAAGATGAATTAGCTGTCTTTAGTGAAACGGAGTTTTATGTATTCAGGAGGCAGAAAAATAGATGACAATAAGAGTTTTTATATTATTTGACTCATAGCTTTTAGTAAGACTTGATAGAAACATACAAGTATGGCAAAATAGTGTTTGTCTTTTCCAGATTATTATCACAAATAGAACTGTTAAAGGTCTGTCTTCCACCGCTCCAAATAAAATTAAGTATTGTACTTTTTAAGCCTATAAACTTTTGCTTCGAGTAGAATTGGGGCTTAAAAGATAGGCTAGAATCTTCTAAAGGCTTCAGGTGCATTCAAATTCTGCACATATTCAAACTCTGAGGAAAACGTATGAGATAAGCGAAGTTAGGTTGTGGAGTACTATTATCTCTCTTTCCGTGCTCTTTCCATTTCTTTTCTGGGGCCCTTTACTTCTTGGATGCCCAGGGATCTATTCCCATGTTAGTCCCTTTCTTCCTTGAAGGAAAACTTTATGATTGATCAGTTATTTCAGATGAAGAAACTAATGGTTCTTCCCCCCACCCCCATCTTCAAGACTTCTTGTGCTATTTTTCTTTTAAGATTTTATTTATTTATTCATGAGAGACACAGTGAGAGGCAGAGACATAGACAGGAGAAGCAGGCTCCCTGCAGGGAGCCTCAGGCGGGACTTGATCCCAGAAACCCCGGACCACGACCTGAGCCCAAGGCAGACACTCAACCACTGAGCCACCCAGTCACCCCTCCTTGTGCTGTTTGTATTTAAACAAAAAATTCTGGGAGATTGTCCTGCTTAACCCAAAGAAATACAATTTTGGGCAGCCCGGGTGGCTCAGCGGTTTAGTGCTGCCTTCAGCCCAGGGCCTGATCCTGGAGACTTGGGATCGAGTCCCACATCAGGCTCCTTGCATGGGGCCTGCTTCTTCCTCTGCCTGTGTCTCTGCCTCTCTCTCTCTCTCACGCTCTCTCTCTCTCTCTGTGTCTTTCATGAATAAATAAATAAAATATTTAAAAAAAACAACAAAGAAATACAATTTCGATGTCTTATTCTTCCTTTTCTTCCTTTCTCCCTCCCTCCCTTCCTTGCACCACAGCATATTGCACTCTTGTGTGGGCTAGGAGTCTAGACTGTAGGTTGAAGGATCTTAGTGAAAGCTAACTTGAAAGCATTAAACACAAGGAAGGCTTGATTTGGCGATGATGGTTGAGGCTCTGAACAAGACAGTAATGCAAGAGGGAGAGGCTTCGAGCTTGTGTGAAGTTCCTAAGAAGACTTCAAACACTGGAATCAAAGAATGAACAGTGTAGATAAAGTTCTCTTGTCCCTATACTAGTAGCATCCAGAAAGAATCCATTGTTATGTTGTCCTAAACAAATGCTTTAGAGATGGACAGAATTAAAACATGCCCATGATTCTCAGTCCAGACATATATAGTGTGAATGGCTTCTCTTTCTAGTGTTTAAAGATCCTGACTATATTTAGTTATTTTAGAAATGGCACCTATTCTGGGCCTAGAGGAACATTGAGGAGATTCTGAAAAGTTGTCTTGATTCTTCTGTATAGGTCATGTCTGCCGGGGATGGTCAGGGACCTAATCAAAGACCCTTGAAAATCTCAGGTACCTTTCAATTTAAAAGAAGTATTTATTTTTTAATATAAAGGTTTTCCTGGTGCAACTTGCTTTTGTTTTTTGTTCATTCATTTATACATTGAAGTAATATTTACTTCACATCCTAAATGATGAGATGAGATGTTGAATAGACAAGGTCCCATTCTCATAGAAGGATCTCGACAATGAGCAAATAAATAATTTATACCACTCAGTTCTAACTTTTAAAGAAAAATCCTTGGTATTTCAAGAGATCTGTTTATTGAAAACTGAGAACCTAATCTCTATGAAAGAGCATATCCAAAATCGTATATTCACAAATATTCAATATTTTATGATTGGCAATACCAGGCATGTAAAAAATTAGAGTTCAGTAAATGCATGTTGTTTTAAAAAGGATCAAAGGAAATCATCTTTAGATTACTTATCCTTTCTTTAATGCAATCAGATATAATACTTAGGAATTTATATCTGTATGTAGATAGCTGAGTTAATAATTCAAGATTAAAGGAGACAATTTGAGGGTTTTTTTAATTCATGTTTTTGTAAAGACTACCAAATATCTGGAGATTTTATCTTTTGTTATTACATCTAAAAATAAAAGACCATTATAAAATCTGATATAATAAGGTATATATCAAAGTCTCTTCAAAGGAATTCCAAGTCATTTGTGAATCAAATCAGGATTTTTCATAAGTATGGTGGCAACTTGTGGCAATATTGAATTTTAATGCAGTATACTTTTATATATTATCAGAAAGATAGAATTCTTCAAGAAAGCTACTCTAAATATCAGTATGTGACATGATTATATGATTAGGCATTAGACCTTGCTATCTTTGAACTGTTTTAAAAAGTCTGCTATATAGGGATACCTGGGTGGCTCAGTGGTTGAACATTTGCCTTTGGCTCAGGTTGTGATCCCAGGGTCCTGGGATTGAGTCCCACATCGGGTTCCCTGCAGGGAGCCTGCTTCTCCCTCTGCCTGTGTCTCTGCCTCTCTCTCTGTGTCTCTCATGTATAAAGAAATAAAATCTTAAAAAAAAAAAGTCTGCTATATATAATACCTCTATAATACCTTCAGGATTAAGCTCAGACTTCATTTTTGACCACAGTAATATGAACAGTGTAAGTTTTTAAGAAACACATTTAATACTAGACTTATCAGTCCTCAAATGGAAATGTTAAAATTCCCTAATAACTTTAGGAGTTTCTCAGGTTTTTTTTTTTCTATTTTTTTTTTCTATTTTTTTCCTGTGTACTTTGTAAAGCCTTGTTGGCAGGTATAAACAGAATCAGGATTGTTATGGTAATTAGTAAGATTTTTATTTTATCATTAAGTAACAACCTTCTTAAAATCAATAAAGATCTTTTTCCTTTAATTATATTTTGTATGATAATAATGATACCATAGGGTTCTTTGGTTAAGTATTTTACTGAAGTATGTGTATGTGTGTGCATGTGTGTATATGGATGTGTGTGTTAATCCCTTTGCTTTCAACCTTTCTGTGTCAACATTTAGCATTATGTGATGACTATGACTATGTTCTAAAAATAAGCTGGATTATCTTTTCTAACCCATTTCAGAATCTTTGTCTAACAGGGAGAGTAACCTATTTCTTTATATTGTGATAACTGATAGATGCTGACCAAAATCTACTCCTCTCTTTTAAAATGTTTTCTATTTAGTGTTCATTATAGTTGATTTTCTTTCTTCATTTGATCTTTTTAAAGGAATTGACTTGAGTGTACTTTTTATTTTTCTTCCTTTACAGCTGTGGAATTTATAAGGATAGAATATATGGATTCTGCTTTATATTTTTATCATATATGTTAGTTAACAGAGTCTAAAACTACTTTATGTCTCTAAATTCCTCCTGAATAATAAAAATCACTTTAAATTTCTATTTACCATTATCTTTCCTACTGATATTTTCTAGTGTTTCAATTTGTTTTGTTATTGTTGTCATTGTTGTTGTTAATGTTAGCAGAAGTCGAGGTCCCTATCAATGTTTATTTGGCCTGACATGTTACCAGAATGTCCAAACTTTATTTCAAATAACTTAATCATTTATGATCAAGTATTATTGCTCCTGTTGTGTTCTGAATGTATTATTTGAGCCATGTCCCAGCTAAGTGAAGGTGAGGTTATTTACTGAGTACACACTATGATCACTGGGTGGTGAAGGAATGCACAGATGGACAAGGTATGGATCATACACTTCAGAAGGCTTTAACAAAGTATACATTGGCCTTGTTCATCCTGGATAAATTGACATAGTATTCCTACCTGCTATATTATAATATCTGTCATGGTGCCCTGCTTATATGATCTTGCTTAGCTGGTATTTTTGATTGAGTGGAAAGTAAGTGTAGGGAGTGATGACAGAGTCATAACTTAACAGTCTAATTCTTCCTCAGGAGAGAAATATTCTTATATACTCTTGGAGACAGATGGAGATGATATACTATACCCTCAAGCCCTCAACATTTCAGCCAAGTTTTCATCTTTCAAGGAAGAATTCCAGGGTAAGCCTAACAGCCTGAATGGTCTCCCAGCAGGTGACTGGAGAAAGTGCTCATCACATAGACTCTAATGATTTTCCTGCAAAGGCACCTCCCCAGCATCACTGCCAGATGGAGAGTTTACTAGTGCCTCCTCTCTGGTTTGAGCCAGGCCATGCTTCCTCCGAGAGCTATACGGCTTAGGCTAGTTGGTTAATTAACAAGCACTTAATCAATACCTACTGTGTGTGGAGCATTCTGTGTGATTCTGTTGTCTACGTATGCAAAATCTATTCACACATCAAAGCCCAGCTTCAGTCTCTACTCCTCTGCAGATTCTAATCCATCTTGATATTCTCTATGGAAATGATCATTTGAACCATTTTAGTATTTTATTATATGATTCTTTATTGAATCTTATTGATATCTTATCTTATTGATATCTAAGTGTAAGCCTTAACTTCCCAGTGTAACTGTAAGCATAAAAGCTTTAATTTTCTATGGTTATTTATTATAGTTGAAGATTACTGGATGATTAATTTATTTCTCAACTATTTCTCAAAATGTGTTCCAGAGAATCCTTTTTTATTTTATCAATTGAATATTTTTTGTTTCTATTTAAGTGATAGTTAACATCTAGTGTAATATTAATTTGAGGTAAACAATTTAGTGATTCAACACTTAGATAACAACACCCAGTGCTCATCACAAGTGCCCTCCTTAATCCCTAACACCTATTAACCTATCCTCCATCTACCTCCCCTCTGGTAACTACCAGATTGTTATCTATATAGTTAAGAGTTGGTTTCTTGGTTTGCCTCTCTCATTTTTCCCCTCTGATCATTTGTTTTGTTTTGTAAATTCCATATATGAGTTAAATAACATGGTAGTTCTCTTTCTTTGACTTATTACACTTGGAATAATACTCTCTAGCTCTATCCACATTGTTGCAAATGGCAAGATTTCATTCTTTTTTATGGCTGAGTGATATTCCATTTATATGTGTGTGTGTGTGTGTGTGTGTGTGTGTGTGTACAGTACATTTTCTTTATCCATTCATCAGTCAATAGACATTTGGGCTCTTTCCATAACCCTTAAGAGATTCTTGGAAAAAAAGGTAGTGTAGGTGGTTGATATGATAGAACACATTTGTGAAATGCTGCACAATATTTCCTTCCTCTTGAAAATACATAATACAATTTGAAGACATACTAAGACTTTGGTAAATCATGTGTTAAATATTAACTTGGTATTTCCTAAACTTAATTGATTCTTGTTTAATGCAATCAGATATGATCTTCAAGAATCATATCTAAATTTAGGTATCTGAATTAGGAATTTGGTGCTAGAAGTAACAATTTTAATTGGTTTGGCTTTGTTTTTACAATGGCAGTCAAATACCTGGATATTTTAATTTTTTATATGAGTATATTTTCAAATGAGAGCTCTCCACTTCTTCCTTACTGAACACCATTTAACATCCCTTAAGATCAGTATTCTATAGGATAATTTCGGGGAAGTACATTTCTGCATGATAGTCATAGCATCATTTTGGCTTATGGCTGTAGTGATAGGAACTTCCTGGAAGACATACAGCAAGTCTGTGTAGGTAAGGACTTAAGTTTTCTCAGTTAGCCCTCAAGCTATGTGACTGCTATAAGAAACACAGCCATAACATCTATCACCCGGCAGGATTCATTCAGTTGGTCAGATCATCTCTGTCATAGTCTTTTTCCTTAAAAGAAAGGGACTATCATTTGGTCAAAACTGTCTAAATAACAGCTCCCATGCTAGAATCTTTCGATAAATGCAGACATATATAAGAGCTTCCTTGTCATCAAACTGAAACTCCAAGCAAGTACACAACATTATTGGTTCCACTGGATACATTCTGTGGAATACTGTACCCAAAAGTCAGAAGGGAGAAAATCACTTCAATGGAAGTGGTGTTTCTGTGTTAAAGCTTTCAGATAAATGACTCCAGAGTTTAGGAAAACATTCAGTAATTGATGATCTGTCTTACTTCTGATGGGGTTAATTACTGATTTTTGCCAAGCTTTTCTACAGTAAAATTTCTACTTTTCCTTTTGAAATGAATAAATATTTTGTGGGGATATATTTTGAGACTATGCAAATATTTTGTTTATCATCATACTTTTTCCCTCTAATTTTAGCATTCATTGATGACTCTTGTCTGCAAATACTAACTACAAAAAATGTTTACCAAATGGCAAGTTTTCATTCTTCTATGTTTATTATTTATTATTCCTTCTACCGTAAGGAAGAGGTGTCCCTCTTATCCCATTTATTTATTAATGCATTTAGTTCTTTATATCAATGTAGACTCATGGATACTTATTTTATTTGTTGGGCTAACATCCACTGCTTATCATTGTTTAGTGTATTCCCCAAATGTTCCCAGCTTTGGCAGTTGGGAGCCTTCTTAAATTGGCTCTGTGATCCTTATCTATTTTGTTTTAACACTTCCTTACTTTCCAGCACTCAGAGTTGTTCCAGACCCATCTTGTACTTCCTCAGTAACTTCCCAGACCTAGAGTCAACCATTTTTTCCCAGTGTTTTTCATTCTTTTGAGAATTATAGAAACCAAGATCTAGGCATATAGTGTTCTTAACACCACTGGACTGTCATTGCTCTTATGCTTTCTGAGTGGTTACAGCTAAAAACTATTTATATGAACAGTAACTCATATATCCATACATCTACATCTCCTTATCTATTCACATTATTTATAACAAAATCCATGAGTTCCAATTGATATTTCCAATTCTAGTCCAATAGCATGAGTTCATTCTAGCTTTCCCACTTCCTTTTCTTATAGCTCTTTTCTTTGGTCACAAGAAACTTGAGTCTCATTACCCACAATCTATTTCTATAAAATATATTTACATACAATAGCTTCAGAATTGCTAATCCATACCCCAGTGAAAATCAAATTTACTAACTGGAGTATGATATTTGTGTATAGTTCTTTTCTTCTTTAGCCTTAGAGTATCTTTCAAAATATTTATTTACGTATTTATATTTTAAATATTTTATTTATTTGAGAGAGAGAGAAAGTGTGTCCAGGGGAAAGGGCAGAGAAGAAGAGAGAGAATCTCAAGCAGACTCTGTGTTCAGTGCAGAGCCCCATCTGAGGCTTGTTCTCAAGACCCTGAGATCATGACCTGAGCCAACACCAAGAGTTGGTTGCTTAACTGATTGAGCCACCAAGCACTCCTCAAAATATTCGTTAATGAAGTTACTTAGTCTATTTTCCTCTGCCCCTTCAATGAAGCCATGTTATTCATTTGTAATAGGCTTAGGTCCATTTATTTTTATATTCCATTTTCAGTCCTTCCCTCATACGTGAAGATATACTCAGAGAAATTTATCTGAGAAACTCCCTTCCTCTTAGAACTTCCCCATTCTTAACACTCTGTTTTGCCACCCCTGAAAGTAACCCATCTTACTTATTTCTGAATTTTATTACCTGAATTGTGTTTTGCACAAATGAGCAGATTTATTGATATTTTCTTATTTGCTTTTCTTTATTTAATTAAAAGCTGCATACTAGGGATCCCTGGGTGGCTCAATGGTTTGGTGCCTGCCTTTGGCCCTGGGCGTGATCCTGGTGACCCAGGATAGAGTCCCACGTCAGACTCCCTGCATGGAGCCTGCTTCTCCCGCTGCCTGTGTCTCTGCCTCTCTCTCTCTCCTTCTCTCTGTGTGTGTGTGTCTCATGAATAAATAAATAAAATCTTTTAAAAATAAAAAAAATTAAAAAGCTGCATACTGTATTCTTTTGCACTTGAAAAATATATATCCTGAAAATTACTCCACATAAGTTTATAGAGGTCTACCTCACTCACTTTTGCAGATATATTTGGACTATCCAACATTCTTAAGAGTTTGTACATACAAACTGGTGAGGATGACTAATTTTATCCATTGATTGTGATGACTACTTACATTCGAATCAAAATAAAATACCACATGAACTCCTGCCTGAATTTTTATCTCCTCGTTGGCTTTATGATCAGGAAAAAATACCTGTCTCCACACATACACTCTGGCTGGTGGCTTATGACTGCCTTCCTTCCTGTTACTTCTTGTTTGAGGTGGCTTTTGCTTCATCTTGTGATCTCATATTTGAATCTGAGTCATTAGTTTCTGGTTCTCCTATTCTCTGCCTTGCCCGAGGCACCTTTCATTGATATTGATTTGACCTTGGCACCATCATGACTCCTGGCTTGTGTCAGGTTCACTGTCAACTCCCCTGGCCATGGTGGTCTTGCTTTTACAACTAGACCTAGTCTAGCTGTATCTAATCCAGCTGATTCTACTCCAGATTTTTTTTTTTTTTTTGTCTCAGACTTCTCTACAGCACTCACTCACTCTTAACAAAACACCTGGGATATTGTCCAATTTGCAGAATAAGACTCAGCTTGAAATTTTAGCACATTTTTAAAAAGAGGTTTACTTCTTGTGATTGTATCTTTGCAATGATTTTACTCTATTCATTTAGAACACTGTTAAAGGAGCTCCCTGATGAAATTTATCCATTATGGCAAATGTTTTCACTTCATGGAGACCTACTGAAATGGAACGTATTTTGAAAATAAATGACACACAGACTAGTTTTGAAAACTGTTCATAGCTAGATTCAGCAAATGTTGATAGCTTGGAAATTCCTGGTATTTTAAAGGAGAGAGGGGAAGAAATACAGTTTTGTGCTAGAAAGTTCTTAGCCTCCCACATCTTACCTCATTTTTACAGATGCAGTGATTAAGACCTTGATATAATTGTTCCAGGAAGTCTAACTCATCTGAAAAAGCATACTTTCCAATTATCCAAATAACCATGAACACAGAAATGAAAATGCAGGAATGACAACTCTGTGTTTAACTCTCTTCTTCCTGAAATGTTATGAGATCTTCTTCATTTCCTCTTTCTCTGGATACACATAACAGTTTAACATCAGAATTTGAGCTATATGAAAAGCAAGGGAAAACTATTAGAAGAAATAAGGAGAAGACACGTGCAGTGAATATTTGTGATAAAACAAATCATTTCATTATCCACATGCAGTTTGAGCCTTTTACTACTTTCTCATCTTTGGCAGAAATCAATTTGACTCTCTTTCACATCAATAGAATATCTCCTAGATGAACCCCTGAGGTGGGTACATAAAGGGTATCTGATTTTTTCATTAATGCAGAGCTATTAAAGCCATAAATAGGGCTTAACAGCGTTCAACATTCATTGCAGAAGGGCTTCTCTAGCAAAGTAGTACACAGAAAAAGGGATGATTTTCCATTAATTCTGGCATTTAAAGGTGAGAGGTGATCTGAAAACTGTACCATGGAAATGTAGGTTCTAAAGAGGAAAATGGCACAATGGTGGTCCGGACTGAAGAATTCACTTTTTTTTTTTTTTTTTTTCAAATCAGGTTTAATTTTGGTTGTACTATAAATGTGTACACCCATATTTGCTGCTCTAAAAATGCACTGTGTATGTTTATTTGTCACAGCTGTCTGATGAGTCACTGCACAATATGTTTGGGATAGGTGAAAATAATTTGAGCATCTAATGGAATAGCAACTAAAATAAATATAATATTTTAAAATAAACTTTAGGGGTTAAACATCCTGAAACATTTTAACATTAGCTTTACCTAGTTGATGAACAAGGTGTTCATGATCATCTGTCTTTTTTCTCTGGCTTCTTGTTTGAAATCTTCATCTGAAATAGATTAGTTGTTGACTTGTTCTATCAAATAGTTTCTGAGACACTCTACATTTTTTCTAAATGTTCCTTTTGTTAAGACAAAGACTATGGAAGAAGCGATTTTAGTGTGAAAAATGTATGTCCAGGTGAACATAGTATGGTCACTGCTATAACCTAGACATTATATTGGATGCTGGAAATAGAATAGTAAAAAATCATGGTCCTTGCCTTCATAGAACTTATAGCCTATTCTTATTGTCCAAGTAAATAAATATGTATATAAAATATTCATTTTAACAGGTTGTTAAAAGAGCTGTGAGCAGTAGCAGTAGGATGCTAAGAAGACAATTAGTAGAAGAAGGGGTCAGTTTCTGCAATAGATAGACATAAAAAATGCCTCTGGTGCAAACATATCACTAGGACCTGAAGTTTGAAGAGGTAACCACATGAAAGCTAGCAGAAGAATATTCCACATAGAGAAAAGATCTTATCGTGTTTAAAAATCAGAAAGAATACCAGTGTAGCCTGAGTACAGTACAGGGAAGTATAAGCAGAAAACAAACAAAAAAAAAAAAAAAAAAGAGAGAGAGAGAGAGAGAGAGAGAAAATTGGAGTTCTCAGTGAATAAAATGTATGTCAAAAGTAGGTAGCATCTGGAAGGATGGGGATTTACAGTCAAAGATTGGAAGAACAGAGTTTTAAGTTTTCAGATGTATTACAGCTCTGGATGACTGCAAAGTATGAGGTGTGACCTAGGGGACACAAAGCTGAAGTGGTGAGGTTGTGGAAGTTATCAAAAGAGAAGAGATCAAGGAATGTTAAGAGAAGGCTGTTAAAGGGACTGTCCTCAGGGTATCTGAGACCAGGTTAGATTTATTATAGAAAGCAAGACTGTGAGACAGGGGCTCTTTAGGAAATATATTTTTTTTTCTAACATATGGGATGTATACATTTTGTTATTATACCAAATTCAAATCTCTTTGCTTAGTACATCTTTACTAATTTCTAAATGGGCAAAACAAACAGCTGATTCAAACATTGCAGATTTTTTAGTTTTCTTCACATACATATAGGATAGTGGGCAATTTGTTGCACTTTAACTGAAACTGTCATTTTTACATTCAGCAACAAAGTCTGCATTGTAGCAAGAACAAATAATTCAGTCATTAAAATAATCAGAGGTGATGATTCCCAAACTTGCCTCAGTATTAGAATCACCTAGGATGTTTATTAAAATGCAAACTCCTGGGGCTCATTCCAGATTTAATGACTCAAAATTTTCTGGAACAATGTTTGGAAATTTTCATCTTTAATAAATGCCCTAAATAATTCTTAAATTGGGCAACTGGGAATTGCTGTTGTTAGGAGAAACATGACATGCTATGGATGAGAAAATATGAATGCCAGGCCCATTTCTCTACTAATCAGCTTTTGATCCATTACTGTATCTTCTTTGAGTGTCAGTTTCCTCTTCTACAAAGTAATTATTTTATTCCCATATAAAATCTTCCTACCATTAACACTTCTGTATATGGTCTGTGTAGGATTTTTTTCCATATATATCAAAATAATAATTAACATCCTATAACTTCAAGCAACATTGAAACAAAAATTCTCAGAAAATTACAAATGATTTGCCACAGATTCCTTGAAATTGAGAAGATATCATTTTTCTCATATTCCTACCTTCTTACTTCAAATGCTGGCTACTTTACCATACCTTTGTGAAAATAATGTAAGAGATTTTCAAGCCCTCTTCTTTTGAATCTCCTTAAAAGTTTCCATTCCAAATAATCTAAAGAAAAAAAAAACTTAGTTGAAATTAACATTCTTACACTCAAAATATATTTATTAAAATAACTATTCTTATATCAAAGGAGACCACAACAAGAAACAGAAGTACATAATTTTTAGTGATAAGGTTTTCTATTAAACATGTTTTATGTTTTAGATTTCAAAGCCATGTTTGCCACTAGTAATATAGTATGACTCATTAGATGTCTATTACAGTGTTTTTAAAGCCAAGTCACAACATATTAGTGGATTGTAACAGAAAATCTTTCTTCTGAACACTAACACACAGGAAAATATCAAGACATCATATATAGTAGATTAAGTGTTACTTTTTGAAACATTCGTTTCAATTGTATACTCTTATCTGTATATATATTTTTGTATCTATTCTGAGATTTTATATAAAATGAATTTCTCATTATGATCATATTGTTCTATATAATGTGTTACTTCTATATTTAAATAACATTAATTAGATTGGGGGTATTCAATAAGACCTGTGAATATTGCGCAAGAAAACATAAGAAAGAGAATATAGCTCAGTCTCTAATGAAATATAAGCACCAACTCAGTAAATTCTGTACACTTCCATTTATAAGTACATTCCACCCAGTTCAGTTCTGCCTTCAGATATCCAGGTAGGATGACCAATGACGCCTGGAACCAAAATCTAATGAAGCAACTACAACAGTCTTAACCTTGTTTGGAATCCTATTCAGCACTATGTTTACTAACTACATAAGAGGTAGATTTGAAATGTCAGTGTACACTATTTGCTGTAAACATCCTGAGGTCAGAGATTATGAATTCTGTTTAGGACAAAGTTAATTTATTTTAATTGGTATAGGAAAAAAATGAAAAAAAAAAGGGAAAAAAATGGATTTCAATTGGATTTACTAATTTTCTTTCAATAAACACTAATTTATTTTTTAACAGGTTGATTAGAGGAATATATTTAGATGAAAAAAAGACTTGGCTTCTTTGCCATGTCTTTTCCTTGAACCTGACACATACAGCCATATGTCATATTCAGAACACAGGACAAAATAGCAAGTTGATGGGCCTTAGGTGACAACATGGAATTTGAAGTTCTAAGAGCTAGATGTTCATTGAAAAATTGAACTGCAACTTGCCAAGGTCAGAGAGTGACATTTTCATAAATTAATGCTATCAGAGGCTGCTGGAATTTTCACAATTGTCTTATTTGAAACCAGCAGAAGTTCCAATAGAGGTCATACTGATTATGCTGGGAGCAAATCTGAAGACTTCCAATGCATGTAAGAATTTTCTTTGAATACAGAATAATAAAGCTTAGATAGATTATTTTAATATAAAGATCAGATTTTTTTTTTTTTTGCTAAAAAGAAACATACCTATGTTTGTATGTTTAATGCCTCTTCAGTTACTCTAAAATATGTTTCTCTTTTTGTGTACTTAAGCTTACTTTTTTTTTGTAGTTTTCACTTATAAATAACAAAAATCTTAAACTGGAAGTTTCAGTTTGATAGAAATAAATTTGAAGGGAAACTGTGCAATGGAATAAGAAATGGTAACACAGAGGTTAAAGGAAAGAGAAAGGGAACTAATTTCTACTTACTCTGAATATGTATTAATTTCTGAAAAGTTCATGCATAGGTGAACCCCGAACATAGGAATTGATTGAGAATTATTAAATATTTATTTGGCTTTTATCACTTGCCATTAGGCCATACATAAAGAATATTCTGAAACCATAATAAGGATTAACACTCTAAATATTCTATTAAACATATCATTATGAAAAAAAAAGGGGGGGAAATGAGGACAACTCCTATGAGACATGAACTAAGAGGCATATGTGGGAAATGAGAATAGGGAATTTAAGTGTGGCTGTAATTTCTCTAATCATGTCTTTATCTACCAGAACTCACATCATCTCACTTAACTCACTTCCCACCCCTTAAGCCTCTGCAAGATGGATTTGAAAAGAAATAGTCAATCCCAGTTCATCATCACCCTTTGGAGTTAAAGATTCTCTGGCAAGAAGGGTCTAAGCCAGGAGTCTCCAGCCTTTTTAAGCAGCAAAACTATTGTCCATTTCCTAAAATATAAAGCAGTATCTGGAACAAGAAGTTAGAGTTCTGTTTACTGAAAGTGTAAGATTCCACATGAGCAGGGACCATGAGAATGCCTTCTGACCTGGCAGAGCAAATACTGCCTGCGGGTAGCTCCCAGCCCTACCCCATCCCTGGTCAGGGAGCCTCCCACTGGTGGCCACATGGCCCTCAGCCCTGCCAGAGTCCATGGACAGGCCTTTTACCTTCTGGGGCAGTAGCACTCCACATACATTAAAATAGAAAAAAAAAAAAAATACAGACTGAAATGATAACCACTGAGCTGTCACAAAATGAATTAAATTTAAAAATAAGCAAACAAACAAACAATACATTCCCTGGGAATGGAACATGAAGCACATTGATGCTTGCATATACTCCCCAGTTATCCCTGTTAGCATGTATTATGTCTGCCCTGATCTTCATTCTATGGACTTCAATTACTTTATTTTTCTGAATATGAATAGTATTTTCCCTTAAGTAGTATTCTCATGGATAGCTCTGTTTTGACGCCCCTTTGTCTCATCCCTAGACAGATGCCTCTTGCTTGTGAGGTGGCTGAAAAAAAAATTTTTTTTTCAAGTCAGAGCTGTTAAAGCAGACAGTGTTCCTTCTCTTGGACTCTCCCCTGAAACCTCTAAATCTCTAAGCAACAATAGGCTCAGCTGACAGTCCTGATCTGAGACATTTAAGAGGATTTTAGAAAAGATTTGGCTTTTGTTTGTTGTTTGTTGATATCTGGAATAAGGGGAGAGCATTATTTCTAGCCTTTCAAACAAAAGGTTTCAGAGCTTGCTTTGAGAGAGGACTGGCGATTGGGATGCTCCTATCTCATCCCACTCATTGGATCATCGCTAATGTCACACTGCAGAGCTTGCCAAACTGTGGTATATCTCTCAGTAGCAAGTAAATAAAGGGAAGCAAATGACCAATAATTTATCCTGTACTTGTTATAAGTAACTCAAATTACCTTGAACAAACAAATGTGTTTCTATTATTACCACATGCCACGAAAAGATAAAGGTATATGGAAATAATTATTTTAAGTTGCATAGGAAAATGCATATATCAATGCCTTTGTATTTCATATATATGTGTGTGTGTGTGTATTTGTACATAAAAACATTTTACTCTTCGCCAAATAGCAGAAGATCTAAAATGTCTTGATCACATGTCTATGTGAGTCTTGAGATAGTTCATGAGATTATGGATCTGGGAAAATATATTCAATGATGTATCCAAAGTTAGTTGGAATTCCCAGCATAAACAAAGAGGTATTATTATTACTTTCACCTAGCTACAGCTGATATACCTAGTAACAACATTCAAGCACATAATTTAGGAGTATATAAAAGTGCTGCCCTTGAAAGGTGAGGATCAGCCACTACTCTTTGCTTTTTCAATTGCTTGTGGAAAGAAATTGAAATTAGATCCCCCACCTATTAGTGGAGGTAGCTTAGAGCATTGTGTTGAGAAAGTTTGCAAGACTGAGTCCAAATCCAGTCTTAGCAGGAAAGAATAGGATAAATGATTGGTGATATTTACATAGATACAGGAGTAGGAGGGAGTAATAGCCCTTGGGCCCCGTATTTGCCACCCTAACTGTCACGTTATTGCCAACCCACCGCTTACCCATTTAATCATTCAGCTATCTATCCATCTCTTAAAATAGCTTATTGAACTTCAACTATATGATCTTCTGGGCTATATCCTAGGAAATCAGAATCTATGCACCAGCCAAAATGTACTCAAGAAAAATTACAACCTAATATCTTATAATATCCACCTCAATTTTCTTTCTCTCCCATGTGGCCTCCAGTTCAGATGTATACATTTTAGATATCCTCTTCTATTCCCTTATTCTCTTTGAAGAAATAATTCTTCTACCACTTCTTACTCTTTGCTTCTACACAATCTCATACAAATACTATTTTCTCTCAGTGTAAATAATCACTGGTGAACTCTTTGATATGGTGTCCCTGTGACTGTAAAGTGGTGACTGACTGGGTTCTTGCATCTTCCCAGTGCTTTCAGGGACACTTAGGTAATTAACTCCACCCACTACATTTGCCATATTTTTTGCCTATTTCTAAGACTGCAATTTTCTGTGTGTGTTTTTGTTTTTAAAATATGTTCTATCTACTTCCTCATCAACAGCCTGTTGGCCAAAGTTCCCTTTTGCCTTCTATCTCAATTTTCATTATGAGAAGAATTCAATAATACAGGATATTATTAGAAATATATACAAGATGGGGGTGGCTGGCTGGTTCAGTCAGTGGAGCATGCGACTCTTGATTTTGGGGTCATAGTTCAAGCTCCAAAAAGAGGGTAGAGATTACTTTTTAAAAAATCATTAAACACACACACATACAGACATGTAAGGTAGTTTTGTTGTTTGCTTTTTTTTTTTTTTTTTTTTTTCATTTTTTGTCTTAAGACAGCAGTTGCTTTTGGACTAGAAAAACACTGTAGAATCAGTTCCCTAAACTCAAATGTTTTTAAAAGTGCTTAGTATTTTTTTAAAGATTTTATTTATTTTTATTTATTTATTATTATTTATTTATTATTTTTATTTATTATTTTATTTATTTATTTATTTTAGAGAATATGAGCATTGGGGAGGACAAAGGGGGAGGAAAAGAATCTTAGGCAGACTCCTTGCAGACTGCAGAGCCTCACACAGTGCTTGATCTGTGGATCTGGAGATCAATGACCTGAACCAAAAATCAAGAACTGGTCAATCAACTGACTGAGCCACCCAGGCATCCCAAGTCTTGTTTTATTCTAAACTAAATTCTACTGATTGATGGATTATTATCTCTTCTCAGTAAATCTCTCTAAATTTGAATATTTCCTGCAGATATGATTCAGTTAAGCCATGGTTTATCAGCATTTGAATTCCAAAGTCCTTTTATTTTCCTTGTATTTGGAAAAATTAAGCTTAGCAAAAATTAATTTAGTAATAGCTTCATTTTTAATAATCAAGGATTTTTGTAAATTAGCAATTGAAAAAAGTGCTATCAGTCATCCCTGGATTCATTCATTATTCAACAAATATTTATTGAGCACCTATATTATCTTAGATTGTATAAAGGGATAAGTAAATTACATGTGGTCTCTGTTTCTTTGTATCTTATGGATTAGTGGAATAAACACAATGCAGTGTTAAAATAGAATTTACGTATTAATGGGAAATTACAAAATAAAATATAACTAATTTTCAACATTTGAAAGTAAATGAATAGAGTGAAGGAATATAGATAGATAGATAAGCATGTAGATAGCAAAGATGGTTGTCATCTAGGAAAACTTTGTAGAAAGTATATTTAAGTTGTGATCTAAAGGATTTTTTTTAAGGCAAGCCACAAAAAGTGGAAAGAATATGTTCCAATTAATGAAAATGAATGTTCAAAATCTCCAAAGCAAGAAATAATCTGACAAGCTCTAAGAATTAAAGGAACCCAGCATGGTTAGAGTATAGTAGACAAGCAGGCACGCAACAAAATTTGATGTCTTAAGAAGTAAGCAGGAGCACAGATTATTCAGGAATTTGTAGACCATGATGAGGATTTTGGATTTTATACAAAGTATAATGGGAAACCATTGTGAGGAGGTGGGGGGTGTTTAAGCAAAGGGGCAGCTTTGTTCATATTTATGTTTGTAAACAGTTACACTGGCAGCTCCATGCAACATTGATTTGAGAGGATAAATATTGATACCAACAAGCAGTTGATGCATAGGCTGCATAATAGATGATAGTAATTTGAATTAATCTGATGTCAGAGGAGATGCTGAGAAAAAATCAAGATATTTTTAGAGAAAAAAGTGAACAACTTGAGATGGATCTAGCACCAGGGGTGGAATGGTAGGGAAGAAGGAAGAATCAAAGAAGACAGCTGTCTCAAACAAGTTGGGTGGTAGTATTAATCCCTGAGATGGGAAAGTATGGGAGGAAATCAGGTTAGGAGAAAGGGCAGTATATTAAGGGTTTTATTTTGAAAATGTTTGAAATACCTGTGATATAATCAACAAGACATGTCAGGTGAGAATTAATATTTGAAGCCAGAACTCAGAGTACAGCATTCGGATTGCGATATAAATTTGGGAATCACTAGCATAGAAAAAAACAAGGTCTTGGATTGAATGAAATATTTAGTGAAAACATAGAGAATGAAGGACATCAGAATCCAGTATAAAAAAAAAAAAATCCAGTATAATCTGAGAGTTTGTAATTTTAGAGTTTATAATTGTAATGGCAACATATGTCCAAGTTTCTTTATTTTTTTATTTTTATTTTTTTATGATAGTCACACAGAGAGAGAGAGAGAGAGAGAGAGAGAGGCAGAGACATAGGCAGAGGGAGAAGCAGGCTCCATGCACTGGGAGCCCGATGTGGGATTCAATCCTGGGTCTCCAGGATCGCGCCCTGGGCCAAAGGCAGGCGCCAAACCACTGCGCCACCCAGGGATCCCTATGTTCAAGTTTCTACAATGTGCTAGACACTTTATACATTAAAGTATTTTAAATACTGGTTTATTACAGAATTTCAATAAATACTACTTGATTGCATGAATATACAAAAATATTGTATATTGAATATACAAAAATATTTGTCCTTCCCTAGGACAAATATTTTTTTTCTGCTGGAAATGTGGTAGAAAGTGTCCTCATTTTAGCTCAAGTGCCAAAACTAAAAGCATAGAAGATAGGTACCTGTTTGTGTAAAAGAGGATAAACTGTATCCAGAACATTCATCAAGGGATCGGGCCAGCGAAACTGGTTCATTGACCAGTATATAAGAGGACAGCATCATCAGAGAGGAGATTGAGGAGTATGAATTCCTTTGAAGAGTCTAATAGTCCCTACATGTTCCAAATATAAGTACCTCTAAAGAACTACAGATAAATAGTGTGAATAGTCCACAGAATGGAAACTGACATTCACCCTGAAGCAGAAGGCACTCTGAACTGTAGAAACTCATATTCTTATGCTTCCACAAGATGGAGTGCAATGAAAGTGGCCTTTAGACTTGGTATTGTTGGGACACTGTTGTTTAGATCCATCTGAAGGTTAAAGGTTAGCTGAGGATGACTTTGATGATAGAGAAGAATGACAAGTGGGAATGACTGACACTTCCTGAGTTTGGATTAATGGAAAGCAAGGAATGTAACTGACTTTAGCCTTCCCCAAAGGACTTCTCCAAAAGGACTACCTGTAGGAAGTAAGGCAACCCACAGAAAGAGGCTGTGCAGAGTTTACCACCAAAGCAAGGAGCAGGGAGGCACTAGAGGTGAAATGAAGAAAAGGGAATGATTTGTGCCAGAAGATTGATGTGGGATGGTCAAAGAACCCATAAATGTACCCTGTGAGAGCAAAGGCTTGCATG
The DNA here is from genome assembly GCF_053574225.1 of Canis aureus. Taxonomy (NCBI): domain Eukaryota; kingdom Metazoa; phylum Chordata; class Mammalia; order Carnivora; family Canidae; genus Canis; species Canis aureus. The sequence goes on along the minus strand of NC_135620.1, from coordinate 45,864,553 downwards.
CAGGCATCTGCCATCAGAGGACCAAGTGCCAGAAAATGGCAGCATGATTTTTCTATGATTTTTCTTCCTTTTACTTCAGTCTCACTCTTACCTTGTCTCTGTTCCTGTCCCAAAGGAGCTAGAAACAGCAACTAGAGGAAGGTGAGGTGGTGAGGCATTAAAGAAACTAAACATATATTCCATCCTCCTTTCCCACTGCAGACTGGTTAATCCAGATCCGGGGCATGGGCAGTGATGTTGCTGTGAAGAGATGAGAAGCTATGAATTGAATGGGCATTGGAAGTTTCAAGTTATATTGTGATAGGCTTTTAATATATATATATATATATATATATATATATATATATATATATATTTTTTTTTTTTTATTCATGATAGTCACAGAGAGAGAGGGAGAGAGAGAGGCAGAGACACAGGCAGAGGGAGAAGCAGGCTCCATGCACCGGGAGCCCGACGTGGGATCCGATCCCGGGTCTCCAGGATCGCGCCCTGGGCCAAAGGCAGGCACCAAACCGCTGCGCCACCCAGGGATCCCCGTGATAGGCTTTTAATATCTGAAAATGAGGACTGTTCATTAGTTCTTGGAAGTCACTGAAAATTAATGGTTCTTCTTGAGATATTAGCCAAGGGAATGGAAGGAATAGCTAACAGAATGGGTTTGCGGGACAGTGGTAGGAGAACAATTAAATTGCTTGTCTTTTGAACTCTTCTGAAAATAGCTTGTGAATAACTTAGTTCTAATTAGAAATTATTCCCAAACTCTTATTACTATCTTCAGTGATGTGTACATAACTGGAGAATTCGATTGAGATAGAATCAGTGTCTTCAGTTACATATGCTCGAGAATAAGATAGATGGCCCTGTGTGTACATGGTTGAAAAGAAAACTCATTTCATTGGTGTGAAACCAAACATACAGAAAATGCTGGAAATACTCAGGTCTCTTGGTATTCTTTTCTATTATCAACTTCTACATGGATTTCTGAAGGTTGAGACCAGTAATTACAGTAAGAAGTAGGATATACTAATTGCCCCCATAGAACCTTTCTGTGATACTGAGAATGATCTATATCTGCCCCACCACTCATGCTAGCTGCTAAGGTACATGTGACCACTGACAACTTAAAATGTAACCAGTATAACTGAGGAATTTTTTTTTTTTTTTTTTTACATTTTATTTCATTTTAACTCATTTAAACTTGAACAGCTATCTGTGGCTAGTGGACAGCACGGGTCCAGACTCTTTAAGGGCTTGTGCTGAGCTACAAACACACAGCATGAAATAACACTGTTTTAGAACTGATGAAGACAGTTCCCAGCCATTTCCCACCTTAAAAAGTTTATATTGGGGAGTGCGCACCTAGGTGGCTCAGTCAGTTAACCATTGGACTCTTGATCTTAACTTGGGTCTTGATCTCAGGGTCATGAGTTCAAGCCTGATGTTGGACTCCACACTGGGTGTGGAGCCTATTAAAAAAAAAAAAAAAAAAAAAAAGGTCTATTTTGTACTCTTATTTTGGCCAAATATCCTGTGTAGATACCTTTTGCTCTTAGCCATGCTACTTTCTGTTAATCTATAATGTTTTGTCCTCTTTTATTAATCTGGCAAGTGCTTTCATAATATTTGAAAGAAGGAGGGTGTTTCCCTCACTATAAAAAGTATCTTAATTAAGACAGATAAGTCATACAGCTTTTGTTTATGTTGCAATTTTCCCTGTAGCTAGAATTAAATGATGCTGTCAAAGGGCAATGCTAGTGTTTGATGGCTTTTAATATTTTTGTCCATATCAAAAGACTAAATAAATGCAATCGATATCCCCAATTCCTAACTCTGTAGTAATTATTCCAATAAAGAGATATTCATGCTTCCAAGCATCAATACATGTTCTTCATTGCCCTAATAAATCTACTCCTAGAAAATAAACCATGTTCAGCTCAGGCTTTAGAAAGAATATTAGCAAACATCCAAGCTTACAATGTTATTAACCAAAGACTTCAGCACACTGGGCTTACAAAATATGGATTTTTAAAACCCAAACACTTAATGAGAACCATCAAGAAAGAAGAATCATATCTGCAAAGGGGCTGCATATTATATTTTGGGTGGCTCCTTTGGCAAAAAACTCAAATGAAGATTTTTAAATAGCACTGGCTATTCAGGAGAACTCATTCTATAAATGACTATCTCATAAAATAAAACAACTACAAAATAATAATATCAGCAGTTATGAGTACTCCTTGCTGGCTGACTCTATTTTAAGATATTCAGAGATCCTCACAAGAACCTCATGAGTTAGATACTATTTTATTCTCATTATATGAATGAGGAAGCTGTGGCTTTGAGGAAGCTGTGTTGTTAGGAGATTACCCAAGGCCCATAATCTGTGGTAGGAGAGTTGTGATATTTATCAAATCCAGGTATATCTTACACCAAAACCCATACCTCTTATTTATTACATATTTTTAAATCTACATATAAATACCCACTCTATACTTTTTAAAAGATTTATTTATTTATTTATTTATTTATTTATTTATTTATTTATTTATTTAAGAGAGAGCCAGTGAGTGAGCAGGGGAAGAGCAGAGGGAGAGGGCAAGAAAGAGAATCTTAAGCAAACTCCCTGCTGAGTGTGGAGCCAGTCAGGGGTCTCCATGTCATTGAGATCATGATCTGGGCTGAAACTCAGAGTCGTATGTTCATCCAACTGAGCCACCGGAGTATCCCAAGACCTACTATATATATATATATAATATATATATTTTAAACTTTATTTATTTAGAGAGACAGAGAGAGAGAGAGGCAGAGATACAGGCAGAGGGAGAAGCAGGCTCCACGCAGAGAGCCTGATGTGGGACTCGATCCAGGGTCTCCAGGATCATGCCCTGGGCTGCAGGTGGCGCTAAACCGCTGCACCACCGGGGCTGCCCAAGACCTACTATATGTTAAGACAAGTCATTAACAAGCCTGTGCCAACCTTCTTGTTTCAGTCTGCGTAATTCCAGCATGCTACAAAACTGCGAGTCTCTGTTAGCTCAGCTTGCTAGATATATAGGTTAACTTTGTTGACTATTAAATGGTTAGCAGTTTTACTTGGTAAAATCCTCCTTTTAGTGTATATAACAAAATAAGGAAATAAGGCATAAATTCTTTTAACATCCTATTCATTAAAGAAATATTTGTATCACTCACAGTCTTTCTCTCCCTATCTCTCTCATCCTCTCTCTCTCTCTCTCTCTCTAAATAGGTAGATACAAGATATATCCATAAGACATATATTAAGTCTCTCTATATAGGTATAGACATAGATATAGACAGGACTCATATCCTGTTTGCAGATCCACTTACACTAGAAATGTTAGGAAAGGACTTCAGCATCAAATTACTGGAATAGGTATTACCTTATCAATGTTTTAAAGGGGAATAATACTTTGAATTTAGAGGATCTAAGACAAATGGTATGAATATAATAAACTCATACAATGTATAAATGGTAGTGTATAAACTTTGCATTGGTGGATTTTTACAATCCAGATATGTGAGGAGAAAAAAAGGAAAGGTATGAACAATAGGAATTTATTTTCCATAGTTTTGGAGGCTGGGAAGTCCAAGATTAAGGCGCTGGTTGATCCAGTTCCCCAGTGAAGGAGCTCTTTCTGGCTTGCAGATGGCCACCTTCTGGCTGTGTTCTCATATGGCAAATGGGGAGGTGGGAAGGAGAGACAGAGAGACAGACAGACAGAGAGAGAGATATAGCAAATTTTCTGATGTATCTTCTTTTTTCTTCTTTGGGCAATTATCCCATCAGGAAAGCCTCACCTTCCTAACCAATCTAAACCCAATTACCTCCTAAAGACTCATTCCAAATACTGTCACATTAGTAATTAGTGCTTCAACATATGAATTTTAGGAGGACACAGTTCACTTCACAGAAGGCACATTATAACAAAACTCCAGGGCAAAAGAGCTCAATGACTCTTGGTAGAAGAGAGAATAGACCAGCAGGGTAAAAATGGAAGGTAAGTTTAGAAACACCCAGGGCTTCCTGATTAGCCATAACTTCCAGACTAAAGAGTTCAACACTGTTATATAACTGAACTTGATGAAGTTGTTAACCAAAATTTATTTGGTGAGATGTGTTAGGATGTTTTAAAGGAGAGATGGAACAGAGAGATAATGCATATAGAATTACTTGTCCCAAAGTAAATGTGCCATAAATTACCTTCATATGACTCATTTTATAAGGAATGTGATTCAAAATAGAGACATGAGAGACAAATGAGTACAGTATGACAATAAAAGATCTTAGAAATCAACTAGGGATACAGAAAACAAACTGTATATACCATAGGGCCTTTTCCTCAAGCAAGCATGTAGAAATATATAACAGTTCCATGTATGGAAAGAAACTTTTTTGGAGGATGGGAGAAAGTGCAATAAATTCAACAGCTGTCAACCATAGTTGGTTTTGAGAAATACTAAAATAGATGCATAGCTTGTAAGGCAAAAAGCAGTGCCACTTCAACTTGCTGACCTGGCTTTTCTCAACTACACTATTTACAAAAATGTTGGTTTAAAGCATTGTATCAAGCACAGTGATGATCATAACCTCATCTAATCATCTTTTTTCTTACCAAACACAGGAGGGAGAATACTTTTTTAAAATTAAATTTAAGTCGTTCAATAATTAGACAGTAGGCATTGAAAGTATAGAGGAGGAAACAAAAACCTAAAGAAAAAAAACTTAGTAAAAAAAAAAATGAAATAAAATAAAGTAGTACTTGCAGGGAAATAGCAAAATCAAGTATGCTAAATGACTTACATTTTTCTGCTCTTTTACTCTAAATTTCATGACCTTAGTGAAGGAATAATCTTTAGCCTTAGAGTTTCCTAAACACAGTGTGCAAACGATCCATTGGAGTTTGTATTTTATTATTTGATTGTTTTTTAATTTTCTTAATGGAATACAGTCATTGCTTTATTTTTTTAAGAGTTTATTCATTCATTCATGAGAGACACAGAAAGAGAGAAGCAGAGACATAGACAGAGGGAGAAGCAGGCTCTTCTCAGGGAGTCTGATGCAGGACTCAATCCCCAGACCCCAGGATAGGGATCATGTCCTGAGCCAAAGGCAGATGCTTACCCGATGAGTCACCCAGGAATCCCTTTCTTTACCTCTTTCTCTTGAGTAAGAATAGCTTAAAGGACGACGCATGTTGAGTCAGGTAAAGAGCACTCTATGTCCTTTAAGACTTTTCCTATTTAGCAAGCAAATAATTTTACTGTTTAGAATCCCCCATTCTTAAAAGAAAGTACAGGTGTCTATTTTTTTCTAATTAAGAGCTTACATATTTGTCTATAAAGATTACTATAGCCCCATATTCTAAATTTTATCAGCTCCATAATTTTTTCTCTATCCAATATTTTTTCCATTTTATTTTCATCCGATATTATTTTTGTAATAATATTTTCATATGGAGACTACTGACAAAAAATAATGAGAAGCATTTTTACTGTTTGCACTGCTATATTTAGAAATAATGTAATGTTCATTTTATGGCAGATAATTGACATATTATTTTAAGTTATATTTAAATACATTTAAATATAAATCAATAATTTTGGCAGTAGTCAGTTTAGTAATTCTGTTGCCTCAAATCCTCTTTCAACTTAGAAATTATATCCATTGTTTCTACCTCATATTTGAAAGATTAGTGGACCCTCCATTAACCATAAGGTGAATATTCATTGCTATGCACAGATAACCTCCAGGACTGTTATTGATAGCTTTTGGTTGGATCATCCTCCTATATACATATATTTTTTTCCCCTTCTTGTCCTGTCCTGTCGTTTCCTTTCCTCTCTTCCCTTTCTTTTACTAAAATAGTTATATAAGCCATAGGTCATAGAGGACTAAATTGAGCAGATAGACAATTTTACTCGGTCTTCTTAATCAGTTTTACCTGCTTTTTATATTTTACATTTGCTTCATTACTTTTACAAAGCTAAAGAGAGTGCTTTGGGATTGAGTCAGGTGTAGAGAGGAGGTCATGGAGGACTTCTCGTGCAACCAGCATCAGTGTTCTTTAGGAATCCCAGTATGGTTCATTACAATGGTCAGTTACAAAAACTTGGTTAACTGTTTTCCAAGTTTCTTATTTTTACTTGTATTGTTCAATGAAACCCCAGCTCTGTGAATCTATGTCGCATGCTCTTCTGGCTCGTTTACATGTTCCAAAGGTTTGAAGACTTCACTGAACCTAAGAATCACCTGGGACCTTGCTAAAAATATTCTTGCTACCACCCCTCCCACCCCCCCACCCCTCCCCCCCTCCCCCGTGAGATTCTGGCATCAGCATGTTCCTTAATTCACTTTGCAGTAATCCAGTTACTTTATACATGGAATCCCTTCAAAATAAGGAACGTGATTCATTCAATCAGTTGCATCCACCTGTCACCAGAAATTCCGGTGCTTAGTACTCAGTCTCTTAGATATTGGAGCACATTTTGAGTCTCATAGGTTTGTGGACCCGCTTGAGAAAGCAACTAATCCTAACCTGGTTTCTACGGGGTTGCAATTTGCAGGGCGGGACCCCGGCTGTTCACGGGTGGGGAGTCGCCCACGCTGTTCGGAGACGTGCCTGTTCCCACTCGAGGCCCCACGCGCAGCTCTGACGCTTCACTGCGCCTAGAGGGGCTCAAGACCGCCCGCTCCCAACCTGCCCCTCTGTGTCTCAGAACGCATCCTGTTACCATCGTTGTGTGCTTTGCGAGCGTCGTGCGGGCGGCGGCTGCGCTGGGCTGCAGCGCCGGGGCCTGCACGGAAGCGGCCGCAGCACCCCGCGGGGACTCACGCCCCCGCCCCCGCCCCCCCCCGCCCGAGGGCTGAGCAGCAACGCGCTCCCCGGGGCATTGTGTGCGCGGGCCGCGGAGCCAGGCCCGGGGGCGGGGGGCAGCTCCACCGCGGGAGACAGACACGCCTCGGCCCGGGCACATTCCCGGCCCCCTCTGGCCCCGGGCCAGCAGCCGCCGCCCGCCACCTCTCCTCCTCCTCCTCCTCCTCCGCCTCCGCCTCCTCCGCCTCCTCCGCCGCGGCCCCGGCCGCCCGCGCCTCGGCCCACGGCGCCGGCGGCGCGGCGGGGACAGCACCGATGTGGCGCATGCGTGGTGGCGCCAGCAGGCGCGGGGGCTGCGGCGGCGGGGACGGCGGCGGGGACGGCCGCGGGCAGGGCCGCCCGGGCCGGGCTCGCGGGGGCGGCGGCGGCGGCGTAGGCGGCGGCGGCGGCGGCGGCGGCGGCGTGGGCTGGCGAGGCCGTGCGGGCGGCGCCCGGCAGCAGCTGGAGGAGCGGTTCGCCGACCTGGCCGCGAGCCACCTGGAGGCCATCCGCGCGCGGGACGAGCGGGACCGGCAGAACGCGCGGCTGCGCGAGGAGAACGCCCGGCTGCGGCTGGAAAACCGGCGGCTGAAGCGCGAGAACCGCAGCCTCTTCCGTCAGGCCCTGCGGCTTCCCGGCGACGGTGGCGACGGGGCGGCCGCGGCCGCGGCGAGGGCCAGCCCGGGCCCCGACGACGCCGGCACGAACCGCGGGGCGGGGGGCGGCGGCCTCGAGGACGAGCCGGGCAGCCCCAGGGCCCTGAGGGCCCGGCTCGAGAAGCTGGAGGCCATGTACCGCCGGGCGCTGCTGCAGCTGCACCTCGAGCAGCGGGGACCGCGCGCGCCGCGCCCGCGTGGCGACAAGGACGAGCCGCCCGTGCGCGCCCCCGAGCCAGGCCTGCGCGCCCCGGACGCCGGGCCCCCCGGGCCCTGGCTGTAGCCCGCGGCCGCGGCCGGCGGGGGGCGGGGCGGGGCGGGGCGGGGGCGGGGCTTCGCGCGGCCCCGCCTTCCCCGCGCCTAGCAACGGCCTGGCCCGCTCCGCCGCGCGCTCCGCCCCCCCCCGCCCCCCCCCCCCCCCCCCGGGCCCTGCCGGGGCGAGGGCGGCCTGAGGGCGAGCGCCGCCGCGGCCCTCGGGAGCCCCCCTGCCGCCGCCCGCCTGCACAGCACCTGCCTCCTGCCTCCTGCCTCCTGCCTCCTGCCTCCTGCCCTGCGGGGTCCCTGGGCCGCGGCCTGGAAGCCGAGGGGCGCCCTTTACAACAGCGAGAACACTGTGCCAGTCAACGCTCTCCGATGCCTGAACGTTTCACGGTGGCGCGAGGACCTCTTCTATTTTTTTTTTTTCCTTTTTTCCCCCCTGTTTTGGTTCTTTAGGAATGATTAATGCATCTTGAGTTGGTTGAATTTGTTGTTCATACTTCAGTCCCCTAAATGCTCCAGCCATGATCTCTTATGTGGCCAACATTCGCTTTTATAAATCAGTATTACTTAGGATATCCTATAAAGTAACACCTTTTTATTAAAAAGGTAATATTTATTAGGAGCTCTGTGTCTGCCCCCTGCTCTAGTCCTTAAACATCTAATATAAACTGATTTGTTTACCCCCCCAAGAAAATTTTTAAGCTTATAAGGGATCCTTTAAATTGATAAATAAACCTGGTGCGTTAAAAATAACCTAGAAACTTCCCACGACTATTCTTTGAAGTGTGTTACCTTTTTACACATGTTTAAGAAATATACATGACATGTATACATTTTACGAGGTTCGATGTCTGACTTATTCTTTGTGAGCTACCATTTTTGCTTAATGTAAGTGATCGTTTTAGATAATTAAAGATTAGGTAGTCTAAATACTATTTCACTATTTTTATTACATTTTAGGCAGTAGAGCATAGTCAGTGCACAGCTACTGTCTTTATTTAATAGTTTTTAAGAAATCATTAATTGTCTCTGTATCAAAAGCTTCCAAAGCGATTTAAGTCTCAATTGTGGTTTCAATGGCAAAACAAAAACAAAAACAAAAAAAAAGTGGTTGATTTCAACAACCATGTTCTAAAAAAACCTTTTTGCATTTTATTGAATAGGCACCTTTGACTAAGTAGTAAAGAAGATACCAGTGTACCTCATAAAAATCATGAATATAATACAGCGTATAAGTGATGGAGAAGAATATGAGTTTTTGCAAAGGCTAGAAATTAAATCATAAGTTTGAGTTTTATTTGTGACATATCCCAGAAGTTTCAAATATATGACATATATTACAAAAAAAAAAAGGTATCAGGGAAAATAGTTTTGTGATTTTTTTTTATTCCTGGGGTTTGAAGACACTGTGCATTTTGCTGAAAGGTAGTTGATATTTGTTGTAAATAATACGATCTTCCTCTCTGACTGAAAAATATAAGAAGAATCTTGGTGAGGATATGAAAAGTATTTCTATCACCTTTACTTCATTTCTTACAGTGAAAGAAATAAAACAGTTTTAGGAGGCAGTAGAAATTAAAGGATAGGAATAAAGCATATCAGCCCTGCTACTACTTAACTGTAGTTTTGGGTTTAAATTAGTTAATCTTTCCAAGCCTTACTTTTCTCATCATTAAATGAATGCAACATCTACCTCAAAACATACAAATTTTATTGAGATGTTATATGTAAAATGCCACAGTAAGTGGTTGATGAATGAGAATTATCATCCAAAATGTGAAAGTCATAAATGCGTATTTTCTGACACTTTCCTTTCCCTATTTTCCTCCTATATGACTTTATATTAGCAGAGAAATATATTCTTTGAGTTGACATTTTTCACTTCTTATAAATAAATAGGGGAGGGAAAGCTCTATATAATAAGGGAATAATGCATCAAAATGTTCAAAAATAGTTGCCACGTGTGACAAAATTGGGAATATTCAATAAGCAGGCAAAATATTTAGTTTTTAAGTACCTTTTGTGTTAAAATCATGAATAAGTATGTAAAAAATTGTAAAAGAATGAGCATAAAAACATATAAGTGGGGACAACTTCTAAGCATAATTCCTAAAAAACCTCTGAAACCAAAATGCCCCATGAGATGGATTAAGGCTGATAAATATTTCAACTTTGTTGAAATTCTCTGCTGATAACTGATAAAGCACCGTGTAGTAATACAAAAGATCTTTGTAATATCAAAATATGTGTCTGTTAAAGAAGTGGGTAAAGTTGATTTTAGAAAAGTTTGATCTAGGATCTGTTTTGATTTAAAATAAACTATTAGTTCAGATTATAATACCTTGACATTTTATTTTCATAATTTGTTGTGCAATGAAAAGGGCTTATAATTTATAGAAATGAGCAACAAAAATAGGCCATGTTAGCAAACAAATGTAGTAGGAAGGATTGGCATTCTTAAATAGCCTTTTTTATGGCTGCTATTCACACAACTATACTTTCTTTATCTTTTCCTCTATAAAAAATTAGGATATAAGTCAAAGCAATATGGAATGAGTACTTCTGTAGGTCATAAAACAGGCTATCTTTGCTAAACTTGAACATATTTGTGATATTTATAACGTATTTGAAGAATACTGGAAGACATTTCTTGTCCTTTAATTTAGACATAGGTTTGTCAGTTTATGAGTATTGCCATGATGAAACTAATACCAAATTGTTTAATAAATTGAATTATTGGTACATATTAATAATTATTAGTGATTTTGGGTTACAATGCCAAAATATGAAAAGGGCTTATAATTTATAGAAATGAGCAGCAAAAATAGGCCATGTTAGCAAACCAATGTTGCAGGAAGGATTGGCATTTTTAAACAGCATTTTTTATGGCTGCTATTCACAAAACTATACTTCCTTTATCTTTTCCTCTATAAAAAATTAGGATATAAGTCAAAGCAATATGGAATGAGTACTTCCATTCCATGGAATGGAAGCAAAATCTCTATTTTGCTAAAAGAAACAGATTTTTCACTGAGAAATTCTCACAAAATCGACATGAATAGGTGACACAATTTATTAATCTTTCTGTTTAGTGATTAATTAATTACAATTCTGATTTATCTAATATAAACATGCTTTTTTGAACTATATCTTATCCATCTGATATAGACAGTCTGTGAATATATTTAGGCACTGGAAATAATGGACCAAGGAAGACACTTAGATAATAACCACATCTGACCTTATAAGGATAAGTCATGCTCAAATTTCAAATTTTAAGCTTAAACTAAGATTTTCATCTCTCAATGATCAGGATTAAAACTACATTGTTTTTAGAGGATAGCAGATTTTACTTATGAAATTCATGTTCAGAATCTACTTGTCAGTATAATCTTTGCTTATTTCATGATAACTTATTAGTAAGAAAGTCCTTTTGTATACCCAAACTCTCAGACATCTGTCATGTTTTAGGGAAAATTTGGGAAAGGACAACAGTGAATGTGTTGGTGCTTGACTCTTAAGAGTCTGAATGATAAGCATTCTACTAAAAATTTGAGCTTTTATAAGAAGAAATTTGAACAACAATCTATCTCCTATTTCATACTTGGGACTGATAAAAGTTTTCCTTGGCCTTTCATTTTTCCAGATCTCCTTGCTTTATCTTTGATTTTAAAATCGACTCTATGGTATTTTGAACTTAATGAACCTGCCTTTAGTTATGGTAAAGACTTGCTAAGAACCAAGAAATCCAACAATTCATTGACTATTGAGAGCAATGGAAAAAAATTTTTTTTTTCCTATTACATACTATGTTTGATTCAAGTGCTTCAGGATGTCCGGAATCTTTGCTCTCCATGGTCCTTCAAGGTCTCAGAACCTGTTAAACGTTCTTCTACCTTACACTGGGTCATTGTTTCATTTGCTTGGCAGAAACAGGTTATTCCGGATCCAGCTTTCAGCATATGGGAAAGAGAAAGAGAACTTGGAAGAGTTCTGCCCCGATCTGAAAAATAACATAAATTACCCCGGACACATTCTGTTAGTAAAACTTCATCATATAAAACCCATTTAACTTCAAAGGAGGCTGAGAAGTATAGTCAAGTGATAGAGTTTTGCCCAGCTATAATTTCATTATTATAGAAGACAGAGAACAGATTTTGGTGGACAACCCCCTTAAAAGAGGCTAGCATCTACTTAATTTTTTAAAGGACTTACATATTCTCATATAACATTCTTGAAACGACATAATTTAAAATAGAAATATTATGGTATTGCTTTACCGATTGAAAAAGGTCCAACCTTTTCATTCCGCTTTGTACCATCATTATGAGTACAAAACATAAGATACTGTTTGAAATAAACAAGGAAATATAGTTATTAAATTTTATATAGGAAATACTTATAAAATGTATAAATAGTATATATGTCATAAAAATACAGTTTTAAGAGCTTGTAATTGGTAAGCATTATTTCATACGTAAATCTAGATTTATAACTTGAAGGAGAAATGTTTCTGTTCATCTTGTTTCTTATATACCAGCATTTTACAATCTGTAGAGCAGAAAGAGACCTTGGTAAATTTCAGCCCAGTATTCCTCAGACTCTTGGCAACAATTTAACAACTTGAGCAAGCTATGTACATACCCACTCCATAATTTAGAATATGTGCATCGCAATTCTAGGTAATATTATTCTCCCCTGTTTATGAATGAAGAAACTAATGAACAAAGATTATGAATAAATTTTCCAAAGTAAAAATGAAAAATATATTTAAAAAATTTAATTGACATGTAATTGTATTCATATGTCTTAGGACAATGATTTGATGTATGTATGTATTGCAAAATGATAACAATAAGTTTAGTTAACACAACCACGTAGTTGAAAATCTTTTTCCTTGTGATGAGAATTTTTAAAGATCTACTGTCTTAGGAACGTTCAAATGTACAATATAGTATGGTTGATTATAATTACCACAGTGTACATTATATCCCAAGACTTATTCAAATAAGCTATTTTACTGGTTTTGATAAGAATACTTCTGATTTTCTCTATTAACATGATATGATTGTCCAGTAATTTCCTAATTTTGCACTCTTTATCATGGCCATGATTATACTTATTCCATAAAAAGATTTTTTTGTTTGTGCTGCAGTACAGTTTAAATAGTAATGGAGTTATATGTTCCTTTACATTTTTGTAAATTTTATGCATGACATTCTTGGGGATATATGGATAGATTATTTTGGGAGGAAAGAGTAGATCTTTGAAAATTTTGCCTACTTATTTGATGGAAACGTATCTCTTTATAATTATGGCCCAGAGAGACTGAAGAGAAAGATTTATATTTCTTGGTCAGAAGAGGGACTCTCCCTCTATCTTACAAGACACAGAAAGAAAGCAGAGAGTCCCATTTCCTTTGGCAGCTATCATGCGATCATAAGAATGGCAGCACAGAGAGATGGAAGAAAACTTCTTTATTGATAACATCATAGCTGCTCTGGTTGTCATGCCTGGGGTCTGTCCTACATCTGGACTGTCAGTTATGGGTGAAAATACATTTCCTTATTGTTTAAGGCAGTTTGAGTTAGAGCATTTAAAAAGGTCACAATGGAATCGTATACTAGAATGAACATTACAGTGACACACCAAAATACGGGTTTCTCACAAACAATGTTGAGGAAGAGAAGTCAAACATAAAAGTACATAAAAGGGACAAAAAACCCAATATCTATATGTTTAGACTTGTACAAATTAAACAAGAAAAAAATTATCCCATTTTAGAAATGGGCAAAAGACTTAACAGATCCTTTTTTATTAGAGAAAAGCTAAATATCCCAATAAACAAAGGGGAAGATTTTCAAATTAACAGTAATATAAAACTAAGCTTTGGTGTCCTATCTCTAGCATTGGATAACTCACTCAGCATTTGCTTAATGGCTAAAGCAAAAAATAAAATAAAATAAAATAAAAATCCTTCCGAACCTCTACTCCTATGGTCCTTACATTTTACTGGTTATTAAATTATTTAATTTTTTTTCTCAAAATGGCCTTTCATAGTTTTCCCTTTTTGTTCATAATTTTGGGCCTATCGTATTTAAGGGCCTTTGGCTTTCACTTTCTGTAAGGTGAGCATTGAGGAATGCAAATTTATTTTAATTCAGATGAGTAAATTGGTGTATGTACTATTGATTAATAATCTTCAAAACAGGGTATGCAGTTAAAATTCTCAGATCTTCAATTTATATTTATTTTATTTTCATCCTTTAAAACTTTTTTTTTTAAAGATTGTATTTATTTATTCATGAGAGATACAGAGAGAGAGAGGGGGGCAGAGACGCAGGCAGAGGGAGAAGCAGGCTCCATGCAGGGAGCCCGACATGGGACTCAATCACAGGTCTCCAGGATCACACCCTGGGCTGAAGGCGCTGAACTGCTGAGCCACCTGGGCTGCCCCTTTAAAACTTTATTGTGTATGTTCCACAATGCTTTTAGTATAGTAAATGACACAAATTTTGGTATGTGCTCAAAATGTTTTACAGATCCCACACTACACTGGGAATCACCTCAGTTGCAGGATTTCTCATTTATTAGCCTAAGACCTCAATCTCTTTATTGCTTAATCTCTGTAGTACACAATTTTTTAGAATAAATGTAACAAAATGTATCCAAATATGTATCATAGTTACACTTGTTATAAGACTTCAATTAGATTTTATATCAGAGCTTGGATTGTATGCTTTAAAATATAACCAAAATAAAAAAAAAGATGTTGTTTCTAAAGGATAATTTCTTCGTGTCCCTTCACTTTTGGGACAAAAAAAAATCACTAAAATGATTTTGACTCATGTTATCTTCCCAACTACTTCTTAAGGTTGAAAATTAATTAAAAATTTTGGGTATATATCTCTTTGGCCTTTGATATATTTCAAGGGAGAACTCTGGGCAGGTTTGTATCTATCAAGTATAAGATGGCTACCAAATTAACCTAAAAATCCTAAATGCTATATTACTGAATCTTTGTTCTTTACAACATTTTCTGAGAAGAACAAAAACACTTCCATGCTTTTAATAAGGCACATTAGTACTACTAATAACTCTAAGACATGAAAATATCTGACTGTGAAGTTGATTATGTACTCAAGCAGAAAGCTGTAATAAAAAGTTTTCTGAATCCACTCTCCCTCTATAAATGTTTTCTCCCATATTATTGATGCAGATGTTGAGTTTCTTCAAAAAAATGCAAAATAATTGGACCTGAGGACTCCTTTAGCTATTAAGTATCTTTCACATTTTTACTAAATAAACATTTCTGTGAGATAAATTCTGAGTTATTCTTCTGAAACTGAGGTTCAGTAGCATCAGAAGAAAGAAAAAATATAAATAAAATATCCAAGCATACTCCCAAATATCAAACATTTGTCTTCTAGATCCACTCTCCATCTTTCTCCACTCTGCTCTCTATTTATCACATCACTAGATTCCCTTGGTCCTTGGGTTCCAGGGTAAACTTGGCTTCTTGTTAGATTTTGGCTACTGGGAAATACAAGCATGAGATCAGAAGGAGGAAATAGTGTTAGCTCTGTGTTTTCTATGGGCTTCTTACATCCTTCTACCAAAGATCACTGCTCCTGTAAGTTTGCTTTCTCTCTCTATGAAGCCGTGTCTGCAGGTTCTGATAAAGG
This sequence comes from Canis aureus, assembly GCF_053574225.1. Lineage (NCBI taxonomy): Eukaryota > Metazoa > Chordata > Mammalia > Carnivora > Canidae > Canis > Canis aureus. The sequence goes on along the minus strand of NC_135620.1, from coordinate 45,849,076 downwards.
CTCTAGCCCCTCACCACTTCTGGCCAAGGGGTGGTGAAGTTCTCCATGACAGGTATTACAAGCTTCAAGGTACTTATGTCTCTTCTAGTTTTCCTAAACCATATCCAAGTTTTCATAAATGGCTTTTTGTTAAACTATTTTAAAGTTACCCACCTTTACTGAATGGACAGAGATTGATTCAATATACAGTGACTATAAATATTGATATAATTATATGCTTTAGGTTTTTTTTGTTTGTTTGTTTGTTTTTTACAGGGCTTTAGATCAAGACCTGAGCGGAGATCTAGAGTCAGACTCTTAACAGGCTGAGCTACCCAGGCACCCCAATATGCTTTAGTTTTTATTATATTTAAGGCATTTCGGTGATTCCATTGAGCAAAGGAATACATCTCAAAATTAGATCTTCAGTTAATTTAGTTTGATATTTTCCTGATTTCGCTGACTAAAAATGCACATATGCAAGTTAGGTTTTGACAATTAGAAAGGCACTAAATATATATTACCTTTTAATAGGGTTTTCTTTAATTTGTATCTCAAGTGATTCAGCACTATTCAACAGATATTTAGTATGTTATAACTCTTAGGCATAAAGTCTCTGACCATTGGCAACATAATCTATGATATCATTTCTTCCTTTGAAATGATTAAAATCTGATAGATGCAGATATATTATGTAAAACAGGAAGAAGATTCACACGACATGTTATTTGAGCTGATTCTTAAAAGATAAGTAGAGGATTGAGTAGATGAGTCTGATGGGACAATTATTTAAGACAAAGGGCAGATGAGAAAGGGATATGAATAGGGATGTATAGGAAATGCCCTAGGAACAGAGACTGTAATATGACTGAAGTGAAAGGTATATAGGATTATTGTAAGTTTGAATAAAATAGACTGGGGTCAAATAGTGGAAGACCCTAAAATTCAAACAAAATTTAATCTTTCCATGGAGAAAAATCAAAGTTCTTTGAGCAGATGATTGATTTAGAATTATAAAGTATCTCATATCATAATCAGACATAGTTTTAAGAAAGATTCCACAAGCAGCAGATAATCAGAAGACAGGTAAAGCTAGAGGTAGGAATGCAGGAAAGAAATTAAAGCAATGGTTCAGTTAAGGGGGAATAATGTGGGGCAGCCCAGGTGGCTCAGTGGCTCGATCCTGGAGACCTGGGATCAAGTCCCGCGTCGGGCACCCTGTGAGGTGCTTGCTTCTCCCTTGCCTCTCTCTCTCTCTTTCTCTCTCTCTCTCTGTATGTCTCTCATGAATAAATAAATAAAATCTTTAAAAGGGGGGGGGATAAGGCTTTAAAACAGTAACTGTTGGAAAAGATATTTTTTAAAAATTTGTTTTCTATGAAAGCAGAGCCTGTGACAAGGCAGTAAATTCATATGACATAGTCATGGAAGAAACATGTACAGTTATAAGATAAAAAGACCATAGAAAGAACTTAAAGAAATGCAGATATTCAAAGAATTGATAACAACCAACTAAGGAGATTGAAAAGAGTAGACTTGAAATAAAAGAGAATATCTAGGAAATTGTAATTCTTGAAGACCCAGAGGAGACTGATTTGATCTAAGAAGGAAGTTAAGCAAGATGTGACAGAGTCCAAATAAAACATGGTCCAATTCTCCATCCATCCCTGTAGCTATCATTTCTGTAACATGACTTTGCAATTCCACCTGCAAACACATGGAGTCTATTTCTCTACTCCTGTTGTTACTTGTTTTAGCTAATGGAATGCAACAGAAATGACAATATACTGGTTTTGTGTATATGGCTCAAGAGACCATGCATGCTTCTACGCTTTCTTGGATTTGGACTGTTACCATATGAATTCCTCTAACCTCAGTTAATAGCCAACCAACTATCCTCAACCAGTCCATTTCAAAACAACCAGTCAGCTGATCAGATAGATTTAAGCAAGTTCCTTCCAGCTCAACTAAACAAGGTCCAAGTCAGCAGAACCACTGACAAGTAAATTTATGATCAACACTTAATGGTTATTTTAGGTTACTAGGTTTGGGGGTAGCTCATTGTGTAGAAATAGATAACTGATACAAAGAGAAATCATTGTAGGAGCAAGTATAGAGAAGAATGGTGAGAGGCAAGCTGTTAGATTATAAATTGTTGAGGAGTTACCAGGAATTGGGCAGTGGATTTTTTAAAATAAATATCTCCTTGAAGAGAACAGAATTGGAAAAGTTACTGACGGTATTTTTTTTTTTTATTGTGTGTATACAATGGATTTGACTATGTTTTAGGTGATATAAGAAAAATCTAATGGAAAGTGAGATGAACAGGCCAATGAAAGATGTATAAATGAGGTAACATATTCTTAAGAATCAGTGAGCTTGAATGCACAGATGATTAGAACAGTCTAGTAAAGGAATAGATTAATTTTTTAAAAAGAGATAAGGAGAATAAGGGCAGGTGATGATAAAGAGAAAGAACTAGGTTGGAGAGGGACATATTGTGTGAGGTCAGGTCCTTTTCAGGAAGCAATAAAATCATCTATTGAGTCAAGTTAGCTGATTTTCTCTTCTAAAAGTAAAGTTTCAAACATTGATGAAAGATATTTAAGATGTAGTCAATTGAGGGAGAAAGCGAAAAATGTTTGAGTGGTTCTGAGAGCTCTGAGAGTGGTTCTATGAATCTGGATATGAAGAAACACACTAGAAATTTGTTGGACAGGAGAAGGAAATGCATGTGAGAAATAACTGAGAGATGCACAAGAGAACTTTTTTATTTCTAAAGTTGGACTTCACTAAGCAGTGTCATTAGTAAGTAGTCCTGAATTACAATTTCTTTCTATTTGTCGTATATCGAATTAATCTTGTTGCAATAAGTAGAATGAATATAGATCATGCATGTGCAGAGTTAAAATTTTTATAATTTTGGAGTCTTGGTAATGTGTGAGTGATGTGGAGGGGAGGAACATTGTAAAGACTTTGTAACCAGGATTAGTGTTAGGAGAACAAATATAAAATATTAATAAGAAATGAAAGAATACAGTGCCGTCTGTTTGCTTATTAGGCTTGACAACAGGATTGAGAGGTTGATGAAAAAAGTTCCTGGGTCCTCTGTATAGAGACAGCAAACTATTGATATCTCCAAGATGTTGATCAGAGAGGGATGTTGATAAAGGCAAAAAGAATGGGGTAAAGGTACATTTATACAAGAAAGGAAGACTGGATTTTTAGGGCAACCTCTCAGAATGTCTTTTCTTTGACCTGTAGTCAGAAAAATCAATTGGACTCGATATCTTTACTTATAGCATAGTAACATCAACTCATAGAATTCTTAAGAAAATCAAATGAGATGAGTGTACATGAAAGTGCATTGAAAATCTAAAACCCCATACAAATGAAAAGGATTTGCTGAAGCCAAAGGCAACAATATTTAAGATAACTTTTATTAAAATTGATTTTTTAAATGATACAGGAATAAGCCTTATATATTGCTTTAAAGTAACTGGTTCTGTCTCAAAATGATCAAAACAATTAATCTAAAATGTTTGTCATAGGAGATTAAAATAATACCCTGAGTGTTGCATGTTATAAAATTTATAGATATGCTTTCATTCTGTGTATTCAACAGTCACCTAAGAAACCTGAATTCAATTACTTCTAACTCCACCAGCCTTCTATATCTTACTGCTTCTGTTATGCAATGTTTATATGAACTATTTTTCTTATCATTTTTTTGTGCTACTTGAAAGTAAGTCCTTCATGATGAGAATTATTTGCTCTGTTGGTCGACATGGATATTTATAGAGCATAAAGCCAGTTGACACATAATTTTTGAACATTGATATGTTCCCCTTGTTATCTTAAGTAGAGAAGGAAAGAACATAACTCACCCTAATAGTTTTTGCTCTAGCATTATGGAACCCAGATCACAATGAACATACAGAAAAATGAGAATTTTTAAAAATGATCTAGAATTTTATTAACAAAACTAACATTCACTCGTGAAATAAACATTAAGGCCTGCTCTGTGACAGGCACTGTGCTAAGTCCTATTTGATACCCTAATAGAATCTGGTCACTGCTTTGGAGAGCTTACAAAAAAACTAAGAAGATAAATATCTTTTTTTTAAAAATCAACTTAATTTGTTTTTTCTTTACAACATTTCATTTCAAGTTCTGGTTCAGATTATTTGGGAGGACAGGATGAAAACAAGTTATACTGAGAGAGATAGTGGTATGGGCAGGTGGTTGTGAATTACTGTTCCTGAATCTTTCTAGTTTATGTGCACATATCTCTTTTTCTCCATTTAATTCTCCTGATCTGTATAACTCCTCACTGACTCATTTAATTTTAGAGATAATTTAAAAATGAATATTCCACAAATGTAGAAGATAGTGTCTTTGATAAGTGTTGCTGGGAAAGCTGGATGGTTACATGTGAAATAATAAAATTGGTTGATTTTATCTTGCACAATATACAAAAATGACTCAAAAGGGCTTAATGGCTTAAACATAAGATCTGGAAACGTTAAAACTCCTAAAAGAAAATATAGGGGGAGATCTTCTTGACATTGGCCTTGGCAGTGATTTCGTGGATATGACACCAAAAGCACAGGCAACAAATGCAAAAATAGAAAAGTAAGATTACATTAAAATAAAAAGGTTTTGCATATCAAAATAAACCACCAACTAAATGAAAGGGTAACAAAAAAAAAATAAATGAAAGGGTAACGCTATGCTATGGGAGAAAATATTTGTAAACCATACACCTGATAAAGGACTAATATCTAAAATATGTAAGGACTTCCTAACTCAACAGAAAACACTAAGTAAATAAAACAATCTGATTTTTAAAAATAATGGGCAAATAATTGAATAGACATTTCTCCTAAGAAGACATACAAATGGCCAATAGGTATATAAAAAGGTGCTCAGCATTACTATTCATCAATAAAATGCAAATGAAGACCACAATGAGATGTCTGTCCCCTCACACCTGCTAGGATGGCTATAATGATAGATGATAGATGATAGATAGATAGATAGATAGATAGATAGATAGATAGATAGATATAACAAGTGGAAAAGAACAGGGGACCCTTGTGCACTAATGGCAGAGATATTGTAAACTGGTACAGCCACTATGGAAAACAAGTGTGAAGTTTCCTCAAAAAGGTAAAAGTAGAGCTACCATATGATTCAGCAATCCTGCTTTGGGTATATATATCCAAAGGAATTGAAATCGTGATGTCAAAGAGATATCTGAAATTCCATGTTCATTGCAACATTATTCCCAATAGTTAAGAGAGGGAAGCAACATAAATGTTCTTGATGACTGAATGGATAAATAAAATGCAATATATATCACACTCATATTGGAATATTATTCAGTCTTTAAAAAGAAGGAAATCCCGCCATTTGTGACAACATGGATGAACCTGGAGAATACTATACTAAATGAAATTAGCCAGACACAGAAGGACAAGTAACTACATGATACTAATTAGATGTAGAATCTAAAAAGAGTCAAACTCATAGCACCAGAGGGTAGAATGCTGGTTGCCAGTAGATGAGGAAGAGGAGAAATAGGGAGATTTGAGTCAAAGGGTACAAAGTCTCAGTTACACAAGATGAGTAAGTCCTAGAGATCTACTATATAGCATAGTGTCTATAGTTAACAGTCCTGTATTACATACTTAAAAATTTGCTAGGAGGATAGATCTTAAGGCAAGTGTGTGATCACAAAAAAATAAAGAGGTCAGTAAAAAACTTTTGGAGGTGAGGAATATGCATATAACATAGCTTGTGGCCATGGTTTCATGGGTATATACTTATCTCCAAACTTATCAAGCTGTGTGCATTAAATATGTAAAGCTTTCTCTATGTCCATCATACCTCAATAAAGTAGTTTTTAAAAAAATCCTTGTTCTTAGAAGATTTCATTGAAGTAACTGAAGATATATTTTTGAAGGGTGACATTATATAAAGTTAGCTCAGGTGTTTGGCTTGATTGTGAGTTCTCTAAGGCAAAAATAGTACCTTACTCATCTTGTATCCCCAATAAATACCTAGTATATTATGAGCAATAAATAATTACTTTTGACTTTTGGGAAAAAAAGTGAAGATTTCCAAACTGAATGGAAACAGAGTCTTTTTCTTTTTCTTCCAAAAAGTATTTTGAAAGAAAAGAGATGAGTTTTCCTGAAGATGCATCTAATTGTTTGGCAATAATTTGTGGTCCTTCAAAAATAGGACTAATTATCATCATGCAGGCAGGGAAACTTAGGTGGCAATTTGTAATTTTTAGCAGCTTTTTACTTGCAGCATTTTAAAGTTGCCACAGCAGGAGGTAAAGTACAAAATCATGTTTATTTGAATAGAAATATTTAAAATGCTACATTATGGAATCACTGAAGTAAAGTTCAGGGGAAATAAATGTATCTGTCCTCTGTTTATGTTATTTAAACTTCAGATGTATTCCACATAATGGTGATGGGGATTTTGGTTCCTATAATAGTCTCTTAAATGTATGTGCATCTTAAATTAATATTCGCTTACAGATATAGTCTAATACACTGGCCAGTATGGTAGCCCCTCACCAGAGGTGGCTGTTGAGAGTTTGAGTAGTCTGAATCGAGATTTGCTATAAGTGTAAAAAAGACACTGGATTTAAAACAGGGAAAAATAAAACAGCATTTTAATAATTATTGTATTTCAAGTTGAAATTATAACACTTTTTAATAAATTAAGTAAAATATATTAATAAAATTAATTTTATCTATTTCTTTTACCTTCTTAATATGGCTTTAAAAAGTTTAAGAGTATACATGTGGCTTACATCATCCTTCTATTGAATAGTACTGTCTAATAAGTACAGACTACAGTGGGATTTTTTTGTCCCCTTTAGAACACCATTTTTTTTATTACAGAAGCCTCTATTACAGAAGCCTGAGTAATAGTGATTTTAGTAACACTAGCTTAGGTTTGTATTCAACTTCTCATTTACTAAAACCATGAACACCATTTTAAGAGAGCTGCTGGTACAGAGCTCAGCACTGTCCTGCGGCATATCATATATATAAAAAATTTATATATTCCACTTACTCGGAAAAAGATTTTGCCAAAGCTTACCAATATATTTAAGCTCAATAGTTACAAATAAAGTCAAATAGAAACAAAACAAGATAGAGGAAGAACAGGTATCATTCTGAGATAAAATGTTTACTTAGCTCAAACTTTCTTACAGGAAGTAGAAGACATACCAACATCTTCTTGGCCTTATAGTAGAGTAAAACCAAAATTTGGAATCATTCATTATTAGAAACTGAATTTCTTGCAAGGTAGCTTGTAAATCTTTCTGTATGGTGGTGGGGAGTGGGAGGTGGGATGGGGGGTCGTACAGCAGAGGAACCCTGGGAGGTGAGGAATATCAGGACACCTCAACAATGTACTACTGCTATATCTAGTTATGTCACTGGTGACCCTACTTAGGTGGTCTTAGTTGCACATTTTCATCTTTGTTCTGAAATAATGGTGACATGGAGAGCTGTAGGAGACCTCTTCATCAAATTCCAAGTATTTGAAAAATCACTGGGGAAATTTTCAACAATACTATGGGTGACCAATAATATAAGGACTGATTTAATCAAAACATAACCAAACCAATAAAAAAACGTAACCACTAGCTTCTGGTGGCAGGGCCTGGGGAAGGGGCAGCAGGTGCCAAGAGGAAGGTGGCAAGAGGTAGCCCCTAAAGCAGCCCAAGAAGCAGGCCAAGGAGACAGGTAAGATAAGGCCTATGAACAGAAACATCAAGAAGAGCAGAAGAAATTCCAAGAACTAAAAGCAAAGGCTGTGGGCAGGGAAGCGCCTCCAGGCCACAGGTGGAATCAAGAAATCTGGCAAAAAGTAAGCTGTTCTTGGTGCTTGAGGCAATGGTAATCCTTAATTCCATTCCTGTTTAAACATCTAGATTCCCTGTCACAACATATGTTGCCACCGGTAGCTAGAATGAAGTGTTGTCTTAGATCTTGTTGGCCATTTAAGAATAAACTTTTGTTAAATAATCATTAAAAAAAAAAGCAAAAAAAACACATAACTTGAAGTCAATTGAAAGTTAAGCAGTACACATGGAGAACAATATTTTAGCAGTTTTAAAGAAAACCTGAAAATCTATTGAGATGGGTCACATATGAGAAGTCTTAAAAGTTACATATTGATTTTAGTCAAGTCTGAAAGAGATATAAAATTGAAGTGAGCAGAGGGAAGTAAGAAGAATGTGGTAGAAATAATGCAGGAGAGCCAGGTGAAGGCCAGAACTTCTCGTAAATTCTGAAAAGAAGTTTAGATTTTACCCTAAATGTCAAGCCTGGAAGTACAGAAAATCATTTTACATTCCAAAACATCAGTCTGACTGCTCTGGGAGCCAAGAGAAAAATTAAGATAAAGCCCCTTTGGACATAGATATGAAGATGTGTTATAAATACTTGCACGTAAGAGTTGTGAAGCTCAGGGAATAGATCAGGGATAGATATGTAACTCTGCATATCAACATATAGAGAGTGCAAGAAATCTTCTGGGAGTACATATGAATAGAAAAAAAAAAAAAAAAAACAAGGGACCTGAGCTCTGGAATATTTGGGTTTCCCTTAGAGATGCTGAAACCAGAAAAGAGAACTGAGAAGCGGCAGTTTGTGGAGCAGAACAAAAACTGGGAGCACGATACCATGGATCACGGATGACAAGAGCCCGTGTCAGGAATGGGGGGATTATCGAGTGTGCAAGAGGGGATGAGTAAGAAGAGAACACAGAGGCAGCCAGGTGATGTGTCCTCATTGAGGCCATGGTTGACACTGACAACGGGGGTTTCACTAGTGCAGATTAAGAGGCGGATTGGGAGGAGACAGAGTGGGTCCCGGAGGCACAATCATGAACTTTTTCAAGACTTTTCTACTCAAGAAGCAGCAACAGCAAGAGGAAATGATATTCATCCTGGAGCAGATGAATGAAGGACCTACATCTTCCACAGGAACAGACAGGGACAGGAGGATGGAAGCCTGAACATATATGTAAAGATTGGTCTTTTTTTTTTTTCTTAAGATTTTATTTATTTATTCATGAAAGACACACAGAGAGAGAGAGAGAGAGAGAGAGAGAGAGGCAGAGACACAGGCAGTGGGCGAAGCAGGCTCCAGGCAGGGAGCCCGATGTGGGACTCGATCCTGGAGCCCAGGGCAGGTGCTCAACCACTGAGCCACCCAGGCGTCCCAGAAAAGATGGGTCTTAAAAGAAAGGTACACTTCATTCTTTGTCATAAGAAAGCAAGCAGGTCGTACCTGAAGGGATATCTGGTGGGTGGCAGGCTTATTGGAGGAACTCTGAAGGCATTCCTCTCTTTTTCTTAAATGTTCTCAACAAAGTATAAAGTAAGGTCGTCGGCTAAGATGAAAGGAGGGTGTTTTTCTTATTACAAAAGGAATAAAGCAGTTGACTCTAACAACCAGTTGCTGTCTGGACCTGCTTTCGAGGCTGCATTCTACATTTTCCTCCTCAGCAGATGTACTGCTGTCTCTGCGATTCTAAATGATGGGAAGATCATCTACACTCAGATGTCTGATAACTGTATGTCACTTCTTATACTGTGGGGTTTGTGAGCGGTTGTGTAGGCGAGAATATACACCAAACTATCACTTCAGTCACATTTTCTTTCTTTTTTGAGTCATCAGTATTTAGAGCAGTTCTGAAGGATAGCTACGACATTATCCATACAACAGGAGGCCGGGGTTTAAAACAAAGGAGGCTAACATTTATGTTTCCCTGAAACAATGTCTATATAGAAACTGAACTTAGACTATATTCCTGTTCATACACATGAAGATTGTAAACACACATACCACAACTGGAGTAGGCCAGATAAATGCATCTATTTTATTTCTTCAGAGCTACCAAAACTTTGATATCAGAGGACAAACATGAAGATAGGCGTTTGAATAGTGATTATCATATATTATTGCAATTTATTTTTAAGATAATCCCATTTTTTTTACGTGATAATTTCAGGCTGAATTATACTTTATGTGCTAGAGTGGTCATTCTTTAGCTGTTGGAATTGAAGGTAGCACTGGAGTTTCTATCTTGAGGACATTGATGAATCTTTAAAGATCAGCAGTTATGGGGAGAGTTTAGAAATATTACTTTGAAGAGCCGCCTTGGTGGCTCAGTCAGCTAAACCATTTGACTTGGGCTCAGGTCATGATCTCAGGGTCCTGCGATTGAGGCCTCTGTTGAGCTCCACGCTCAGTGGGGAATCTGCTTGTCCTTCTGCCCCTCCCTCGGCTCGAGCTCACTCTCTCTCTCTCTTAAGTAAATAAACAAAATCTTTTAAAAAATACTAGTTTAAAGTGACAAAAGCCTTAGTTTTATCCTTTGGCAGTAGTTCATTCTTTTCTGTTTAATTGGTGTTCTGCACTTATCCTTTATGAGTTGATAATTAGATACAATTTTTAGGTGTGTAATTTCAATCTGCTTTGGAACAATCCATTTGTAACTTTACTTTCTTTTAGCATTAAGGGCTTTTCTGAAAAGGTGTTTCTACAGCAAATGTATAGTATGTCCAATTTGGAGACCTATGAGACAACTAATCCTAGAAAATCATAGGGGACTTCTAGGTATAACATGGTATATCTTGGACTCTAGAGTCAGGCAATCCTGAATTACAGTTTTGCCATCTCCACTGAGTTGTATGTAGGTCACTTATCCTTTCTTAAATTGTCTTTTGCATAAAATGGAGAAAATATGAGTATCATTGCAGATGTTGTAAGGATACATTGAGAGGGTAAATATTAAACATGTCTGCAAAGTATTGGACACGTGCTATGGCAGCAGTGGCAGTAGCATTTTTGGAAAGCAGCGTAGGTGGAATTTCTTCATGGAGGGAGTGGTTCCCATATATTTAATTTTTAATTTCCTCATCTCTCTTGTTAGACTTTTCATTTTTAATTATTAAAATGCAAGCTTATTGTAGGTAGATGTGATTTGCATTTTATTTCCTCTAATTTGATGCATGGAAAATATGAGCCATAAGAGTAAAACTGAATCTACAAACTCATCACTCAGCTTAAGAACTGAAATATGTAACAAACACTGCTTCATTAGTGAGGTGCTCCTTTACTGTAGCATTGTCCCGACTCATGGTCAAGGACAATTGTTATTTTGAGGTTTGGATTTATCGTTTTCCCTTTTAAAAATATACTTTTATCACATATAAAAGTATTGCTAGCTTATATTTGCAAATACTTCAGAGTATGCTAGATATTCCCTCAATTTCATCAATTTAGCTCATTATAATGAATTTAGATTCTCTTAAAGTAGTTCAACCTTTTCCCCAGAAATAATGACATTTTGTGAGTAATGAAGAAATCTAGCATAGACAAGACAAGATTTTCTTATTTATTTAGGAATTTCTAGCAAGTACTATATTTGACCCATTTGACCTTGAGGGACTCCAGAGAAAAAACACAAATTGACCTCCTAGCCAGTCTCAACAGAATTTGAACCAGGTTTGTGTAAATCTAGAAAACAAACAAGCAAACGACCCCTTTCCATAATTTATAGTAGGGTAAGAGGTTTATACGTCCATTTTTCTGGTGTCTTATTTTTGTTCTGGTGTCTGAACACTTAAGATCCATTCTGGTCTTCCTAATCAAATCTCTTTCCCATTACAACTATTATATTTGTCCACTCTTTCCTTTCTCCCATATGTTATACATTATTTTTAATTGTGCTTTGTTAGTTTAAAAAAAAAAAAGGATACCAGAAAGTATTCCCCTGTGTGAAATCTGTCCATTACTATTATAGAGGAGTTGACTACCTGGACTTAATGAATTTTTTATTATTTCCTCTGATGCATTATTTCCTTTTATTAAGATTTGGGATATGGGGCACCTGGGTGGCTCACATCATGATCTCAGGATTGTGAGATCAAGCCCTACATTGGGCTCCACACTCAGCAGAGAGACTGCTTGAGATTCTTTCTCTCCCTCTCCCAATCCTTCTCCCATGTACCATAAAATTAGTTCTGATTTTGAGTACTTTGGTGGTATTTTGGTAGCATTGCTTCAGCATTGTTATATACATGTCATTTTTCATGGCATAACACTATTTTTCTTTTATTTGCATATGAATTTTGCTGTCTCTACCAAAAAAAAAAAGCAAAACTGAGGATAAAATTTTCTTTCTAGTCTTCCAAACTCCTTCAAGAAACAATTTATACATGTGACTTGTATGAGGGATTACAGTGTGAACTTAATATTGTATCTGTGTGATTACTTACCTATAATGGAAATTGTTTTTTGGTTATCAGTCAAATGTAATTGCTTAAGCAATGTACCAGGGACTGTATTAGGTATTGGGAATGTTGCTACCAATAATCCATCCAGGAGCTACCAGTAATATATTTGTGAGAATATCTGTATTAGTTTTTCATTACTGCTATAACAAATTTGCAAAGACTTGGTGGCTTAAAATACCATACATTTATTATCTTAATAGAGTTCTGGATGTTAGAAGTAAGAAACATCTCAGAGGGCCAAACTCAAGGTGGGAGAAGGGGTATGTTTCTCCTGGAGGCTCTGGGAGAGAATCTGTGCTTCCTTAACTTTTCCAGTGGTTAGAAGTGGTGCAGTTTCTTGATTCAAGGTGCCCTCCCACCTTTAAAGCCAAAGGGACCTGGTGGCCAGTGCAGTCTTTCTCAGGCTGTGTCACTTTGACATTGGCTCTCCTATTTTTCTTTTTCACTTATAAAAATCCTTCTGATTCCATTGAGCCAGGAAATTCTCCTTATCTGTTATTCAGAGTCTCTTTATCTTAAGGTCATTTAATTAGCCAACTTAACCCCCACCCCATTTAATATATTTACAGGTTGTGGAGATTAAAATGTGTATATCTTTGGGAGGTCATTATTTTGCCTACTGCAAGTACTCCACAAATCCAAGCACCATGCCTAGGTTTTAGACCACTAAAGTAAATAACTGGAAGTATCATTTGTAAAATTTGGGTATAAAACATCCTTTACATTATGCATTACATAGAAGTGCTGCAAAACTTTATTTTTGGTTGATTTATTTGGATAATTATTCTTAGTTCTCCAGTTGATTTTGCATAAGTTAAAATAACATAGATTTAAGCTCTTAACCAAACATAAGAGTTCCAGTTTTAGAATTGTATTAATTTTAGAAACAAAGGACAGTAAGGGATACTTATGAATATTAATTAAGTAGGTTCTAAAATAAATTATAAGTGAATAAAATTTCAGAACCTAATGACTCAGCTTCTGTGTAAAACATATTAAAGATGACAGCACAGTTCACCATTACCGTGTTTTCTTTAAATTCTTCTGATCTTATTTATTTAGCATTTCAGGGTCAAAAAAAAATATTAGGTATTTGATTTGAGCATATGAATTTTTAACTGTAGGGCATCTGACTCCGACTCTGTCAGGACCTTCTGACCTTATAGCTTGAAATCATTTGATTTAGTCAGCAGACATGATGGTCACTGTTTCATGTATAAACAAAAGCCTTTTTTTTTTTTTTTTTTTGTCTTTCAAACTGGATTTAAAATTCACTGACATGGTAGAAATAGAATCTGGGCTGAATATCATGGAGTAATTAACATTATATTTATGTTGTCATAAAAATTACCATTTTCACTGATGCTGAGCCAAGATAGTTTGCAGCACGCATTTCTAAAAGACTTCCCATCTTGTTGTTTATTTCAAGGTGTCAGGGTATGCTTTTGCTAACTCATTGGTTTGGGGAAAGTATTTGATGAGCCCTGAATGCTTAAAAGCATAGGTCAGTGAATTTTGATTGGTGAAGGAGTCTTCATTTTATATATTGGGCATAAATTTGGAACAAGAATAATCATAATAAAAGATTCTTTTAATTCTTAAGCACAACAAGAAACTTTGGAGCATCAGTGGTCTGCTTCCTCCCCAAGGCTATCTCTATTTGCTATGATTTCGAATTCAATACTAAACTGAATTGCATTTCTCTTTGCATTTCTCAATTCATCCTATGTCATGAGATTTTAGGCACCCTCTTTTAGGCCAAATCGCATGGCTAACTACTGAGCAACAATCATATGTTATTTAGATATACATAGATTTTATGTATTCAATGAACATCTTTTTACTGAGAAATAACCTTATATCTCTGTTTTGGAAGCAATAGGTTTGGCCACTAAAATAAACCTCCCGTTTTACATGGTTAACCAACCCAAACTTTGCAAAGAGGTTAAAACTATCCAGGGTCTTTTTATATATGTACACTAACTACATGAATGGGTTTTTAAATTGTTTTTCATTTAGCTTTCATTTTGTTTTGCTTTGATTATTAAGTACTTAGAGGATCAAAAACTAAACTTGGATTGAATCTCACCTCTACCTTTTTAAGATCTTTGATTTTCATTTCCAGGGATATAAACGGAAAATAATAACACCTATCTCTCTAAATTACAATGATTAAAGAAAATAGTATGTTTCATTATCTAACATAGTATCTTATTCATAGCAGTTATGCAAAAGCCTTTCTTTCTTTTTTCTTTCTTTCATTCTTTCTTTCTTTTAAATTTTGTGGTGTATTTTCCTTTTTTTTCCTCCTTTTCAGTTACTAGGGTGGTGAATTCAGGTTACTTTTTCAAGTTGCATTGTGTTGCTTTCCACCTAGACTTTATGGTGACATAGGATGAAAAATTGGTTGTTGACATTTATTATGATGAAATAAAGGGTAAAAAAGGGTTTTGAAGTTTTGAATATAAATATCACAGAGGACAAAGGAAAATTAGAGATCCCCAATCTTTATAGGGTAATGAGATAATCTTCAAGATGGCACCTATAGGGTACAACCACCAAACCTAGAGAAATAAATAAAATAATTTCTTAAATCTTATTAATGGTTTGTTGAATAGCATCGGCCTGCTTAGTAGATAATATTTCTACATAGTCATAGGCTTTTATCTTGAGAAGTAGAATTTCTTTCCTTTTAATTCCTGTGCATCTCAGAAAGCTCTGGTGTTCTTGAAATATAATATAATTAGTGAGAAATCTTTTACTAACACAGGCTCAGTGGGGATATTTGAGAGTAAAAAAAATTAAATGGTTATAGGGAAATTTGTGTGCTTTCCTTATATTATTACACCTGCATTAGCATACCTTCAGCTTCAGTCACTTGTTAAGAAGAAAATTTTGAAGAAAAAATTTTAGGTACCTCAAAGAGTATGGGTAAAGAGTTATTCAAAGTTAAGACAAAGGTCACCAAATACTAGTTAAAAACTCACATATATTATTTATTGCTTAATTGTTTTACAATGTAAACTTCTTAAGTTCAGGGAGCACATTTATTATTATATATTTCCAAGTACTTCAGGTTGTTCTTTATCCTCTGGAAAATTAATAATTTATTAAGAAATGTTATGCTGTCCTGTTTAACAAATAAGTGTATGAAAATTCTTTGAAAATGGAAATCTATGAACAAACAAAAGTCAGCCACTCTAGGAACAATGATGACTTTGGTGGTGATAATGATGATGATAACGATGGTGGTGGTGATGGTGATAGTTGAAAATAAAAAGATCATAATAATGGCTAAAAAATTAAAGTGGGGCAGGATTGACCAGAATACTAAAGATGTGGAGGTTAGTATACTGGGTAGACTGGTGTAAATACAGATCATCAAATAATAATAATCTCTTAGTAAATAAAGGAATTTATCATTTACTGTGTAGTGTTGCTGTGGTAGAAACTCAGATGAAGCAGATGACATTTTTGTCTCTAGTATAATAATAGTTGAGAATAAAATATATGGACACAAACAGCAATAACTATGTTGCTGGGTGAGGTTTAGAGGAAAGAAGAGACAGCTTCTGCTTCAGAAAGGTGATCAGAAATTCTAAAATAAGGTATCAAACTAGAAACTTTTTCTGGGGAAAAGTTACAGTTTTTCATCACTAATTAAATGTGAGTATAATAAAGTTTTTAATCTTGAAAGACCAGGGGATGGGTGCCATGAATAGAAATTTAAAAATGAAAAGGAAATTTTAGTAGAAGACAAATAGCCATGATGGGGTCTGGTTTTGTGGGACTCTGAGGGAATAGATACTTTCCTTCTTCTTGGGGGGTAGAATTAGGCATTTCAAAAAGAGGCATCAAACCTGAGCCTCTAAGGAGGAGTGATGGGATGGAAGAGGGAGATCAGGTAACATTAAGGCTTGAGAAGACACATTGGAGGAGTACAGAACTCTTGTGAGGAGAGGGTTTGGGAGAGGCCTGCTGAAGTGAAGATATGTTAAGTCCAGGTAGAGATGTCAAGGGGCCCAGGGAAAAGGGGCGGTAAATATTCAAGTTGAAAGAGAGAGGACTGTGTTGGAAATACAGAAATCTGAGCCATCTGAGGAGAATTGATAATTGAAGCTTTATGACAGGACATAATGGGTTATAGGTAGAACTACAAGGAATAACACAAGGATCCAGACAACTTAGGGATGGCCTATGCTGATGAACTAAGACGAACCAGAAGATAAGCAAGAAATGGAGAAAGAAGAATCAGACTAGTAATAGACAAACTAGAACAGTGTTCTCAGAAACAGCACCCCGAGAGGAGAAATTATTTAAGGGTGGTCAGCCTTAAATGTGTAACATTGTAGGAGGATCAAGAAATGTTTTGTGAATGAATGAATGTGGTTGAACTGGAAGTAGATGTATGTTATGTAAAAATATTGCCATCCTACTCTTAGACTCCACTGACTGATAAAATTATTGACTGTAAATATCTTTTCATTCATTGGTATACCTTTGTCCATATCATTTATGGTTACTTCAATAAAGAAGAATCCGGAGCATATGTGCTTCTTTTTAATTTCATGTATCTTTGTACATACTTTCTCAAGTGCCTTGTACATGATTTTATATTCTGTTGTAACGGCAGTTTTTCTTTGCACAAAAGATTTGCTAACAAGAGCTCTGATTTCTCAAGTGAACCCAAACATTTCTAATTAAATGTGTGTTTAGTATCTTTCAGAGAAAAATTCCTAATGCGTCCATTGGAATTAGTAAGCAGTTCGTGTCTATGATAATAACAATAGAGTTTGGTGACTTTTAATCTTTGGGTAGAAAACTCCTTGTGATAATTAAGTAAAAAAGTCTTGCAGAATTCTTGTGCTTTTATTTCCATAATACTATTTTTGATAATTTGTTAAACTTAAAGAGAGTGGTTAAGACTTTTTTTTTTCCATAAGTAAAGGAAAAGTCAGGAACAAAAGTTTGTCTCTAATTTAAAATGCTTAGTTTTTGGTATTTTTTAATATTTTAGCTGATTCTCTAATGGCTTCCATGCATATGTCATATTTACCCAATTTAACTGTAAGATTATGGGAAGACACTATTTTTATAACTTTTTCTTTTATGTTGTTTTAATTAGTCATGTCACAGCACAATATCCTGCCCATGAAGCACAACGGTAAACTGAGTATCTGTTAAATGGACCCAAAAGAAGAATTTTCTACATTTACATGTCCCTATGATTCTTTTAATTTTCTATCATTAAGCATAATTAGAGTCATCTCATTTTTTATGAATTTTTGTAGGAAAAACCTCACAGATGAACTTAGAATATACATACCTAAAAGGATATGTTTCCTCATGTTATCAACAAAATAAATATTTTGAACTTAAAACCAGAGAAATGAAATAAAAATGGAATACTCAAGTTAGAACAAAATTTGATACAGAAATATATCCTACAGAATAAAAGAAGTAAAAGGTCAAAAGATTGCAAAATAAGAATGAGATATGAGAGTTTTCTTTATTTTTTGTTTATTTTTCATGACTAAAACATAACTCATTCTTTTTACCTCTGACAGTAACATTTGTGCAGAAAGGTCATTTTCATTAACCTTAGGTTTATAATTTCCAGCCTCCCTGCCCAAAGGCATTGCTGTTATTTACAATTTTTCTTAGTCCTATGGAAAACCAAACAACTATCAGTGTAAGGCTAATATATGTTAAGTGCCTTAGGCACATTTCAATTAAGTATTAACATAGATTGGAAAATTTCCAAAAACATTTAGTAAATATTACTTTCAATCATTTTCATTAAAATTAAGAGCAAATGTTAATAAGTCATATGCCAGGGAGCTGGGGGAATTGAAGTCTTAGCTTATAAAGGGCTACTTGTACTACTGTAGAAATGATTTTAGTAGAATTCAGCTGTATATTATCTGATTCCATTAAATCCTGCATTTTGTGTGGGTAGAGGATGGGAGTTCTATGCAAATTAATTTTATTTTAATACTTTTATATAGTGACTTCATATTTTACTAAGTATTTACTAGATACAAATATATTGAACTGGTGTGTGAACAAGCTGAAAACAACATCGATCCATCATTAACAGTATTTTACAAAAATACTTGAACATGAGCTTGGATAAATCAGTTGAACATCTTTATAAGAGGAGCCAATGACACAAAATTGTGTCTGTGAGAATTTAAAAAAATACTAATAAAGAATTAATTAAATGGAATATATTGCTGAACTATCAAAATAATTCAGTAAGTATAATGGCCCAAATTTACCTCACAAAATAATATTACATATATATGGACTTTAAAAAAAAATCGGCCTACCTCACTTAGTTACCCTTTATTTTATTTTATTTTTTTATTTTTTTTATTTTTATTTTTTTATGATAGTCACAGAGAGAGAGAGAGAGAGAGGCAGAGACATAGGCAGAGGGAGAAGCAGGCTCCATGCACCAGGAGCCCAACGTGGGATTCAATCCTGGGTCTCCTGGATCGTGCCCTGAGCCAAAGGCAGGTGGTAAACTGCTGCGCCACCCAGGGATCCCTTATTTTATTTTTAAATAAAAGGTCTTTAGTTACATACCAGTATACAAATCTACTGGTATTATGCACATTTTAAAAAGTGATATTTTGTCAGATTTAGTCTATCCTATGTATAACATATATATTTATGTGTGTAATATATATAATATATATAAAATTTTGAAGTTTACCTTTAAAAGATATTACCCATAAATACTGATTTCTCCTTCATTTCTTCTATTAAAATTAATGAGATATAAGGCCAGACAATGAAATATGAACAAGTTAAGGATTTAAATAGTGTTATTGCTGGAATAGTTGTAGCATTTTTGTTGTTGTTCTATTTCCTTGCTTTATTTTTTAAAATTTTAATCCCAGTGTAGTCAGCATATGGTGTTAAATTAGTTTCAGTTGTACAATATAGCGATTCAACAATTATGCACATTAATCAGTGTTTGTCAAGATAAGTGTACTCTTTAATCCCCTATACCTATTGCATCCATTCCCTTACCCATTTCCTCTCTGATAGCCATCTGTTTGTTTTCTATCATTAAGAGTCTAGTTTTTGGTTTGCCCTTCATTTTTGACCCTCTGATCATTTATTTTGTTTCTTAAGTTCCACATAAGTTAAATGATATGGTATATGGGTCTTTATCTGACTGGCTTATTTCGCTTAGTATTATACTCTCTCACTCCATCCATGTTGTTGCAATTGTCAAGATTCTATTCTTTTTTGGCTGCATAATATTCCATCTTATGTATACATATATAAAATATATACAATATTTTGAATGTTACATATATAAAACTTTTTCTTTATCCATTCATCTATCAATGGACACTTGGAGTACTTCCATAATTATAGTAAATAATGCTGCAATAAACATAAGGGTATATATATATATATATATATATATATATATATATATATATATTACTTCAAATTCATGTTTTTGTATTCTTTGGGTAAATACCCAGTAATGCAACTACTGAATCATAGGGAAGTTTTATTTTTAATTTTTTGAGAAATCTCCATATTGTTTTCCACAGCAGCTGTACCAGTTTTCAGTCCTGCCAACAGTGCTAGAGTTCCTATTTCTCCAACTCCATTCCAGTGCTTGCTGTTTCTTGTGTTTTTTGATTTAGCCATTCTGACAGGTGTGAGGTGGTCTCATTATGGCTTTCATATATGGCATTTATTATGTTGAGGTATGTTCCATCTAAACATTGAAGGATTTTATCATGACTGGATGTTGTGCTTTGTCAAATGCTTTTTTTGCATATATTGAAAGGGTCATATGATTTTATCCTTTCTCCTGTTGTTGTGGTGTATCATGTTGATTGATTTGTGAATATTGAACCATCGTTGCATCTAGGAAAAAAATCCCACTTGATTGTGGTGCTTGATTTTTAAAATATATTGTTGGACTCAGTTTGCTAATATTTCGTTGAACATTTTTTGGCCTTATGTTGATCAGAGGTATTGGCTTATAGTTTCTTTCTTTCTTTCTTCTTCTTTCTTTCTTTCTTTCTTTCTTTCTTTCTTTCTTTCTTTCTTTCTTTCTTTCTTTCTTTCTTTCTTTCTTTCTTTCTTTCTTTCTTTCTTTCTTTCTTTCTTTCTTTCTTTCTTTCTTGTCTTTATTTGGTTCTGGTATCAGGGTAATGCAGGCTTCATAGAATGAGTTGGAAGCTTTCCTTCCTCTTCTCTCTCTCTGTCTTCGGAATATTTTGAGAATAGTTATTAACTCTAAATGCTTGGTAGAATTTACCTGTGAAGCCACCTGCTCCTGGATTTCTGTTTGTTAGGAGTTTTTTGATTACTGATTCATTTTCACTGATGATATCAGTCTCCAAGTTTTCTGTTTCTTCCTGATTCAGTGTTGGGCAGTTGTATGTTTCTAGAAATGTATCCATTTCTTCTAGGCTGTCCAATTTATTGGCATATACTTTCTCATAATATTCTCTTTTAATCCTTTGTATTTCTGTGGTGTCTGTTATTTCTCTTCTTTCATTTGTTTTTTTTTTTTAATTTATTTTTTATTGGTGTTCAATTTACTAACATACAGAATCTTCTTTCATTTGTGATTGTGTTTATTTGGATCCTCTCCCTGCCTCTCTGTTTTTCTTGATAAGTCTGGCTAAAGGTTTATTACTTTTGTTTATCTTTTCAAAGAGCTAGCTCCTGGTTTCATTGATCTGGTCTATAGTGTTTTTTTTTTTTCTCTTTCATTTATTTCTACTATAATCTTTATTATTTCCTTCCTTCTACTGGTTTTGTGTTTTGTGTTCTTTTTCTAGCTCCTTTAGGTGTAAGGTGATTTATTTGAGATTTTTTTTTTTTTATTCTTGAGATACAACTGTATTGCTGTAAACGTCACTCTTGAGCCATTGTGTTTGGCTTTTTTTGTTTCCCTATATATATTTTTTTTATTTTTTGGTTGACATATTTATTGCTTAGTAACATGTTATTTAACCTCCATGTATTTGTGCTCTTTCCAGATTCTTTTCCTGTGGTTGTACAGTGTTGTGGTCAGAAAAGATGCATGTTATAACACTGATCTTTTTGAATTTGTTAAGACTCATTTTTTGGCCTAATATGTGATCTGTTTGGGGGAATATTCCTTGTGCACTTGGCAAGAATGTGCATTCTGCTGTTTTAGGATGCGATGTTCAGAATATATCTGTTAGATATGGTCCAATGTATCATCCAAGGTCACTGTTAATTGTTCATTTTCTGTTTGGATGATCTGTCCATTGATGTAAGCAGAGTGTTAAAGTCCCCTGCTATGTTTTTATTACTATCAATTTTTCCTTTATGTTCATTATTAGATGCTTTATGTATTTGGGTGCTCCAATGTTGGATTCATAAATATTTACAATTGTATCTCCCTGGTGGATATTTCCCTTTATGATTATATACTGTCCTTCTTTTCTTTTGTTAGAGTCTTTGTTTTAAAGTCAATTTTGTCTAACATAATGGTTGCTACTCCAACTTTCTTTTGACATCCATTTTCATGATAAATGCTTTTCAATCCCCTCACTTTTAATCTGCATGTATCTTTAGGTCTGAAATGATCCTCTCGTAGGTAGCATATAGAAGGGTCTTGTTTTTTTATCCATTTTGTCACTGTGTGTCTTTTAATTGGAGAGTTTAGTCTATTTACATTCAACAAATTATTGACAGGTATGTACTTATTGCTATTTTATTTGTTTATGGTTGTTTTATAGTTCTCTGTTCTTTCCTTACTCTGTTCTTTCACAATTAGTTGGCCCTCTTTAACAATATACTTGGATTCCTTTCTCTTTATTGTTTCCATCTCTAGTACTGATTTTGATTTGTTTGCCATTTGTTTTTTTATATAGCATCTTCTGTTATAGAAGTGTAAATTGTTGATAGTTGTTTAAGTCTGAACCCATTCTTTACTCCTCTCCCCACATATTTTAGGTATATGGTATCATACATTATATCCTTTGGTTTTATGAGTCTCTTGACTGATTTTTACAGATGTAATTACTTTACTGCTTTTGTGCTTCTATTTTTCTTATACCTACATATATCTTTCCTTTCTACTCAGACAGTCCCCTTTAACATTTCTTGTGGGGCTGGTTTATAGGTCATGAATTTCTTTAGCTTTTGTCTGAGAAACTCATTATCTCTCCTCCTATTCTGAATGCTAGCCTTGCTGGATAGAGTATCCTTGGCTGCAGAGTTTTTCTTTTTTTTTTTTCTTTTTATCATATTGAATATATCATGCCACACTCTTCTGGCCTGCAAAGTTTCTGCTGAACATTCAGCTAATAGCCTTATGGGCTAACCCTTGAATGTAAATGTTTTCTTTCCTTTTGATGCTTTTAAAATTCTCTTTTGTTATCAATACATTTTGCCATTTAAATTGCTGTGTGTCTTGATGTGGACCTCCTTGTGTTGATTTTGTTAAGGGTTCTTTGCACCTCCTAGGTCTGAATTTCTGTTTTCTTCCCCAGATTCAGTAAGTTTTCAGCTATATCGTCAAGTAAATTTTCTACACCTTCTTATTTCTCTTCTTCTATGATCCCTATAATGTGAATGTTATTATGTGTGAGTCTCCTGTTTTCATTTTGAATTATTGTTTTTTATTTCACCTGCTCAGATTGATTTCTTTCATTATTCTGTCCTCCATGTTGATAGTCTGTTCTTGTGCTTCCTCTAGTTTGCTTTTTTATTCCATCTGGTATATTTTTTATATAATTTATTTAGTTCCTCATCTTTAATTTTTTAATGTTTTCCTGTCTTTGTTAAGGAGCTCAATGTGGTCCTCCTCTCTTTTCTCAAGTTCAGTGAGTATCTTTATGGTTATAATATAAATTATCTATTCGGTATATTACTTGCCTCTATTTTGAATAGCTCTCTCTATTGTTTTGTCCTGTTCTTTCACTTGGGATATGTTACTCTGTCTCATAATTTTGTCCAACTCTCTGTTTCTGTTTGTTAGGAAAGTGAGTGACATCTCCTGCTCTCAAAAGTAGTGACCTTATGAAGAAAAGGTCCTATACTACCCTGTGGTACAATGTCCCCTATCCCCTAGAACCTGCTCCAGGGGAAGTGCTTCCAGGGAGGTCTCCTGTGTGTTGCATGTGTCCTCCTGTTGTAGCTTAGTTATTTTTTCCTGTAGTAAACTTTTCTGTAATGGCTTTCTTTACTTATTGTGGGCAGTGTTTGGTTCCTGTGCTATAATAGTGAACTAGTCTGGAGCTACCTGGGGCTTTACTTAAATCAGACCAGACATTTGCCAGAGATGCTATATCACTGAAGTGAAGGGTTCTCTCCCTTTGTTGTCCCTGAGAAGCTTTCATTGGCAGGTGGGGCCTGCAGTCAGACCAGCAGTCTGGCCCCAGCCCACTGCTGGGCCATAGTCTGACTGATGTGTGTATGGTTATCATTCTCTCTTCCCAGGAAGGAGTCTCTTTGGAGTGGTTTTGGCCCCTGTTGGGGCTGCTTGCACACTGTGGATCTTGTGGTACTACTCTGGATGGGCTCCAACCAAGAGTATATTTGAAGGATTGGGTCCACAAAATACATGGTGGGTGGGACTTGCAGTACTAGCAAGCTAGGTGAAGAGTGTTAGCCCTTTGCCGGTTCCTGCAGGTGGTCCTGTGTTTAGGCTGGGGAGTGGGAGGAGGGAAATTGTTTCTGCCACTCCTTTGTTCCTGAAGAAGTCTCCCAATGATTTCTACCCCTCCAGCACATGCTCTGAGATTAATAAACAAATATCCCTCCTGTATGTCCCACATGTTTTTCAAGCTGTTGTTTCTTTTCTTTCTTTCTTTTTTTTTTTTCTTGAAGATGCTTTCCTTTTTTTTTTTTTAAGATTTTATTTATTCATGACAGACATACACACAGAGAGAGGCAGAGACACAGGCAGAGGGAGAAGCAGGCTCCATGGAGCCTCCTGGAGACATGGGACTCGATCCCAAGTCTCCAGGATCACACCCCGGGCTAAAGGCAGCACTAAACCACTGAGCCACTGGGACTGCCCATAAACTGCTGTTTCTATAATGTATCTCCATGGGCTGTTTGTTGTGCTCTTCTTTAAGGGTGGGGACTCAGTTTCTTTTGCCCTTTCTCTCAGAGCCTTGGGCACTGATTTTTAAAGTTCCAGATTTTAAGTCCTACTGGTTGTAAGAACTTGTGAAATTCATCCCCTCTGGTTTTCAAAGCCATACATTATAGGGATTTCTCTTCCCGGTGTGGACTCCCTGGTGTGAGCAGCCCTTTCTCTCCTTTTTCAGCCCTTACAGTCCCTCCCTTCTATGGACACAGTTCTGTGGCTCTGCTTAGCTCCTGACCATGTCTTCACCCAGACCATTCTCTTTGATATGGCCTCTTCTTTACATTTAATGGTACAATTTTCTGCCAGCCTTCAGGTTGTTTTCTGGGCCATTGACGCTGATGATATTTAGTTGTAATTTTGTGACAAGATTTGCTTCTGGTCTTCCTACTCTACCATCTTCTCTTTGTCTGTCACTATAGATTAAATATTTCAAAGGAAATGTTCACAATATCTATTTAACTTTTCATCTTTGGCTCCTAGTGCATAGACTGACACACATAATAGTGTTCAATGTATTGAAAGAATAAATTAATAACAAGGTGTGTAGACAAACAGAGTAAGATTAAGTGTAGCAGGATGAGAATACTATTAATAATTGTTAAGGCAAAATGACTAATACTTGTGATTTGAAGTACATCCCAACAGAATTTAAAAATCTTCTGGATTCAGTATGTTTCAAGGATTATTACTACAGATAAAGATGACTGATTCATATGAGGCTAAATAGGTAACACTTAGAATTGGCATTTTGCCACACATGCTCAGTATGCAACTAATCCTTAATATGGTGGGGTCAGCAAAAGAATAGGAATTGATTTGCATTAAATATATTATAATTAATTATAAAGGTATATAAATTATAGTTTGATACATTATTTTAAAATCTTTCATAATAATTATTTGATGATTCTCAATTGTTTCCATAGTTCCAAATTTAAAAATAAAAATTTTTCAACTGTTTATCTAGTCATGAGCCTGAACTCCTGATAAATTCTGCAGACACTGACTCTACTAGCATGATCCATATCTCCATCAATGACCAAGTAGAGGCAGTTTTCAACTGAATTATTTCCAAAGAATCACACTTTTACGGTATACTGCATTTATTATTATTTTAAATTAAGGAATGTATCTTTGAAATATTAGAGGGTTATTAGTAAATAAATAACATATATAGCATAAGTAAGGTATCTTCCATATTGATTAACAGATCAAGTAAAATTATCCTTCTTCATGTAAGTAGACAGTGGGAACATGAAAATTGTTGTTTTTTTCTACTCTTGTCTCTAATTTAATATTTATGACTTTGGTCTTGATTTCCATGAGTTATTTCCTGTGTGACTCAGGCAATTTTTACTGATGAAGAAAAGACTTCTGTGACATTTTTTCCTGGAAGCTAGCATCAAATTGTTGACTTCTTTTCAGTGACCTTCAAAGGGTAATGATAATGCATCATTACTAATCTATATTGAAGTTGAACTTTTAACCTTTAGACCAAGAATTGTATATATTGGACATCTATATTCATGATTTCTATATTTTATTTCATTTCATTTTTTGATAGTTAATGTATTTTATTTCTTTGTGAAAAACTTATCAAGAGTGCTTTCACAGTGCTTGCCTCCTAATTATTTTTGTATTTTTTAGAATATTTACCTTTTGAGGCATCTGTGAAAAGACATGGGGAATTCATATAAATGTATTTGTAAGAGTAGTTAGGAACTTTAGGACAAAATTATATGCAGTTCAATTACTTTAAGATTGATAATGGCCACAAAAAGTGTGACACACATATTGTACAAAAGCAGTCTATGGTTCCTTTAATGAGCAGTTATTGTGTATAGACCATGTAACTACTCTTCCAATTGTATAAAATTCCAGTTTTATCTTGATTGCTAGTAACTTAAATCAAGTAGGTACATATTCATAGTTCAACTGAAAAGGATTTGCTATTCTTCACTTAGCAGTAAATTTGAGTTAGTAGCAACTAAAAGTTTTAGAAATATAAAACAGATTATATAACCTTAGATTTTGTATGCCTTTATACATGAAACCTAGTACTACATGCTTATACAGCTGTGAAGTCGTGTAGAACTCATACTGTGGTGATACCAGTTCTCATTTCCAGCCATGGGTGGTTTTAGGACAGAACTGATAGGCACAAATGTGGAGTTTTTTTGATGAGGTCTGTTCTTCCATTGAAACTGAACACATTATTTTGAGTCATATATATACTTGGTTGCTGAATCTCTCATTACTACCTTTGGATAGGTAAGCAAAGGAAATGCTTTCTCTCCAAGCTTCCTACAAAATTCTACTATTATATCTTCGATACTTAGCAGGATACTTAGCAGCCCAACTGATTATTCCAATTAAATGAGGGCTTAACCCAAATATAACAGAAAATAACATTCAGACAAGGGGTTATCTTTCTCTCATCTCTAGATGTAAAACATGCAAGAGATTCATTAGGATACTCTTTGTCAAGATCTTCAGAACGGAGGGGTCTGAGAATGGATACAATTAATGTGTAGTAATCATACACTAGTTGTCTAACCAGCCTTTATCTTTAAACTGGAAATAATATTTTTTGCCTTTGGGAAGATAGAATCTCCCAACTACAAAAATGTAGTAAAGGCTGCCAATTATAGCAACTAATTCTCTTTATAAAAATATAATCTAAAGCAGTCACAGTTTTTCCCTGGAATTTTTTTAAAGTTGAAAACAAAATAATTCCCAAGTTTGCAATCAAAATAATGTCTCTTGTGACTACAGGATTAAGGTCTGGAGTCTAAAAACTAATGGGCAGAGAGAAGCAGAGATGATAGGCGACATATGGTAGTATTTGAATCTCTACTTCTCATATTTCTGTGGCTCATGAAGATTGTTTATTATTTATTTATTTATTTATTTATTTATTTATTTATTTATTTAAGATTGTTTAAATGAAATTAATAATTTTCCCTATTGTCTTGGCTAACTTTGGTTGCATTCTTTTACTTGCTGCTATTTCAGTCCTGTTAAAGAACAGATGATTTAGTGGCCTACAGAAATGTTGCTTTGTCAAGAACTTCTACTTTCTCTTTTTCTGTAGTCAAATAGAGCAATAATTGGTGGAGTTCTACACTCTGAAGTCTTATTTTCTTTGAAATGCTAATGTGGTTTGTCATAAACATGCTAATGGCCAACATATAAGGCTAATTTCAAATCCCTTAACAAATACAGATATGCCAAAATAAACTCTAAAGAAAGTAATATATTGCAATATTTAGTGTTTTAGAAAGCTTAAGAAATGAACACTTCCATATTCTTGGGGACCAAATTCTGTGGGCATTTCTTAATAATATATCTCAACACATTTAAAAATATATGAACTTTTTTACCCAATAACTTTACTTTTACCTTTATTTTTCCTAATGCACAAATAATGAGTGTATAAAAAGATCTTTTCAAAAGACTACAAATCATATCATTCTTTATAATAGTGATGTTAAAGTCAATAATGGGACATTCATGATATAAATTGTATATCATAAAGTTGTCTTAAAAATAATGTTGTAGAAACATATTAAGTACTATAGAAAGATACTCATGATATTTTATATGAAAAGGATATGTTAGAAAACAGTATTTCCAGTGTGGAAACTGGAACAGTATTTCCAGTTTTCCACTTTAAATAGAAAGTGTATGCTGAAACATATACCTGTTTCAGAATATTAATTGAAATTATCTCTGGGTAGAGGTTTATTTGCTACTTGTCACCATTGATCTTTATTTTGTAAATGTTTTCATGACATTTTAAGTTAGAAAATACCAAAAAATCAAATTTTGAACCAAAATATGTCATTCCACAGATAAGCAGTGTGCTATTGATTGTGTAGAGCCTTGAAAATTGATATCATTTTATAAATGGTATGCAAAGAGATTTCCTTATTTGCTTTTATGTTAGATGGTGGGACACAATAGGCCAAACAAAAACATTGTGTATTGCCTATCAGACAGATGACCTGGGAGGATGTCTCATATCTCCCGAATAACAGGAGAGTGTCCCACAAGATGTGTGCTGTGACAAACTGAGAATCACTCATCAACATAGGCAGAATAATTGAACACCAATAAAAACAAACAAACAAACAAAACAAAACAAAACAAAACAAAACAAAAAAACATAGGCAGAATATAGTGCATCCTCAGTTTAACAATTTTTACCTCTAAATTTAGAGAATACTCATTGGTTAAATGTTTGGAATCTTATTTATGGTAAGATCTGTCTTAGGAAGGGGGGCTTGACTTAAGTTTTAAGCTCATATGCTTTAGTATATTTATTAGAAATCTTTATACTAAAATATTGGGCATAAGCCTAGATTAAAAAATGATAATTTATTTCTCATTTTTTCATTTGAATTTGTACATACATCATTTATCTCCCTTGAGATAAACTACAGGGCAGGGTGAATGTGGTTTGTGGTAGAATTAACTTATTTTTAATTCCCCTAGCAAAATATCATAAAAACCTCACCCACATTACTGATAAAAATTTAGGAAACCCAAGTCCATCAGTTAAAAAAAAAAAAAACAAAACCTGGAAAACAATTTTCATTCTCTGCCTCTGTAACATCTCTACTGGAATGTTATTTATTGTATCACAGGTGCCCAGAATACTTCCTGGAATTTAGTAAGCATTCCATAAGTATTTGTTAAACAAATTGCGTAGAATAATGAAAAATGAATCCATTAGTTTAGACAATAGGAGATCATTAGTGACCACAATAGAATCCTTTGAGATGAGAGCAGAAATCCTGGGTTGCTATGAGGTAATGAGTGTATAGGAAATGAGGAATTACTCAGATTTTATAAGGTTTTACTATGTATTTCCAGGATGTTTCCCTAAACTTTGACTGTTTCTGAGTCCTAGACAACATCATTTAAACTGTCTTGATTATTCTACTGACTTACTACCCCTATGTTAAATGGCAAGACTTCAGAGACAACTGCCCTAACATGTGTCTCTTGGGATTTCCCAGGAGACATTTATTCCTCCTCTAACACCTCCTAGATTGCTTTACTACCTCATTCCTTTCTCTGGTGTTCATTCCTCTTTCCAGCCTTCTGGGAAATGGCTTTCTGTTACGGTATTCACTATCTTTGAAAGGAGGTCCCACATTAGAAGGTTTAGTGACTAGTGACACAGGTCTTTAGTTGCATCATATACCTTTCTTCTTCTGAGGTCATCTAGGTGCTCCCTGGGGACTGAGCTGAAATGGTTTCAAATATAGCCTCATACCTGAGCTAAAATCCCCTTGTCTCTGGAACATCCAAGGCTGAGCTCTTAAGACTACTCCACTATACAAGGTTGCTTCCCAATTTAGTCAAGGGTGTCCTTGGAGGTTCAGGACTCCTTCCTATATAATGCGGCTTCTTTTTGGAGACATAACATAACATATCATATATGAGTATATATATATATGTATATATTCATATTCATCCTGTTTATAGTATTACAGGTTTTTTTCTCATGGGAGTCCTGGACATTAAATGAAGTCCTTTCATTGTTCGGTTTTCTTTTTTCTTTTTTTAAATTAGGTACCTTTAAGTATTCCATATCAATGACAGAATCACTGGCTGCCCGGAGCAGAGAGGGCCACTGTGGAGCTGTCACTTCTTCAATCACTTGTGTTTCAACTTTGATTCATGTAAGACATTTTCTTGGATATTTAAAAATCAAATATACTTGCTTATAACTTACCTCATCTGTAAATAATTTAAGCTAGCTTATAACAAAGGTCATATTTAACAAATTAGTGAAATATATAACATCAGAACCAAGTAAAGAAATTTCCAAATAGGTCAATACAGGCAATGTGATTGATATTTATCTCCAGGCTTTCAGGAAGCTAGAATGAAATGGGAAACATACATAAGATGCATAACTCAAGTTATTATAAAGTAGAAACCATAGCTCTTCAGGGGAAACAAATATATAAATAATATTAAACTTGATTGTAAATAGATGCATTAAGTGACAGAAAATGTCCTCAATGAAATATTAACACAAATACAACACTCAGTTGAAATGCTTAAGAAAATTGTTGAGCATGTCAAAAGTATTTTCCCCCTAGAATCATTTAGCTGGATGGTTATCATACAAAACACTATATTGTCAAAATTAGCCTACATAGATTTTACATCTTCTCATCATGATGAATTGGTTTATTAAATTCAGTAAATATTTCTTGTATGCTTATTACTAGTTCATCATCCACTTATATGCTATGAAGCATTGCAGGCAGCATATGTTGGAGTTCATCATATATGAAACTTCCCATTTTATTTAATATTATTTTCTCAGTACTAGGAAAGAAGATTTGTGTATTTTTTTATTGGCTAGAGATTAGTGGTGGAGGTGTTGAAAAGACTTCATTTTTTTTTTTTTTTTATTTGAAGGATTTGATCACTGCAGGACTGAAGTTAGGACAGTGAAACAGAGAATAATCAAGAATGGTGTCCATGATTTTGGCCTTACCCCTGGATAAATAGTGCCAGCTATTAAATTGACAAATGGTTGGGAAAAAATCATGAAATCCCCCTTTAAGGCATGGTAGGTTAGACATGCCTATGACACATTCATATCTTACTTAACCTTTAACATTTGATGGTGTATTGTACTTAATCACTTTAAAAGCTTTTCTTTTTTGACTAATTGCCTTTTCCTTTAATTATTATCAGCATTTTAGTCTTCTCACCACTTCAATGTTGCTTTTCTCTTAAGACTGTCCATTTTCCTATGTTAGCCCAACCACATAGAACTTCAACCACTATCTGGATGCTGATGCTCCACATGTATCTTTTCAGCATAGATCTTTCTCCTGAACTTTTACAGACCCTTTGACTCACTGGTACCTCATACTAAACAAGTCTCAAACTGTATTCACCAATGTTTCCCAAATCCCTCTTCTTTTCTCATTGAGAAATATTAAATACCAACTGAGAGTTAACTGTGTATCTATCAGGTACTATGCTGAGCATTTTTTATCCATTAATTCATTTAGTCCTTATAACAACTTACTATGGTAGGTGTCACTCCACTCTACAAATGAAGAAATTGAAGCACTTAGCCACTTAGGTAAGTGGCAGAGCTGGAGTCTAAACTCAGGTAGGTAATAATCCTTTTCAGAATCTAGACTTTTAACATCTAAGCTATACAGCACCTTTGCTATCACCATCTGTTCAGTCAATTGCGTCAGAAACCTGGTAATCATTTTAGCCTTCTTTATCTTCATAAATATGCAATATGTTACAAAATCTTAACAGAACTTGGGTCCCCATCTCTTTTCTTCTGTCCTCACTGCTAATGTGTAAATTTAAATCTTCATTATTTCTAACCAGGACTATTTCCCTATCTTACTCTGTCTTCAATCTTTTATCTCCTTTATAGTACTGCAAACAAGGTTTTTATAAAATGAAAACCTGATCATATTCTTTCTCTACTTAAACCCATTCCATTATCCTCTCATGATAGCAATATGGCCTAGAGGTTAAGAATTCAGGCCAACAGATATGGGACTGAATCCTATTTTGCCACTTATTTTATTTATGTGTAAGTTTATTTAGAGTCTTTACCCTTAAAAGCCATATCTTAAAATAAGGATAAATAGTAGTACCCATGTTGTGGAGGTATATGGAACATTAAGGAGAGAAGGCATGCAAAACACTTAGGAGAATGTATAGCACATAGCAAAAACATAGTAAGTGTTGTGGATAATTTGTTGTTGTTGTTGTTGTTGTTGTTGTTATTTTACTGTTTAAGGCAAAACTGAATCTCGGTCTGGCATACAAAACCCCATGGTACCTATCTACTCCTTCAGTCTTACCTTGCTCTAGTGTATTATACTGTACATCCACCAGGCTCAATGAAATAGTGCGTGTCTCCCACATCTGTGCTTTTGCTCAGCTGCCCTTCCTGCCTGGATCTTTTTTTCCTGGCTTGGAAACCTAGCAAACTATTTTAAAACTTGATTTAAGAAACATATATCAAAAAGTCCCTCCTGATTCTTCCCACTCTCTTCAAGATTGAGTATTTTCTCTCTGATGTCCTTTCTGTATACCACAAATTTCTCTTATACTACCGATGGCATTTAAATGCAGTATTTGTTTACATATCATCATTCTTCTTTCAGACCTAAACTGTTCAACATTAAAGAGTTTTACTGACCTCTGTATTCCTGGGATAGAACACAATGCCTAGGATATAATAGACACAAAAGATCTGAGAAACATATGGAGAATAGCCAGGTTACTCCAGATAAGGCCTAGACCACCAGCCAACCCATCAGCTCATCAGGGACACATGAGCAAGCCCATTCTAGAACAATAGCACTGTTGAGTTGAACTATATAGACTTATAAGAAATAATACTTGGTCACTGGTGTTTTAAGCATAAAATTTAGGGGTGTTTCTTTCATGACAATAACTAACTGAAACAGATAATAAATAAAACACCAGGAAAAAAAGTGATTTAGCTTCAATGATAGATTTTCCATGAAAACAATATAAAAACAGACCTTGAAAAAAATAGTTTGTATTTATCTACAGGAGAATAAAAACTGTTCATGAAGGGAACAAAAACTCACAAGATTAGGAGCTTTTCATTCCAATTATAAAAGTTCAAACTCCAACTCATCACTTGCTCCTCCTCCGTTTTCTTAGCAGGCTATTGATGAGAGTCATCAGAGACTCAGAGGCATCCAGTTATTTTGTAATAGTGGAGAGCAACCGTGTGTGATGAGTGTCTAGGGCACAATGGAAGTCAGTATAGCTACATGTACAATGTCAGGATTTTTCACAACGCTTCCCAATTAACTTCCAGAGAGCCTGACTACAATATCACCAGCTGCTCACTCAATCAATTTCTACACATTTTCCTGAGCTAAATGGGGCTTGCATGACTGAATTTGCATAGGAGTTTTCTCCAGTTGCAATGTCATAACTAGCGGGTGAAGTATTTGGAAATGACTTTTTTTCTGCTTTGTGGGGCATTCTCTTTGATTTTTATATCTTCCCTGTCTCTTTCTCCAACATCGCGTTGCATCTGTAAGATTTGTTAGTTTAGAATGAGTCAAAAACCAGTGATGAGAGGAATAAGGTGATCTCCCCTCTTTTCATAATTCATTTATTAATTCATATTTTTGCCAGATACAAACTGATTTTCTATTATGTGTAAGGTAGTGTGCAGGGTGCTGGGGGATACAATAAAAAAATAAGAAAGTTCTTAAAGCCATAGACCTGCTATTTTAGGGAAGGGTCTGGAAATATATCAGTAAAATACAGATAATGATAGAGAGGCTTTAATTTAGGGAGGGTAGTCAGACAAATCCTCTGTAAGAAGTTTCCATTTAAGCTGAGACCTGAAGGACAAGAAGAGGTTAGCAGTGGGAGAAATTTGGGGAAGAGAATTTAAGGTGACAAATCTGTTTTGTGGAGAAGGGCTCATTGGGTGCAGAACTGACAGACAGCCAGGCCAATATGACTGTAGTGGAATACGGAAGTAATAAGAGAAAGATAGGAAAACTAAGCAGAGAGTAATTCATGCAGGGTTCTAAGGACCATGCCAGTAATTTGCATCTTACATGACCTGACATTCAAATTACTCTTTCTGCATTTCTTTATTGTCCTATGAAAATAGATTAGACAAATGCAAGAGTGGGAGAATAGAGACTGGCAACTGCAGTGATACAGGTTAAACATGTAGTACCTGGACAAAAGACATGTCAGTGAAGATAGAAGGGAATGGACAAATTATGTATGTTATATTTGGAGGGAGGACTAGCTGATCTAACTGAATACATGTTTTAAAGGGTTTCTTTGTGGACACAAGGAAATAAATTTACAGTACTGTACCATATTTATTGAAAAAAAAATCTGTGTATAAGTGCACCTGCACAGTCAACCCCATATTGTCTGAGGGCCAACTGTAATCAGAAATCAAACCAATCCCAGGATAATAGAAAATTATTTACTAAAAGTAGAAAATAGAATAACACTCCAACTGCTAGTATTCAACAACTTTAAAGTTGAGATACAATGCATAAATGGAACTAAATTCTCATGCTCTGCAACTCAACTGGCTATAATGCAATTATTGAAAAGCTTTACTTATGGAAGATCTGAAAAATGATGGGATTTCCTTGGGTTTAAAAAATCATAGAAAAAAAGATGATGAATACAAAGAACACAGAGACTTATATAACTATGGTTAGGGAATAATAGTCTCCCACAAATTTCCATGTTCTAATCCCTGAAACCTGTCAATGTTACCTTACAAAAAGGATTTTGCAGTTGTGATTACATTAAGGACTCTGTAATAGGGAGATTATCCTGAATTATCTAGTTGGGCCCAATGAAATAATGAATCATAATGAGAGAGAAACGGGAGGGTCAGAGATAGAGAATTAGGTGTGGTGACAGAACTAGGTTTCAGAGAGAAAAGAAGATTTGGTGATACTATACCATCATCATAAGATGAAGGAAGGGGTCATGAGCCTCATGAGGAATGCAGAGGTATTCCAGATGCTGG
Source organism: Canis aureus (assembly GCF_053574225.1). NCBI lineage: Eukaryota > Metazoa > Chordata > Mammalia > Carnivora > Canidae > Canis > Canis aureus. The sequence continues at coordinate 45,814,057 of NC_135620.1, read as the reverse complement.
GGAAATAAGGAAACAAGTTCTTGATTTTAGCTTTTAAGAAAAAGGCAATTTGGCTACCCCATATTGACTGTCTGACCCCCCAGAATGGTAAGAAAATAAATTGTATTGTTTTAAACCACTAAGTTTGTAGTAATTCGCTACAGAGGTAATAAGAAACTAATACAATAATGAGAAAAGGTGGAAATGGGGAAAAAAACTATTATACAAGAATAGCCATTTATATAAAACTAAGATTGAACTACTATTTAAAGCAATATATGAAATAGAAAATGAAACTATTCAGAAGGATTGTGGATTCCATGCAATATGGTATCACTACTATAAATAGAAAATATTCAAGGAAAACTTACAATGTCAAATGAAGAAAATAATAATGCACATGTAATGTAAAGCATTTAACTTTAACATTTGGGAGTTCATATGTAAATGTTAGACAAGGATTACTGTTTAATAAGAGATTGTTTAAAAGACTGCTTTTAGCAATGCCTCCACCAAATTTTTAACCAGATCATTTACAGTCAGAGATCCCAAGGACTTCAGCCCATGGTCAATAATATCTGTTAGCTGGAAAGCCCCACATAGCGAAGTCATAAAAGGAGACTGTATAATGCAGATATAGTTCATGAATATATAGTGTATGTGTAGATATAGTGTATATATGCACACATATATCATTATATATGTATATATATCTTTATATATGTATATATATATATATAATTAATATATCTTAAATCGGTCTTAAAGAGGAATTTTCTGAACATGAAAAGAAATGGTAAAAATCAACCACCATAGTTAATATGGTTTCTTGCATGTTGTTTAATTTTGCTTTTAGAGTATTATGCCATGGTATTATGGTTTGGTCCTCTGATATGAATTCAGAAGTAGTCTGAAATCTATAAAGAAATAATTTCTAATGGAAAATTTCAGACAAGTCTTGTATAGGTCACATTATCCCCACTGCAACTATAGCCTGCTCAGCTAAGAGCATGAAATACTAACTCTTTTCAAGACAATTACAAGATTTTCAATTTTCCCTAGTTCTTTTTAATTTCAGACTTACTGAAATAAAATGCTGAAAATGTACCTGTATATTTTCCAAGAAATGGAAAGGAAGAAAGAAGGCCTTTATCAACAATTACCAGCAATGGCAGTACAGATACCCCAAAGCTAGGGCAAACATCTGATTAATAAAATTGAATCACTAGTAAATCAGTGGTGAAGTGTCAGGTCCTCGAATAGGTTGGAGGATTTATTCTAATGAAAGAATGGCAATAAAGAAGCATTTACAACTGAAATGGGGATGGAAGTAATTAAGAGCTCCTTTGAAAACAGAAGGATAAATGAAGGAGTTGGGTAAGGCTAGAGTGTTAATAGGAGTTAACAAAACAGCTGCAAACCATTTGTCTTGTTGATTGGCTAACTTTCTGGATTTTTTTTAAGGCAGCATTCCATTTAAAACACTATGGCAAAAATAAATATTTATCCAAATGATATAATCATAACTCCTGTAATCAAATGTCAAATATAAAAGTAACCCCATATTTAAAAGCTCCTGGAAGACATTTTTTTTCCATATTGCCAGATCAAATATAATCTTTAAAATTGCTAAATGCTACAGTACAGGAACAAAGTATGTCAAGTTACTTAAATAAAAGTTATAGAAATTGAAATATATGAGGGCAGATTTAAAATTCCATTGGCTCACTGTTAATATTTACCTATTTTTAGCTTAAATCTTACTATCTTTTCTGGCCCAACTCAAATCTTTGCCTTAAACATCTTTGACAATGTTGCCACAGCTCATTATTGGTCTTATAAATTATATTATGTTCTTAGTTCATTTTTTAATAAGTAGCTCATATTCCAAAATAGAAGTAAATATCCTATTGAGAAGGAAATAAATGTAAAATTTCCAGTTTTTGTATCCATAGAAGAGTTTTTGTATCCATAGAAGAGGTATTGATTGAGAATCTTGAAGTGACTGAAAATGAGATCCAACCAAGCTTGCCTACACAGAAAAAAGAAGAGAAAGGAAAGTATAGGCTCACTTAAATAAACAATTCAAAGGTAGATATTTCTAATATTAAACAAGGAGGCCATTAGACAGATGGCTCTAATTCTGTTGTGGCCTACTTAAGCAAACCAAAATCAAACACAGTCAATGACTCAAAACTTAAGGACAACGAATCAGGGGTCTACTACTAGGCCTTAAGCTATAGCCAACCAACATTTCTTAAGCTCAACATTTTTAATATGCCTCATTTTATCTTTAAAATGGTGGATTCAGGGCAGCCTGGGTAGCTCAGCGATTTAGCACTGCCTTTAGCCCAGGGCGTGATCCTGGAGACCCGAGACGGAGTCCCGGAGTCCCGAGTCAGGCTCCCTGCATGGAGCCTGCTTCTCCCTCGGCCTGTGTCTCTGCCTCTCTCTCTCTCTTTCTGTCTCTCATGAATAAATAAATAAAATCTTAAAAAAATTAAAATAAATAAATAAAATGCTGGATTCAGGGCTTAAATTTTTTTACTAAAATCCAATTTTCTTCTATTTTTAATTCTTCTTCTTTGGAAAAGTTTGAGGTAGCTCTTACCTTATGATCCCAGGGCTTCAGGCTTTCCTTTCTATACCAAGAAAGAATAGAGTATTTCCCATAAATATAAGAGCGAAAAGATCTCATTATTTCTCACTGGCTCTGATTATGATCTCCTTTGAATCTCTAAACTAGCTATTTTAGGGAAATATGATAAAATGATTGGGGAGTCTTAGTTCATATGTACCACATCAGAGGTAGGCATGGAGATATTCTAGCCTTAAACACAAGTGCTGAGGATGGAGAGGAAAGGTAGACTTATAGGGAGAACTCCTAGGTTCATTCATCAGAAACAGAATGAATGAATTCTGGATGTACAAAAATTTTATAAAAACAACAAAAACCCAAATATTTATTTATTAGAAAACATTCTAATAAAAGAATTCTAAAATATACATGAGAATGTATTTATTGGGGGAAAATAAAGGTGAGGAAATAGATTTGGGTTAAATTGTGGACAGGTCTGAATGCCAGGCTGAAGATTTGAGACATGTTCTTCTCAGTAGGCAAACATTGATGAAGATTTTGAGAGAATATCATGTGTAGTTATCTTTTTCTAATTATTATTAAAATATATAGCAATGAAGGTTATGTAAATTATTCCAGTTATTCTGTGCCTGCTGTACATTTTGTATGTATTTTTTTTTCCCTTACTACTTTGTGAGGTAGGTTAGAATAGTCATTTGAATAGAAACAGTCATAGAAAAATTTCATAATTTGCTTAATTCATGTAAATAGAGAGGCCAGCCATTGCTTATACTGTGATCCTAAAGCCACCCCTGATTGAATCCTCATCAATTTTAACTCACATTGCTCAGGATATAGTTCATGCCACAGGAGACAGAGAACAGCGGGGATTCTTTCATGAAGGAATTAAACTATAAAATCAATACTCAGCAATCTAAGAACATATGTATTTTGGCTTTTTTTTTTTTTTCAAACGTTATATTTATTAGAGAGAGAGAAAGGGAGAAAGAGCAAGCATGAGTTGGAGCACAGGGAGAGGGGGAGGGAGAAGCAGACTCCCTTGCTGAGCAGGGAGCCTGATTCGGGGCTCAATCCCAGAACCCTGGGATCATGCATGACCTGAGCTGAAGGCAGATGCCCAGCCAACTGAGCCACACAGGTGCCCCTTATTTTGGCACTGTGAAGGTAACATCTTCTATACACACCAGAAGCTCTTTCTAAACTTTATTCCCCAAAGACTGGGTTTTGAAACATTGGTTCTGCCTATCAGGTATTAGAGAAGCTTCTTATCTGAGTTCAGTTGTCCTCTCATTATTGGATATGCAGTCTCCAGGCACCTATGTCCAGAGACTATCTCCTAAACATTCTCAAGATTGAAAAACTGCTTTGATGTTTCCATTTTTTAAAATCTCCCTTCTCTTTTGCTGGTATCCCAATTCCTTTATTTTAAAATTATAAGCAATAATCCCATTGAGTTATTTTGCATTATACTCATTGTACCTATCACATTGCTCTCTTATTTGGTTGGATTTTCTAGTCATCACTAAAAGCTTATTGTGTAATATCTGAATGATGGTTGAAAGAAATCTTTCACTCTATAATTGCCTAGTTAACTTTCCATTTAGTTTTTACTTTAGAGTTGAGAACTAATATGAACAAAATTTTGCTGACAACCCAATACAACTCACTTAAGTATATTTATTTCTTAATTAAATGGAGTACTCTTGTAAATCTGATATTTTCCTTTGATTTTCCTTTTCTTTAACTTAATTGAACAGGGTTTTTGTTTGTTTGTTTTTATTGTAAAAAAATTAGATTTATCTAGCTGGACTCAAGGTTAAATGATCTCATTTTCGTTGGCAACATCCAGAGCATCATAATTAGGAGCCAGACATGTGCCTTCTTCTCTCCATCAGGCTTAATCAGAGTGTTGACTTTGGCCACATTAATGTCATAAAGCTTCTTCATAGTCTGTTTGGTCTGTTGCTTACTGGTCTTGACATCCATAATGAACACAAGTGTGTTGTTGTCTTCTGTTTTCTTCATGGCTGACTTGGTGGTGAGGGAGAACTTGAGGATTGCCTAGTGGTCAAGCTTGTTTCTCCTAGGGGCACGCTACTGAGGATGTTGGGGCTGCTTTTGAAGACTCAGTATCTTAGGCTATTGGAATGTAGGTAATGCGTGGTTCTTCTTCTTCTTCTTCTTCTTCTTCTTCTTCTTCTTCTTCTAGTTCTTCTTCTTTTTTTTTTTTTGGTAGATGTAGATGCCTTTCAGCATCACTTTTTTGGCCTTCAAAGCCTTTGCTTTAGTTTCAAATTTGTGAGGTACAGGGCTTCTTTCTCAGCTTTAGGCACCATCTTTGTGAAAAGTAAACTGAGCTTTTACTTAAATTATAAATCTTGCATTTTTTAGCATAATACAGTTACTGGAAAGCTATTTCTTTCTTTTTTTTAATTTCTTTGTTTTTAAATATCCTAGTGGGTGTCAGTTTTTAAGCCCACACAAAAAAATGAGATTGAAAGTATGTTTTATTAATCAAAATAAGAATATTAACATATGTTGAATGGAAATTTAGCATTCTATTTCCTGAACTGTAGAACATGGATAAATAACAGTACTTCTGTTACAAGTTTGCATTGAATTTTAAAGTTAATATTTTTTAGAGTACTTAATATGAGCTTGTCATATGGGCTAATACCAAATGGGAGGTATTAGTTTTATAGTACATAATGAAAAACAAAAATTAAAAGGTCCATAACTAACTGAAGCCATATATATATATATATATATATATATATATATATATATATATATATATTCAGTGCATTTTCTATCAAAATTCCAATGGGATTTCTCACAGAAATAGAAAAAAAAAAACAATTCATAGGGATTCACAAAAGATTCTAAATATTCAAAACTATCTTGAGAAAAACAAAACTGGAGATGTCACATTTCTTGATTTCAAACTCCATTATAGAGCTATAGTAATCAAAATAGTATGGTACTGGCATAAAAACTGACACAGAGACCAATGGGACAGAATTGAGAGCTCAGAAAAAAAAACATACACAAACTGATCAACTAATATTTGACAAGGGAACCAAGAATACTCAGTAGGGAAAGGGTAGCCATTTCAATTATTGGTGTTAGGAAAACTGGATATCTATATTGGAAAAAGAATGAAATTGGACTCTTACACCACTCACAAAAATGAACTCAAAACAGATGTGAACTTAAGTGTAAGAAACAGTAAAACTCCAAAATGAACTTAGAAATTTTAACTGTAGAATCCACAAAGAATGAAATGCATTCCCTCAGAACTCAAAAGTACAGAACAGGATGTTGTCATTGGCTAACAAAAGTAGTCACAACAATTCATGGTCCTGTCCCCAAACTTTATCCCTAAACATCCCTAGTTGCAGTATTTGAGTGAGGCCCAACATTTTAGGTAAAGTAACTTCTTTTAAAGAACTATCTCTAGTTTGTAATGGCCAGTCTCCAAAGTTGCCTTCTTTCACATGAACAAAGAGAACCGTTAATATCTCAATGTGCAGCATCATTGTGCAGAAATGGCTCTCCCAGTCCATTAGCAGGAACAGAAAGTAGGGGTTGGCCTTCATAGTTAAATGGCCTCTTCTGATGAATTTCCAAAAGCAGTAAGTCTCCCTGAATCTAAAAAAAGAATAATAATTTCCTAAAAGGTATCTAGTTGGGACCCTTTACTAAAAATCAGATAAACAACAAGCAAACAAAAATAAATATTTTCCTTATTAGTCAACTGTGTGCACACACACACACACGCACACACACACACTTAAAATAACAATTTTCAACCTAGATGCAATACATTTAAAAATGTAAGGCAAAGGGGATCCCTGGGTGGCTCGGCGGTCTGGCGCCTGCCTTTGGCCCAGGCCATGATCCTGGAGTCCCAGGATCGAGTCCTGCATCGGGCTCCCTGCATGGAGTCTGCTTCTCCCTCTGCCTGTGTCTCTGCCTCTCTCTCTGTGTCTCTCATGAATGAATAAATAAAATCTTAAAAAAAAATGAAAATAAATGTAAGGCAAAATATCAACAAAATAAACATACTCTTAAAAGTTAAAATAAAGTAAATAATGGAATGAAATAATCAAAAAATAATTCAGGATTAATTACAACTAAGGTGTGACAAAATAGACTAAAGGCTAAATAGAAAAGAAAGCTAAGAAAACTCAGTAAATATAATTGAAATATAATAAAATAGATGGAACCAAATATCTTAAAGGTTATAATCATGGAGGCACCTGGATATCTCAGTTGGTTAAGTGTTTGACTCTTGGTTTTGGCTCAGGTCATGATCTCAGGATCCTGAGATCAAGCCCTGAGTTGGGCTTTCACTGGGTTGGAGTCTGCTTGAGAATCTCTCCCTCTGCTTTTCCCCCAATTTGCACAAATGAGGACACTCTTTATCTTTCATAAATTAATAAATAGGTAAACAAGATCTTTAAAAAAACAAAAGATTATGGTGATAAAAAGTAAAGTAATATATGTTCATTTAAAAACTTTAAATTCAGGGACACATGAGTGGCTCAGCAGTTGAGCATCTGCCTTTGGCTCCGGATATAATCCCAGGGTTCCAGGATTGAGTCCCACATTGGGCTTCCTGCATGGAGCCTACTTCTCCCTCTGCCTATGTCTCTGCCTCTCTCTCTGTGTGTCTCTCATGAATAAATAAATAAAATCTTTAAAAAATAAATAAATACTTTAAATTCAATTAATATGAACTTGGTAGGTTCACATTACACAATAAAGCAATTTAAAGGATCAAAGAATAAAATATTAAACTACAAGGAATAGAAAGGACATTTTAAAAATTAGAAATTATATTTTTTATAAAAATCCAAATGATAATGGTTATTAAGCTCAAAATCTTTAATTTCTCATAGACAAAAATCGGTTTTAGAAGATACCGATACTTTTTTTCCTTATAAGGTACAAAAAAAAAAAAAAAAAGGGCTGGAATACCTGGGTAGCTCAGCAATTAATCATCTGGCTTCGGCTCAGGTCGTGATCCTGGAGTCCTGGGATCGAGTCCCGCATCGGGATCCCTGCATGGAGCCTGCTTCTCCCTTTGCCTGTGTCTCTGCCTCTCTCTCACTCTGTGAATAAATAAATAAAATATTTGAAAAAATAAAATTGAAAAATAAATTTTTAAAAAAGGCCAAAACAAAACTTAGAACAGTTGGTAGTTGCGAGAGGCAATGGGACAGAGTAGGTGAAATGGTGAAGGACATCAAAAGGTATAAACTTCAAGTTATAAAATAATGAAGTCACAGGGATGTAATATACAGCATGGTAACTATAGTTAGTAACACTGTATTGCATATTTGAAAGATGCTGAGAAAGAAGATCTTAAAAATTCTCATCCCAAGAAAAAATCTGTAACTATATGGAGTGTTAGATGTTAACTAGATTTCTTGTGGTATCCATTTTGCTATATATTTATATAGATAACATTAATATCTAGTCATTATGCTGTATGCCAGAAACAAATAGAACGTCATATGTCAATTATACCTCAATTTTAGGGGATCCCTGGGTGGCGCAGCGGTTTAGCACCTGCCTTTGGCCCAGGGCACGATCCTGGAGACCTGGGATCGAATCCCACGTCGGGCTCCTGGTGCATGGAGCCTGCTTCTCCCTCTGCCTATGTCTCTGCCTCTCTCCCTCTCTTTCTCTCTCTGTGACTATCATAAATTAAAAAAATATAAATAAATAAATAAAAAACATTTATACCTCAATTTTAAAAAAGGAAGTTTGTTGTAATACAGATGTTGAAAATCTTTCCTAAATCAAGACTCAGAGACACAGAACAGGGTTCTAATTCATAGTTGTTGTTGTTGTTGTTGTTTTTTAAGATTTATTTTAGTGAGAGAGATAGCAAGTGAGCAGGGGAAGGAGCAGAGAAAGAGAGAGAAAATCTCAAGCAGACTTCATGTTGAGTGTGGAGACTGAAGTGGGGCTTGATCCCGCCACCCTGAGATCATGACATGAGCCAAAACCAAGAGTCAGAAGCTCAACCGACTGAGCCACACAGGCACCCTTAATTCATACCTCTTATTTCAAAGTGGATTCTCTGGTATGCCTTGTTTAAATGGGGTCTCCTATAGAAGTCCTCATACCTCTTATTTCAAATTGGTTTCTCTGATATGCCCTGTTTAAATGGAGTCTCCTATAGAAGTCCTCAGAAGATAGCCTCAGCTCATGTTATTGAAGGGCCTCTCATAAACCTACTTCCTCAACCTGTTTATTTTCTCTTGGCTCCAAAAATGCTCTGCTGCTAAACTTCCACCTACATCACTGAATTTCTTTTCTTGAGAGCCTTAGATTTCTGATGTTGTTTTCAAGATATGATGTAACTTCTCATATTAATAATGATATTTTTGAAAAACAGAGGAACTGTAAAGGCCAGTTCTAAGATAATAATTGTCGGTGTGGTATTGTATAGGGTGAGTAAAAGAACAGTTCTGCAGGTAAAGGAATAAAAATAGGAAGGTCAAATGGCTTGCCTAGCATCACCCAGTGTGGGAAACTGGAGTATAAATCCTCAGTTTTCTAACTCAAAGTTTTTCCATTCTAACATAATTCTTACTTTTGGAATGAAATAGCTTACCTTTGAGGTATTTTCTCTGAATGCCCTTCTTAATGGAAGCTTGCAAGTCTCAAGTAACATTATATATCAAGGTAGATTTAAAGAGCAGTAGTACCTTTGTCCTTTCAGATGTGTACATTCAGAAACCAGATAAAACAAACTTCTTTGTTGTCACTGCAAAATTTTGTTTTATCTAAGAATTTTTGCTAAGTGGGACATCACCAGATATTTTAGTCCATGTCATATCAAAAATTGTCCCTTTGATTAAGAAATGATGTAAATGAATACCACAGAAATGTATAGGAAGAGGAAATAATACTATTGCTTTGCTTGGATTGAAAATATCAATAAATTTTCAACAGAGAACAAAATTATCTTAAAAATATTTTGGAAAAATGAGATAGGCCTCAAACATTACCAAAAGGTGAAATTTCAAAACTTGTGAGGATGGCATTTGCTCAGTTTCATGATTATCCTGGACTCGTTGAAAATTTGCAATTTGACATTCATGCTCTGGGAATTGCATTTTCTTTTTTAAAGATTTTATTTATTTACTCATGAGAGACACACAGAGAGAGAGAGAGAGAGGCAGAGACACAGGCAAAGGGAGAAGCAGGCTCCAAACAGAGAGCCTGATGTGGGACTCGATCCCAGGACTCCAGGATCATCCCCTGAGCCAAAGGCAGATGCTTAACCACTGAGCCACCCAGGGAATTCCATTTTCTCATTACTTTAAGAATATCAACTCTCTTGTATGCATTTCCTGTACTAGGGCCAAGCACAGAAATGGTTGAGGGATGAGAATTTTGTATTGTGCCAAATGAATAACAGGTGAAATAATCAGATAATGAGTATATTCAGGTAGTGAAAGTGAAAGGACCTGTGAACAATCAACAAAATAATGGCTGTCACTCTTGACATTTCCAATTTTTTGACTTAAGGGGTACTAATTAATACCTGAAAATAAAATTTAAAAACCCACTTACAGGCTATTACATAGTAATGAAAAGACTTGTTAAAGAGCCCCGAGTACCAGTAGCCTCATGACCCAAAACAAGATGACTTGCCATTATCCTGATATTGTACCTCATGCAATTAGCGGAAGTACCAATTAGTCCCTAGAAATGGCAAATCAGGTATACGTTCAGCTTTCAAATAGGTGAATGAATCGGAAAATACAGAGAAAGAGTGACACTTAGCAGCACAAAAATGCATAAAACAGATTTAGACATAATACAGATTCTTATTGCAATTTCATAAAATGAGAAACCACCTGAAAAGGACTGTTTTAACAAGTTAAAAGAAAACACTCTCTTAACCTATTCTATGATCCTCTATTTTGGTGGTTTATTTTTCCATGTAAGATTTGTCCTCATTTTATAAAATGACATTTAATTTCTATTATGTGAATTTGGCTTCGGTTTACAAGTTCTAATACAGCACTCTATGCTGGAGTAATTATATTCTGAAACTAAAAGAGGCACAAACATGCTAAGACATCATCACACTATATTATAATCCCACTAGATTATGATTTTGTGAAGATATATAAATAAAGGTAGGTCCTCTGCTCTGAAAACAATCACACATTTCATTGGCTTAATGTAATGAAAGTTGATTTCTCATTCATATAGTCCTAGGTAGGGAAAGGTCAGGGAGGCTGCTCCATGCAGACATCAGGAGCACAGGCTTTTCTCATTTGGGTTCTCACAGTCATCTTGATTACTCAGGCATAAAGGAAGAGAAACAGAGAAGGACTGAATAGGAGAATTTTATGGGCTCAGCCTGAAATGGCATATTTTACTTCTTTCTGTATGCATTCCATTGTCTAGAACTCAGTCACATGGTGAGTTCTGATTATATGGGAGATTGGAAAATGCATTCTAGCTAAGTGCCAGGAAGGAAATGAAATGAGATTTGGTGAGCACATGGCCATCTGCTATGGCCCCACCTCTATTCATCAAATGTATATTTTACTCTATTCATCGCAGTCCAGCCGATGCTTAGCACCATGCCAAGTAAATGATATGTACTCAATATATGCATGCTATCATTTATTGAGAACTTTACATGACAGGCATTGTGCTTAGATGTTTCAGTTATTAATTCATTAATCTCTTCATTCAAAATATTAATTTGGCATTTATATGAGACATTTTCTGTGTAATATGCTGAATATTATAAAAAGTATCTTTGCTTCTTGGAGTTTATAATCTTATGGGGAAGATATATACTTCAATGTGTTTTCTAAATAAATACAGACTGAAAAGTTCTAAGATTTTTTTAAAGGTGCTGATGGAATAATTGGGAGGAAAATCTATTTTTAAATTTTTATTTTTTGGCTCAGTGGTTGAGCATCTGCCTTTGGCTCAGGTTGTGATCCCAGAGTCCTGGGATCGAGTCTCACATCAGGCTCTCTGCAGGGAGCCTGCTTCTCCCTCTGCCTTTGTTTCTGCCTCTCTCTATGTCCCTCATTAATAAATAAGTAAAATCTTTAAAAATAATAAAATAAAAAATAAATACATTTTTATTTTAATTTATTTTTAAGGAAAATCTATTTAGATAACATTCAGGTAAGATCTTTGTGGGGATGTTGTTTAAAAAGAGATTTGAAGGATGAGAAGAAGCAGTTTGGTGACAGGGTTAGAGGAAGAGTATGGCAGGTAAAGGGACCAATAAGAGAAAGGTCTTTATTTGGGAATATGAACTGAGTATGACAGAGAAACAAGTCCTTTACCATAATTAACTAGGAGATGGCTATCAGGTGAGTGTGGAGATATCAAAGACCAAACCAGGTTAAGGTAAAGAGACTGAATTTCATTCTAAGTGTAAGAAGATGAAATAGAACATTTCAAGAACATACATTCTTTTAAAAAATCTTTTCAGGAATTTGTGAACAGGGTTGATAGGAACAGATGGAAGTTGGAGGATTTAGCAGTAGTTCAAGTAAATTATGATAAGCATGTGGACTTGGCAGTGGAAAATGGAACAAATTAAGACTCACTGTTCATTCATACAGAGGGCAAAGGAATGGACCACAACTATAGTGATTTGGATTTGTTCAACTATGGGGATGGATGGTGGTATCATAGTGAGACAGGGAAGAACAAAGGCAGAGAAGATCTAGAGTTGTGCCCCTTGGAATCAAGATATAGAATTAACTGAAAACTTCACCAGGGGCCTCCATGATGATTAATAAGCTCAATGAGAGAGAGACTTATTGGGGGAATTTCTCTTTTATGGCCTTAAATCCTGGAATCACAATTAGGACTGACTTATTAGATGAATTCTTGAGGGAATTGCAGGACCCTTGGTAGAGTAGGAAGTAACCTGTCTATAGTTCTGGTGGCCTGAAGGATAGTTCTACCTCAGGGTTAAAGTTTGCAATCTAATGGAGAACTCCAGTTTAGCATGGTGGACAGATGTGTTATTAACCAACAATATGGACAAACAGAGAAGTGAAGAAAGTAATAAATTCAAAGGAAGTTAGAATGGGTACAGTCACTAGAAAAATGTCATTTGAGTTGAACATTCAAAAAGGTTCATTAGGAATAGACAAAGAAAGAGATGTTAATACTTTAATAAAGCACTTTATTTTTTAGAGAGAGAGTGCACACACACAAGGGGAGAGAGAGAAAGAATGTTAAGCAGGCTCCTGGCTCAGTGGGGAGCTCAATTGAACCGTGGTTCAATCTCACCACCCTGAGATCACAACCTGAGCCAAAATCAAGAGTCAGCCGTTCAACTGACTGAGCCACCTGGGCACCCCTCTGATAAAGTTCTTTTAAAAATTAGAATTATGTAACTTTAAAAATCACTCTGTCCTGTGAGTCACACTTTTTTTTTTTTTTTTTTTTTTTTTTAGGTCTTATTTTCCACACTATTTTAAATAATAACCTTATTTTCCCACTAAATAGTCTAAGACCTATCCATATATGTGAGCACTTATTATGTTGTTCAAATAATATACTTCCTGGTTTTTTGTCTGTCTGATCTTTCAACTATTAGGCAGATATTGAAATTCCTCATGATAATGATCAAATTATTTTCTTTTTATAAATCTGCCACTTTTCTCTTTATATTTTGAGTCTATACTATTAAGTATGTATAAATTTCCAATTACAGTTGACCCTTTAGCAACACAGGGGTTAGGGGCACCAACCCCCACACACAATTGAAACTCTGTGTATCACTTTTAACTTTCCAAAAAATTAATTACTAATAGCCTTCTTATCAGAAGTTTTAACAATAACATAATAACAATAACATAAACACTTGATTAATACATATTTTGTATGTTATATGTATTATATCCTACATTCTTACTTTATTAGTAAGCCAGAGAGAAGGAAATATTAAGAAAATCATAAGGAAGAGAAAATACATTTATAGTACTGCACTTATTTATTATTTTTTTAGTACTGTACTTTATTGAAGAAAAATTCACACGTAAGTGGACTTACACACTTTAAACTGGTAGGGTGTCTGGGTGGCTCAGTTGGTTAAGCATCTGCCTTCACCTCAGGTCATGATCTAAGGGTTCTAGGATCAAGGCCCACATGGGGCTCCCAGCTCAGTGGGGAGTCTGCTTCTCCCTCTCCCTCTAACTCCTCTGTCTCCTCATCTCTGCTCATGCTCATGCTCTCTCAAATAAATAAATAAAATATTTTTAAAAATTAAAAATAAATAAACTGGTGTTCAGGGACCAACTGTATTTTATTCTCCTGATGAATTAAAACATTTTTATATTTTAGAGATGGCTTTTATAAAAAGCATATATCTGGATTTTTAAAATCCTGTCTACTTTTTTTTCTTTTTTTTTGTGGTAACTGGAGAATTTATCCCATTCATACATTGTAATAAGTGATGGATTTGAATTGAATGGCATATCTAATTATGCATATTGTCTGTTTCTTAGTTTCTTTTGGATTAATTATTCATTACACAATTTTTACCCTTACATATCAGAAAGTTGTATATGCTACTTCTGTTAATTTAGAAATAACTTCAGAGTTCCTTAATCTATAGCAAAGGTTAATAAGTATTTATGCTCTTCTTAAGAATAATAGAAAAAGTTTTTAGACTTTAAATTCAAGTACTCCTACCCAAATTGTTATTTTCTTGATAATTACATTGACAGAATTTTCTTGATTAATGTAGTCGATATCTATTTAGATTTATATAAAATTTTATCAACTTATTTATAATTCAGTTTTGCATCTCAGATTTCCATTCTGTTTCATTTTTTAATGAAATTAAATTCCTAAAAAACCCTCTAATGAGGAAATATGGCAAACTCTTAATTTTTGTTTGCCTGGAAAACAACTTTGAAAGGTATTTTTGGTCTGTGTAGTATTTTGTGCTCCAGTTGCCTTGATAGATAGCAAATATCTGTAATAACATTAGAGATGTTGTTAACTATCTTCTGATTTTTAAAACCTAGATTGTAGTCATTACTTCTGAAGTAGCATGACTTTCTTATTTGACATATTTTCTTCCACTGTGCTGCATTTTTGATATTTATTCCAGATCTATCTTTCAGGTTATTACTTCTCTTGTAGATTCTTTATGCTATGTTGTTAAGTATTACACTGTTTATAATTTTACTTATACTATTTTTCACATCTTGATGTAGTATATGGACATTTTTCTAATCTGGCTGAACATTTTTATGGTCTACTTCTCCTTTATTTTGCTTCTGTTTTCCATTTTTTATTTCTTTAAATAAATATTATTTTTAAATGTTCAAAATCAGATAATTCCAAAACCTAGAGTCTTTGGTGATCTAGTATGGTTTTGCCTTGTTTCTGCCTGTTTCATTCATGATGCATTGTTTTCTGTTGCATTTACAATGCTGATCTTGTGAACTGATGTTGTCTGCCTATGAGGTGAATACTGTGGATTCCTCCAAAAAAACATTTGTTTTCTTCTGCCAGATGCCTAGGGGCACTCTCAATCTCTCAATCTAGTACTTATGTCAAATAGACTTTTCATTTCAAATCACCTTAGTTTGAGCAACAGATGTAAATTCAGGCTGCAAACTCATGAGGCCTACATTATGAGAGAATTCTAAAAACACATTTTTTTTTTTGAAATGTACAATGTTTCTTTTCTTCTTTTCTCTTTTTCCAGTTTCTCTTTTTTTCTCTTTCTCCATGTTTTGCTTCTTCTATCTCCTGGGAGGGAAAGAGTAGGGTTATTTCTAGCTCCTTCAGTGAGATTTTATGCCTATGTCTCCTATTATTCACCCCATACTGGATAAATTCTAGATTTTCTTCCATCTGTGCTCTGTGGAGTTTAAAAATAAACTCAAAGTTATAGGTCATTGGAAAATGCCCTCATGATGAAAGCCAGCTTTAGTAATTCTCTTATTTCTCTTAGATCTTGATTTCATCTTGGTTTTGGCTAAAAGGTTCTTTATTATATTGCCTGCTTAGCAACTAAAGTTTAAAAGTTCGTTTCAATATTTTCACTAAAATTTTTACACATTTTCTTCAGGAAGGTCATCAGAGGATGTAGCCTCTTGTCAATGCTACCAAAAAGATAACTTGAAGGACAAGACCTTCATGGTGAATATGAATTTTTTTTTAAATAAGAGTTTAAAGTCTAGAAATTTCTCTTCTACCTTGAACTTTACCATTCTAAAAGAGTAGAGGAAACTATTATTACTTGGAAAAAGTAATTAACAGTAAATACATATATATGTGGTGGAATAAGGAATGGATTTATGTAGCTAAAAACAAAATAAATTTCAACTGATATCCAGGAGGATCTTGTTCATATAAAAATCAGCTAAGGCTCTGTAGCTTTTTATATTGTTTGCTGTTGTTATTGTTCCTGAACTATAGGAAAAAAAAAAAAAAAAAACAAAAAAACAGGACCAGGCCAGCAGCTTGAAAAATTATCAATTAAATTTTCTCATTAGCTATATTTGGTTCCTTAATTGGCCTTTTTGACTGTGTAATTTCAAGTGATAATTATTTGTGGCACTAGCCTGTTCCTATATCAATGTTATCTCTTAATTAATTCAAGAAATTGACTTAACATTTTTTTCTATCTTCAGACACAGAAGTAATTTGTGAGTTACCATTCCTTAGACAGCTCAGTCAGCAGCACTTTGAAAAATGACAGAAAGTCCAATCTTACAGACTTACACCACAATAGCATTGATAATAATCTTGGAGAAGCTCTGCTAAGGAAGAAGTATACATATTTGGGATGAAATAGAAAACCATAAGGTTATAGATTGAAGGATGAGAGAAACATGAAAAAAATAGAATGTTCATTCATCTTCAACGGAGAATTCTCAAATCTCAAAAATACAGAATTGTAATTGGACTAAAATAACATACATATATTAATGCCAAATATACATATAAAATACTGAATGTTTTGGTTTTGACGGGGAAAGCTGGCAATGAGTGCTTTGCAACCCCACATTTCCCACTGAATTGCTGAAATCTGAGAAACATACAGAAGGAAGCAGTATCTCAGTGGTCAGTAATTTTCCATACCTGAATAGGAATTTCCACTCCTTAAAGAGAAAATGAATTACTGAGGTGAAAAAGGATGGTCATCTAAGAAAAGAAGGTAGGAAATTGCCATTCAGTCACCATAACTTTCGATTCTTACTTCAGATGCTACTTCCCTTACTAAAAGGCCTTTCAAAAGCCAAGGGCTGTTGCCCCTGTCCCCACCCTATTCCCCAATTCATGACTAATACTTTTCTTATATCCACTCTTCAAATATTTTTACAGGTAACTCAGTCCTACCAAGGACAGAGATGTTTATGTAGCTGCTAAATTGGCAGTAAGGAAAGTTGAGTCCAGAGGTTGCCTCAGAACAATGCCTTGGGGGGTTAGTGTTTTAGAGTCACTTTGATAAGGAAAGAAACCCAGACTGCTGCAGACTAGCCAGGAAGACTCTTCCCTTCAGAGCAAGATAAGCAATCAAGAAGACCTCAGATTCCCTCCTTAGACTAGCAAATCTAAATCAGAAAATAATAAATAATAAAAAACCCTTCATAGTAACATGTGTCTCAAATCAAACTCTTAACAAAACGAGTAAAGGTGATACTCTAGACAAATTTTCATAAAATCAGAATAAGACAAAAATTGAACACTGAGCTAGAAGCAAGATCTAGTATAATAAAGAAAAATGATGTGTACTAACTGAAAAACAAGGACCCAAACTATTGTTATTAAATGAGAAAATGACTTTATACTGATAACAATCCATGGAATCAAATGAAATAATGTTTTCTTTTAAATACAGAGTTTAGCAAGGGTACTGGTGGTAAAGCAAATATAAAATAGAAATGGCTATTGCATACATACATCCTAGCCACTCAAATTATTTAATTTCTATAAACTTACAAGATATAAGTCTTTCACTGTGTAGATGAGATAATAAATCAGAGAAAGAAAGTGACTTTAATTTGTTAAACAGTCAGTAAGTGGCAGAGAGGCAGTTTGCACTGATTTGTTGGCTTCCAAACAGAACAACTTATACTGAAGGTGGCTATATTTTTCTGAAGGTATAGATGAGATATAAGTGTGAACAAAGATTATGGTACACACAAACAAGCTCTTTGGTGTTAATATCTTCATGATTTTTTTAAGTTGGAGTGCAAGTGTTTTTGTATTCAAAGAAACACCTCATTTTCTTCCAGAGTATTGACCAAGAGGATCATAATGTTTTTTCTCAGCTTGACCAAACCTTAGACAAGCTGAGACTCCAGGACTCTAAATACCCTTTTCTTTGAGTATTTGCTTTAAGAAACCTGTCGTATTTTTTTTTTCTCTACACCTTTGAGATATAACCCTTTCCCAAAGCCTCTTGCCAGTTTTACACTCAAGACTGTCTTTCTCAGTGCCATGGGAGACTTCCTTTTGACATAATCATCAAGGGAGATGAGGCTGCTGTCTCCCAATCTCTATGGGAGAGTAAGAGTCTTAATTTGGGTCAGTCAGTACTTGGCTTCAAGCTGTAAAACCATCTCTTGTCATGAAGACACAAGAAAGTTGACTCTTTCTTTGGATAAACCAATTAGCAAACACAGATGGCCTGAAATCTTCCCATTCTGCCCTTTGTTCCAGCAGAATTGAAATTAGAGTTCTGTTCTCTCTCTCCTATTACAAGAGCCTTGGGTAAAATCTTGTCTGCCTGTTTAACAGTCTAGTACAGTTTACCCTGACAGTATCATTCCCCCTCTTAGTTCTACAAAACATCCTGCTCAAAACCATTTTTTATATAAATTATTAAAACTACTTAGTTCATGTGCTCTTACCTTGATTTTTTTTAAGGAAAATAGTTATTGCCATTTAACATTATTTCTTCTTTGTTTTGTTAGTTTTCCTCTTGCATCTTATAAAAGTTCTCTAAATCTTGCTTCAGTTGCTAATTGCAAAGGCTACATAAAATCTGATTCGCACAACTTTGCATCTGAAAAGCCATTGTCAAACTGTCAAATTCTTTAACAGACTATGATATCTTCTTCCTTGTTTTACTTTCTTAAAGGTCTGCACAATTCCAGGCCTTAATGTCCCTCTCTGACTTGCATGTGAAGACAGGTGGTATGAAGTTAGTGGGCCAACATCCTGAAAGATTAGTCCCACCACTCTATGCACATAATTACAACTAATTGAATTAATCCCACTCCTAGCAAAGAAGTAAAATCAATATTATAATTAAAATTGCGTTCCAGTGTAATTGGATTTTCAAAGGAAACCTAGAAGAGGGAAAGAGAGGAAAGTGTTTCTTATGTGTATAAGTAATTAATATTTGTATTAAGTTGATATCTTCAAAATAATCCTGCAGAAATTTGTGGCAATATCCTCAATTTCATTAACCAGAGCTGATTACAGGAGTTTGCTCCTTAGCGAAACCATCCTTATAGCCAAAGGCTTTCTATCTGTTGCCACTGAGTTGTCTGGACCACTGCCTGACTTTCCTATCTCAAATATTTCAGTCAGCTCCAGCATTAGGATTTTCAGGGGCTATTTTATTAAGTGTGTTTGTTAAATCACATCCGAGATTTTTTTCTTTCTAGATCAAAAGAAATCAATCTGAAAGAACTGGGCAGCTTAATAGTTGATCTACTAGTTCTTTCCCTGGAGCTCACTCCCTTCCCTTCAAGTGCTTTTTACCATAATTCCAAATATAAATGGATATCCTTTTCATAATGTGATGTTAGAAGACACTTTCAATTTATTTAAAAAAAAAAAAAAAAAAGAGTGGCATGACTGGGGCTACAAGAGAGCACCATTTGCTCCTCTTCAAGAACTTAGTGAATTTAGGAAAGTCAAATAACATTTCCAGTCACATCCCTATGTCAGGAAGACAATGAGGGACTGAGGTGAAAGGAAAAAGTATACCCAGACAAAGTCTTTAGAGTCAAAAATGGTCTCTTTAGTAGGAAATAGCCTAAGTTATATACAAACAAACCAATGAACAAGAGCGTGTATGTCAAGTGAGTGGCATAGACATGAAAATATGCAGTAATGATGAAGTTGAAGTCTTGAAAAAGAAGACCTGGTTCAAGTGTTACATGTATAACTTGATAAACATGTTCTCTATACATGTAATGCACTTAATCTTTGTAGGCCATAATTTTCTTATTTCTAAATTGAAAATGTTGAACTAGATTAGAAAGTCTTAATCCTAAAATTCAATGAACTTTAGCAAAGGGATATCATATCTTGAGATGATATGGCCATGGATGATTGGACCTGGGGCACATGAAACATAAGGTACCATTAAATGATTAAGAGCATGTTGTTAGGGTGCCTGGGTGGTTCAGTGGTTGAATGTCTGACTTTGGATCCCAGGACCCTGGGATTGAGTCCTGGATTGGGCTCCCTGCAGGGATCCTGCTTCTTCCTCTCCCTCTGCCTTTCCCTCTGGGTTTCTCATGAATAAATAAATATATATATATATTTTTTAAAGAGGATGTTGTTAGATAAGGGGTACAGAAGGAGGACAATGCATGAGCAAAAGCAAAGTATTACTATGTTGTGTTCACTCTTGTGTGTAGGGATGGTCACAGTACCTGAAATACAATGGAAAATGTCTAATAATGAATGAATGTACAAATTGGGATATGTTCCTCTTGCTTAAGAGTAGGGTGACATTTAAAAGATCACATTATGTATTTGCTTAAGTAAATTACTCAATGAAAGACAAATTTGTGCAGAAACTTTCTTTGGTGACTTATAATGGGTGAAAATGAGCATTTTCCATCTGTGTCTCAAATTTTCTAATTTGAATGTCAAGACCTTACTTCAAAATTTCCAAGGTCATATGATTAATAAATGGCAAAATTCTGAATCAACCTATGAAAATCCCTCTTCTAAGTCAGTGTCTAATCCAGAAAGAATTTCCTAAACTGTTTCTTAATCATCCAGTGACATGCACTTACTTCATGCTCCCCTGTTCTCTGCTGTGTTCTTGACTTAGGCACCTTATTCCGTTGCAGTTTTTCCAGCTCTTTAGCCTTCATGTCAAATTCTCACCAAATGATATATGGACCATCTTCTGAAATGCTTCCCATGTCCAGGTATTTTTTCTCTTCCCATGCCACCTTGAAAACTTTGATGTTCATCGTAACATCTTTTATCCTCTGAGGTTGGTTGCTTTGGGTGTACTCTTCACCAGTTATCTCCAGGATCAATTTTGGATACTGGAAAAAAGGGGCACATTGTTTTGATTTTCCCCAAGCCTGCTAAAGTTGTAGTGTTCAAAACAGAAGTGCCCTGAGAAGACATCTTTGCTTGCATAACACTTCTTGGCAACAGATAAATTGTTTCTCTATAGTTTTCTCTTTGAATTTTATGTTGGATCAGTTTTTAACTTGGAGACCATTCTCTTTTGAGTAATACTTTTTCAATGTGTCACACCTTGAGATTTATTGCAACAATACATCATCAGAGTGACAGCTGGCCCTGATGATGTATAGCTTAATACATCATGAAAGCAATTTTTCATTCAGGTTACATATTACATAGGAATGTTAGTGCTTATATTTTAAAAACATATAAATTTACAGGCTTACAGCAAATAAAACTTTCTGAGAGTTTGTAAAACTCTTGGATCTGTCCCAAATCTATCTGGACAATAAAATTAGCATTGGGTCTCAGTCATACCGAGTGCCAATCCTTTTCTGCATAGCAAAATATATCTTCTTTATAAATGCTTATTTTTCAATAGGAAATATGTATACTTGATTTAAAAAATTAAAAATACAGTAGTATATATAATGAAGACTATCTCTTCTATCCATATCTAGAAGCTATCTAGTACCCTTCCCCAAAGGGAAAAACTTACCAACTTTCTAGAGATAATATGAGTATATATATATATGTATACACACACACATATTGCAATCCTTTATATGCAGTCAGCAATATATTCTGTATTTTTCTACAGTTACCAGTATAAGTCAGAAATTGCTTCACGTATTTACAGATTTTTCTTGTTCTTTTTGGCGATAACATATATTCTATTATTCTCCCATATTCTAAAGAGATATTGCTTTTCTATAAAATACCATTTTCCTTTATTTTATGGACAGAATCCAAACTAGAACAAGAATGAAAAAAAAAATGACTAGAAAGAAAATGGAGTTATTTTCAGTTTTTCCTCATTATATGATATAGAAATATATTACCCTTTTTATGATAGCATACTATTCCACTGATCTCTTTTATGATTTTGACTCAAGGAGAACTCATTTTCATTAATAAGAATTTATAATTTTCATTTTGTGTGAAATGTTTAATTAAGTGAATCTTACCGAAGGTGATAAAAATATCTACATTTTTTAAGGATAAACTAAAACTGGAAAGAAAGAAGAGACAACAAGTAGAAAAACTGAATTGTGGTTAAGAGTGTAATACATTTTAAATAATAAGTGGCAACTCTTAACAGAAGTCTCCAGAATTATTATATCACATTCATTATCTTCTTTATTTTTACTTATGAACTTGCTTGGAAAATTTAGCTTTAGTTTGTGTCATGGACAAATTAACTACAATAAGGAAAATGGAATTTTTTATAGGCTTTCAAATGAGGGAAGGTAATAAGGAACACGTGAAATTCTGATACAGAAAGTTTCAGTCTTCAATCCAAGTTATGAAAGTAGTTATAATTAAAGGCCATGTATAGAGTAGTTTGAAAAGAAGAAAATCTCTCCTCAAAATGAGTTTTAAAAAAACTTATGGCTATTATTATTATAAGCAAGTTACCTTTTCTCCCCATTAACCCTGCATTTAGTTTTTGCCTTGCCACCTCCACGATTTGTTCTCCATTTTATATTTTGAATGCATCCATTTTTTCCTTTAGTATCTGTTAGGTCACTTCTTCTAATACTTAGCTATAAATATAAGTCCACAAAAGACAGAAATTTTGAAACTTAAGAAATTAATATTTTTTTGACAAAAATATACAAATTTTATTTTCTTTCTCCTTCCCTTGACCTTCTTGATTTAGCCAATTTATGAATGTGAGAGTGTACAGATATTTAAGCAGAGGATTTTTAAAAATCTCTTCTAAGGAGAAGAGGAAGCTATCAAATTTTACTACAGGGCGAGTTTACACTGTGTGTGTGTGTGGGGGGGGGTGCGTGTACATGTACACATGCACTTATTTCCAATCCTCAATCTGGGAAGGAAATGTTTTTAAGTAAAGAATTATAAACATCTGAAATGCTGATGGGAAGAATTTAGTTTGGAGAGAATAGGAGAGAAAAGATTTCATCTCAAAGGAGGGAGTGTCATTCTTGAGAAGTATTAAGGGAGTTGGGGATTAAGAAAAAAAGAACCAGAAACAGGGCTTCCAGAGAAGAGAAGAGAGGATAGATTTTGGGGAAGGGAGGGAGACAAGGAGAGAGAGACTGCAGAATCAGGTCAAAAATTGTGTGGACAACCTATTTGAGTAGAGTGG
The DNA here is from genome assembly GCF_053574225.1 of Canis aureus. Lineage (NCBI taxonomy): Eukaryota > Metazoa > Chordata > Mammalia > Carnivora > Canidae > Canis > Canis aureus. The sequence continues at coordinate 45,790,928 of NC_135620.1, read as the reverse complement.
ACATTTTGTAATCCTTTTTAAAATAAATTTTTATTAAAATCTACATAACAGGGCTTTCAGAGTTGAATCCATTTGAATGATTATTCTGGCTACAAGGTAGAATAATTAAAAGAGTTATTAGGGTCCAGCCTAATAACTGATAACACAGCACTATTTTTGAAAATAAACATTGTTTATAAATGACAAGATTAATTGCTTCTTTAAGAAGCTAAAATCCATTCCTTCACAATGTAATCAAGTAATCCTCAAAAACAGAATGACTGAGACCTTAGTTATCTTAGTTTTCTATCTCTGCTGATTTTGTAAAGGCAAACAGTTCATAGTCAAGCTGGAATAGTAGAACAGAATGGTAAATAAATCAGGACTGGAGTTTAAACTCCAGCACCAACACTTAATAGCTTGGGGAATTTATCTAATCCTTACCCTAATTCCTACTTTATTTTTTAAAGGATTAGGTGAAGTATTATATAAGTTAATCAATCGGATTTTAAAATTAACTTAATTTGTCAAACAAGCTTAAAGTCTTCTTTGTATTTTGGCAACCCATAATTGTCAAAGTAGGAAGATGACAGTGGGTTACGAGACTTCATTTTGAGTTGACTTCATGGTTTTAGGCAGCACCACTTTGAGAGGAAAATAAAGTGCTCAGATTCTGCAGACTCTGAGAAACAGATTTTTGTTTGATATATCTGACTACTCTGTTGCTCTTTATGTACCAGGGCTCATCAACAAAAATTGGAGTATGCAGTGCTCATTTCAGCAGCCCATAGACTAAAATTGGAATGATACAGATTAGAATAGCATGGCCCCTACATAAGGATGGCACATAAATTTGTGAAGCAGTCCATATTTTTTTAAATGGACTATGCAAATTGACTTAGGTTCATTTAATTAATTATATCATTTGTCAGTTTGGCTGTATTGATGCTTATCCAAAGAGAGAGAGAGAGAAGAAATATTGTGGATAAGACTGAAACCTCTCTGAAATCTTGGTCATCTATGAACATTAAACATATCAAATTGTTAGCAACAACAATGGCAAAGTCTTAGTGAGTCATTACTATTTATTTGACACAGTTTTCATTGTTTTATACGTGTTATTTAATTTTCCCAAGAAGTCTCTGAGGAGAGTACTCCTGCCCATATTTTTACCTAAGAAAAAGAGAAATTAATGCTTCATCCAGAGTTATGTAGCTAATAGGTGACATGAGCAGGGTTCATAATGATACACTCTGTCTTATGAGGCCTGGCAATTAGTCACAAGCTTTTATACATACCATCTCAGTAGGTATCATGATATGTCAGATTTACTATCCTATAGCTAGGATATATTTTGAAGTTATTATGAGACACTATAATATTTGTTATTAGTTTTTAATCTTTTCAAAAATTAAGATGTTTGAAAAATTATAACACTGAAATATTTAAAATATCCTGAATGCTTTCCTAAAATATCTTTTCTTGAATTTTATTAACATTTCTGTTCACTAAAAGAAAAAAAATGGACTTTTCCGTGACTCATGATTTCTGTTTCAGTTAGGTTTCTGTCTAAGGAAAAATAAATAGAATGAGCAGAGAGAACTGTTTTCATTTCTGCAATTGCTATCAATTCTAAATATGTTTGAAATGTCACTGCACACTGCTTACCAACCTGTTGGTATTAAGTGAAGTCAGAATTATTAATGAGAGACCTTTGCTAACAAATGCTAGGGGTAGTGAAAATACCCTTCCATAAGTACAAATGAATACATTTGTTAAAATATCATATGAAATGACAAAAGTCCTATAATGCTGATGGGAAAGACAAATATAATGAAGACAGTGGAAATAACATACTGTTTAATTATTTTCTATTTGAAGGATAGAATTGTGGGAAATGAGAGAAAGATGGAAAATAAGATTGGGTAAGAAAATTGAGAGGTTGAAAGAAAGGAGGACAATTAGAAATTAAAAAGAGAAAGCATGGGAAAATATAAAGGAATAGAGATGAACTCAAGGAAAAGAATTGAGAAGGTAAAGAAAAATAAATACAGAAAAGAGTTTAAAGAATCCCATAACTTCAGCTTTTTGCCTCGCCAATCTGAACAGATATTTGCCTCACCAATCTGAACAGATATTCCCAGCATCATTTTGTAGTTCTCTGTTCTACAGTCTATAAAATTTGCCATTAGGATTTCACCAAAAAATGCCTTCATATCTTTTTAAAAAAATATTTTATTTTTTCATCATGATAAGCATACACTCTGTTATCCATCATTGATTTTACCCATCTTTCCAGCCACCTCCCCCTCGGTAAGCATCGCTTGGTTCTCTATAGTTAAGATTCTGGTTTCTTGGTTTCTCTCTCTCTCTCTTCCTTTTTTTCCTTTGCTAGTTTGTTGTTTCTTAAATTCCACATATAAGTGAGATCATATGGAATATGCTTTTCTCTGATTTATTTTGCTTAGCATTATGCTCTCTAGTTTTATACATGTTGTTGCAGATGGTAAAATTTCATTCTTTTTTATGGCTGCAGATTATTGCAGTGTGGGCTTGTGTGTGTGTGTGTGTGTGTGTGTGTGTGTGTACCACCTCTTCTTTATCATCCATTCATCTATCAATAGACACTTGGACTGCTTCCTTAGTTTGGCTATTGTAATAATGCCGCAGTAAACATTAGGGTGCATGTATCTTTTTGAATTAGTGTTTTTGTACTTCTTGGGTAGATAGCCAATTGTGCAATGAATGAATGCATTATAGGGCAGTTCTATTTTTAACTTTCTAAGGCCTCCAAACTGTTTTCCACAGTGGCTGTACCAGTTTGCATCCCCACCAATAGTGTACCAAGTTTCCTTTCTCTCCATGTACTTGCCATTACTTGTTATTTCTTATGATTTTGATTTTATTTCTCTGATGATGAGTGATGTTGAGCATCTTTTCATTTGTCTGTTGCCCATCTGTATGTCTGGGCAAATTGGAGAAATTTCTGTTCCTGTCTTTTGCCTATTTTTAAATTGGATTATTCATTTGTTTGGGTATTAAGTCATATCAGTTCTTTATATATTTTGGATACTAACCCTTTATTGGATATACCATCTGCAAATATCTTCCCCTACTCCATAGGTTGCCCTTTAGTTTTATTAATTGTTTCCTTTACTATGCAAAAGATTTTTATTTTTATTTATTTATTTATTTTTATTTTTTATTTTTTTTTAGATTTTTATTTTGATATTGTCCCAATAGTTTATTTTTGCTTGTATTTCCCTTGCCTCAGGAGACATATATATAGAAAAATGTTGCTATGGCTGATGTCAGAAAGATTACTGCTTGTGCTCTTTTCAAGGATTTTTGTGGTTTCAGGTATCACATTTAGGTCTTGAATCCACCTTGAGTTCATTTTTGTGTATGGTAAAAGAAAGTGGTCCAGTTTCATTCTTTTCCATGTAGCTGTCCAGTTTTCCCAACACTATTTCTTAAAGAGATTATCTTATTCCCGGGTGTTCTTTCCTACTTTGTCAAGAATAACTGACATATAATTGTGGATTTATTTCTGGGGTTTCTATTCTTTTCCACTGATCTCTGTGTCTATTTTTATGCCAGTACAACTATTTCAATTAATACTGCTTTGTAATATAGCCTGAAATGTGGAATTGTGATACCTCCAGTTTTGTGTTTCGAGATTGCTTTAGCCTTTGAGGTCTTTTGTGGTTCCATACAAATTTTAGGATTGTTTGTTTTAGTGCTGTGAAAAATGCTGTTGGCATTTTGATAGGTATTCCATTAAATGTACAGATTACTTTGGATTATATAGACATTTTAACAATATTTGTTCTTCCAACTCATAGGCATGGAATGTATTTCCATTTGTTTGCATCACTGAATTTCTTTCATTAGTGTTTTATAGATTTCGGAGTATATGTCTTTTGCTGCTTTCATTAAGTTTATTCGTACATATTTTATTGTTTTTGGTGCAATTGTAAATGGGACTGATTTTTTAATTTTAATTTCTGCTGCTTCATTACTAGTGTATAGGTATTCAACAGATTTCTGTACATTAATTTTGTGTCCTGTCACTTCATTTACCAGTTCTAATAGTTTCTTGGTGGAGTTTTTAGGTTTCTATATATAGTATCATATAATCTGCAAATAGTGAGAGTTTTACTTCTGCCTTACCAATTTGGATGCCTTTTCTTTCTTTATGTCATCTAATTGCTGTGGCTAGGACTTCAGTTCCAGGTTGAATACAAGTGGTGAGAGGGACATCCTTTTCTTATTTCTAACCTTAGAAGGAAACCTCTCAGTTTTTCCCCATTGAATATGTTAACTGTAGTTTTACATATATGGCCTTTATTATGTTCCCTCTAGACCTACTTTGCAGAAGATTTTTATCATGAATGGAGTTGTACTTTGTCAATTTCTCTTCCTGCATCTACTGAAATGATCATATGTTTTTTTATAAAGATTTTATTTATCTATTCATGAGAGACGCAGAGAGAGAGAGAGAGACTGAGACACAGGCAGAGGGAGAAGCAGGCTCCATGCAGGGATCCCGATGTGGGACTCGACCCTAGGCCTCCAGGATCACGCCCTGGACTGAAGGCGATGCTAAACCGCTGAGCCACCGGGGCTGCCGATCATATGGTTTTTATCCTTGGTCTTAATGATGTGATGTAGCATGTTGATAGTTTTCAAATAATAGACCACCCTTGCCTCCAAGGAGTAAATCCCACTTTATTGTGGTATATGATTTTTAATGTACTGATTGAGTCAGTTTGCTATTTTGTTGAGGATTTATATTCCATATTCATAATGGATATTGGCCTGTATTTCTCTTTTTTTGTTGTGTCTTTATCAGATTTTGGTATCAGGATGTTGGCCTCATAAAATTAATTTGGAAGTTTTCCTTCCTCTTCTATTTTTTTGGAATAATTTGAAAAGAATAAGTATTAAGTCATCTTTAAATGTTTGGTAGAATTGACCTGTGAAGATGTCTGGTCCTGGACTTATGTTTTTTGGAATTTTTTTGATTACTGGTTCAATTTCATTGCTGGTAATTGGCCTGTTCAAGTTATCTATTTCTTCCTGCTTTCATTTTCTTTCTGCTTTAGTTTCTAGGAACTTCTAGGAATCTTTTAAGACGACTTCTTTTAAGTCGTCCAATTTGTTAGCATATAGGGTTTCATAATATTCTGTTATGTTTGTATTTCTGTGGTATTGGTTGTTATTTTTCCTCTTTCATTTGTGATTTTGTTTATTTGGAACCCCTCTCTCTCTTTTTAAATGAGTCTGGTAGGGGTTTATCAATTTTGTTAATCTTTTCAAAGAAGTAGCTCCTGGTTTCATTGATCTGTTCTGTTGTTTGGTTTGTTTTCTTTATCATTTCTTTATTTTTAAAAAATGTTTTATTTATTTGAGAGAGAGAGAGAATGTATGCACACAATTGGGGGTAGGGGCAGAGGAGGGAAAAGCAGACTCCCTGTTGAGCAGGACTCTGAGATCATGACCTGAGCTGAAGTTGGCACTTAACAAACTAAGCCACCCAGGCACCCCTATATCATTTATTCCTGCTCTCATCTTTATTATTTTCTTTATTTTGCTAGCTTTGGATTTTGTTTGTTCTTTTTCTAACTTCTTTAGGTCTAAGTTTAGGTTGTTTATTTGTAATCTTTCTTGCTTCTTAAGGTAGATCTGTATTGCTATAAACTTTCCTCTTAGAACCACTTTTGCTGCAGCCCAAAGATTTTGGATCATTGTGTTTTCATTTTCATTTGTTTCTATGTAATTTTTTATTTCTTCTTTGATTTCTGAGTAATTCATTCATTGTTTAGTAGCATGTTATTTAATGTCAATGATTTGTGCTCTTTTCTGATTTCTTCTTTTATTTGATTTCTAGTTTCATAGTCTTGTCAGAAAGGATAATGGTATGACTAGTTTTGTGGCCTAATATGCGATTTATTCTGGAAAATATTTTATGTGTTCTTGAAAAGAATGTATATTCTTTTAGGATAAAATGTTTTAGGATACAATGTTCCGAGTATATCTGTTAAATCTATCTGGTCCACTGTGTCATTCAAAGCTACTATTTCGGGGATCCCTGGGTGGCTCAGCGGTTTAGCGCTTGCCTTTGGCCCAGGGCGCGATCCTGGAGTCCCGGGATCAAGTCCCACATCAGGCTCCCTGCATGGAGCCTGCTTCATTCACCCTCTGCCTGTGTCTCTGCCTCTCTCTCTCTCTCTCTATCATGAATAAATAAAAAATTTAAAAAAAACAAAACAAAAAACAAAGCTACTATTTCTTTGTTAGTTTTCTATTTGGATGATCTGTCCATTGATATAAGTGGGATGGTAAAGCATCCTACTATTACTAGATAACTATCAACTATTTCCTTTATATTTGTTAACAGATACTACATATGTTTGGGTGCTCCCATGTGGGTGCATAAATATTTACAATTGTTATATCCTATTGTTCTGTTGTCTCCTTTATGATTATGTAATGTCTTTGCCTTTTGTTACACTGTTGGCTTTAAAGTCTATTTTGTCCAAGTATTGCTACCTTGGCTTTCTTTTGATATCCATTTGCATGATAAATGTTCTCTATCCCCTCAATTTTTTAAGGCTTTATTTATTAATTTATTTGACAGAGAGAGAGAGAGAGAGAGAGAGCGCAAGCACACACAAGCAGCAGGTACAGGAGAAGAAGAAGCAGGCCCCCACTGAGCAGGGATGTGGCTGGCCTCTTCTCTACCTTTAGTTGTAGAGGTGGGTTGTTTGTTTTTTTTTGCCAGTCTCCATATTATTTTCTATGTTATTTATGCTGATGTGAATGTTTTCTAATTGTACCAATGGGACAAATTGAATTTAGGGTTCTCCTATTTGGCCATCTTCCCAGCTGACCCTTGATTTATCACCTTCAGATCTTTCTATGAAGGATCTTGTTTTGGTTATCAAAATTATAGATGACATATTTGAAAAAGTGTTAGATAACTTCAAGCTCATGAAAAACATCTTTCTGAGCAGTGATTGTTCAAAAGTCAGAGAGGAACATTTTTCCCAAAGTTAACTATATTAAAGCAAAAACATAAATAGCAAAAATAGAACTAGTAAGCAAAGCACTGATTTGAAAATGAAATGTAAATAAAGAATTTTCAAAATATTCCCTTCTTTTTCATCAAGAAAATGTTCTATATATCAAATTAATCTCTTAAAGAATTTTCCTTTCACCTTATTGCTGTTAATAAGGTGGCTCCATCAATGACACTGGTTTCTCCTATAGCTTTGTTACATAGATGTTTATTCTTACTATGTTTATTTTATTATGTGGATATTTCATACCCCAGAGCCTAAAATCTAATGATTCTCAAACCTCTCTACTGCCTCTTTTCCTCTTTATATTCTCCCAGTGCTTCTCACCCAGCTTGAATTTACTATCACTAAAACCATTCCATTATATACACATGCAACTTCTTTGCATCCCTTTTACTTAATTAACACACTTGACAAAACACCAATGCTGGAAAATATACCTGCCTACTGCATATATTTGCAATCATGACATTGACTATGGCTGGAGAAAGATCTAGAAGCATACTGATTGTTCTCACCTAAATTATTAACTACTAACTTCAAATGAACCCTTCAACATAATGCAGTTCCTTTATTCATTCATTATCTCACTATCTCACAAGATAATTTCAAATATCTATTCTTTCTCAAATGTACACATATTTTTAGCCAATCATTTTACTTCCCAATTCACTGAGAGAATTGAAATTGACAAGAGAAATCCTATAAGCCTCAAATCCTCCATGTACATCGCTCTACTTTTCTTCCTATAGATGAACTCCCCACACCCCTATCTGAGGCCTTTTCATTCATTTGTAGACTAGAGTCATCCTTTTTTGCTCCCTCAAGAATACCACCGTAGGTCACTTTTCTCTTCTTTCTGATCCACATCATCATATGTCCCTTTTCTATTTTCCCATCATCCTACTCTTTCCCAAAATAGCATGCTGCTATTAAAAGAAAAATGAAAAAAATCTTTTTATCCCTATTATACTGAGTTATTATCCTGAGTTATCACCCTACTCTTCTGTTCCTTCTTGTAGAAAAATTTCTTAAAACAGTTCTTTGCACTTTCTGACTCCCTTTCCTCCTCTCCTGTTCCCTCAGCAATCCTTACTCCTCTACTGGAAAACTGCTGACTTCATGCCCTCATATTGCAAATCCAGCGGTCGAGTTCTGATTCTTAAATTACTTATCTATAATCCACATAGGACACAGCTAATAATTCCCTTCTCCTTAAAATACTCTCTTCACTCGACTTCTTTAACATTATATGCTTTCCTCCTGTTTTTTTTTTTTCTTTATTTTCTGTGCTTTTTAAATCTCTTCAATGGAGATTCATCTTCATCTTCCTGACCTCTTAATGTTGTAATTTTTCCATTCCTATAATCTTTTCTCTTTTCTAGCTGTACTATATTGGGGATCTTATTTGGTTCTTTGTGTGTGTGTGTGTGTGTGTGTGTGTGTGTGTGTTAAATACCATCTATAAAATGATGATTGACAACTCTGTGTTTCTAGTATAGCCCTCGTCTCCAAACAAATTTCCTGCAGTGTCTGAAAGGCATCTAAACATAATGGGCAGTATAAACCAGGGGCTTCCTACTCTCACACAAATCACTTAGTGGCAATTTTATAATTCTAAGAGCTCAACTCAATATATCCTGTAGTCACCCAGGGGTTCTGTCTGTTGCTTAAACATTTTTTTCTTTTTTCTTTTCTTTCTTCTCTCTCTCTCTCTCTCTCTCTTTGTATCATACCTCACATCAGAAAATTCTGTTGGCTCTATCTTCAAAATATATTTAGACTCTTCTCAATTTTCACCACCTATCATTATAATCACCCTGGATATATCCACTCTTGCCTTGCTATGGATATTTGCCATAACCTCCTAACTGGTCTCTCTGCTTCCATCTCCTATTTCTGTCCCCTAATGTCTATTCTCAACAAAGCATTCTGAATAGATCTACTAGCATAGGAATTAAAAGTCAGAATGAAAGTCAACATCTTTAAAATAACGTTAAGCGCTATATGATTTGTCCCCTGGCCTTTTATTGTCTCTTTGACTTCCTCTCTCATTACTTCCTATCCTTACCACTTTTCTACAGCCTTATTGATATTCAAATATTAGGCAGACTCTTGCCTCAGCAATTTTGCTCTTGTTTATGCCCTCTCCCTGTGATATTATTCCCCTAGATTAAGGAATCTATCCAGATGGTGAGCTTTCTCAAGTTCTTTAAGTTTCTCCTTAAATGTCATCTTCTTGAGAGCTCTTCTCTTCTCCTTTTTAAATTTTACCCCTCTCCCCAGCATCCCAACTGGGACTCTGGTCTTCCTTCCCTGCCTCACTTTCTCAATAGCACTTTGTACCTTCTAACTTACTGTATAGATTTGTCAACTTTTGTATTGTCTTTTTTACAGGAGCTCCATGCAGAAGGGATTTCTATTGTATTGATTAATGTATTCCCAGTTACTAAAAAAGTGCCTTGCATATAGTGAGCATTCAATACATATTTTTAGCAGCTGAGTAAATGAATATTTGAATAAATGACTATTCTTTTTTTTAAATTTTACTTATTTATTCATGAGAGACTGAGAGAGAGAGGGAGAGAGAGAGAGAGGCAGAAACACAGGCAGAGGGAGAAGCAGGCTCCATGCAGAGAGCCCAACATGGGACTTGATCCCTGGTCTCCAAGATCATGCCCGGGGCTAAAGGCAGTGCTAAACCACTGAGCCACCCCAGCTGCCCATAAATGACTATTCTTAATCGAAAGCTGCCTTAATTTAGAAGATAGTATATAGTGCGCTTTTAGTTTGAATTTGTGTCTCCTGGCACTATCCATGAACCATTAGAAGACACCATTGTTTTTACTTCATTGCCTAATTGCTTGTAGTCTCTAAGGCATCGGATAATGAAATGTATAAGAGATCTAAAACTTTACATTAAGAGTCACTGTCTTCAGTATAGATGCTGATTTAGCAGAATTTTCTTTATTTTCATAGCCTGACATTTGAAATAGATTTTGAACTTAATGGCAAAGCATGATGGCACTATCCATTGACACACACATATACTCATACACACTTGATGATATTCTTTTAATCTACTTTTATCTATGTTTTGGAGATCCATAAGCACCATTTATTACTACTCCTTTTATACTTGTTATCGACTTGAAGATACTATGATACCTAATGGTCATTTGTTTATTTCTCTTTTTTGTAATTTTCTACTCATCATGCTTCAGAATTCTGAAATACACTTAAAGCACAGTTTCTAATGTAGACCATTATCAGTGTTGTAAGGTCTTGAGGTTGGGCCAACAGTATTGTTTATACAAAAATATATTTGTCAGAATTCCTAAATGAGACCTTTTCCTTACATTAGAAAATGTGGAAAGCAAAAATACCAAAAAAGAGAAAGAGGAGGAAAATTAAGACACAGCTGGATCACCTGAACACAGGCTCCTGAGTCAGAAAGTATGTGCTATATACCCAAGAAGTCCAGTCCACATTGAATCAGTCACTATTGCTATAAGGGAAAGAACTTTTTTTTTTTTTTTTTTTAAGGGAAAGAACTTTTAGAAGAGTTCCATTCTAATTATTATTGATGCCATTGAAAGTTCAATGGTAGGGAGAAAGCAGCGTTGAAACATATTCATTGAGGGATCCCTGGGTGGCGCAGCGGTTTGGCGCCTGCCTTTGGCCCGGGGCGCGATCCTGGAGGCTCTGGGATCGAATCCCACGTCGGGCTCCCGGTGCATGGAGCCTGCTTCTCCCTCTGCCTGTGTCTCTGCCTCTCTCTCTCTCTGTGTAACTATCATGAATAAATAAATAAAATCTTTAAAAAAAAAATTCATTGGAAGTGTCTAAAATTCTGTCACCTATTCTAATTACTTCTCAGTCCTTGAACATGATCCTGAGCCATTCTGCACTGGTATATATATATATTTCACCCAGTATAGTATTTCTGACTTTTATAATGTATATCAATAAAAACATTTAAATTTTTGATGTCTTCACTATTGTTGACCATTTTTAAAAAGCCTATTGTTCATACAAAATGGCTTTTATGCTTGGTTTATGATTAAGTAATTGAGTGTGTGTTTTTCCAGTTTGGGAATCAAGGTTCATTTTGGTTTAAAATCTTACCTTAAACTACATTGAAAATTCAATATAATTAATTATTGACAGTAATTTGGATTTCTTCAAACCAAGAGAGATGTAATAGTTTGGGAAGAAAAGCTGCATATTAGCTAATGGCTGAAATGCAGGTATGGAGATTATTTTTAAGTTTCTATTATGATATTTTCAGCCCCCAAATCTGTAAATCCCTGGCCTTGATGAAAATATAATGGTGAAATAGGGCAGTGGTTTTCAATTATTACAGCTACATTGTCTGCAAGACTCTGCCAATCTGATCTTGACTTATTCTATCCTTAAAACAAACAAATGAAAAATAAAAACCAGAAAAATTACCCTTTATTCACATAAGAGATGCATTGCTAGGATAAATTAAACTATTTCTATTCATAATATTACTGAATTTTTTGGCAAATGCTGCTATATAAATGCAAAGAGCTATTGTTACTTTTATAGGGACTGAAAATAGTATACAAAGGGATGAAGGTTGGGAACAAATAAAATGTTCATGTTAGCTTTATTTCTGAAGAAAAACACTTTGGAAATGCGTAAGCTTAATCACACTTGCTTTTCCTCCTCATAATTCAGAACACATTTATCTTTGTTCGTCCACAAAGCAAAATAGTTATTTCTAGCACTTGCTCAGGATCTTGATCTCAAGCTCATGAAAATGCTTCAGCTCTCTGCACCAACAGAAGGAGCCATTTGACAAATTGAACATTTGAGTTATCACAGTCTTATGTGATCTCCCCACAATGCTGCACACCTCTTATCTGATTCCGATAGCTCAGGGACAACTTAACACATTGCATTTATCTTTATTGTGATTTAATTTTGAGCAGTCAGGATCCTGAGTGGAAGGAGAAGCTGCTTGAATTTCAAAATCAAGTTGCCCTGCTTGCAAATTGCTTCTCTGTTAAAAGTTTGGAAAAATACCCATCATGACATTTTTGACACCCAATCCATTAGCGTCTTGTTTCAGCTTTCCTGACCTCAACTGCTCCTATTGTATTCGTTGTCCTGATTCTTCTCTCAAGTGATGCCAGCCCTTAGAACAAAGAACATATCATTTTATCAGAGTTCCCTAAACCAAGAACAAAAAATGACTGTGGAAATAATCCCACTTGCTTTCTAATAATCCTTTGTGTTCACCATTACAAGCCCTCACCTCAGCTTCTGTTGCTCCCACACCTAAGGTGAAGAAGAGTAAGAATTTTTGTGCATGGCCATTGACAGGTTGAAAGATAGCCTTCATATGAGATGAAATCAAACAAAGAAGAAAATGATCCATTTATTAGAGGTGAAGGTATACTCTAGTGATAAGTAGTAGAAAGTAGAAAGTGCAACAGGCTGAAACTCAAGAGATATGGGTTTTAATAGTGCTACCATCATAGGAAATGGGTAACCTTCAATAAACTACTTTTTTAATTCTCTAGAAATCCTTGGTATAATATGGAGGTGGACTAGATAATTTCTCTGGTAGTAGTCTTCAATATCTTGCAGAAAGAATAAATGCATATTTGTGTAAATAATTATAAACCATATGAAAATTTAATGGTCAAAACAAACCCTTTTACTTTAAAACACCCAGAGATAAATGAATTCATAGTTTATTCAGATTTACATTTTAAAGTCATAAATTTAGAGGTGGTAAATGTGCATAACCCAATTTAACCTTAATGATGTCTTTAAATTGCTCATTTTCAAAAGTACAGTGCATATAAATTTATGTAAGTACAAGGCCACTGGATCATGTTTAAGATTCCTATGGTTAAAATGGAAAGTAATTTGAAATATTAGAGTCACATAGAGCTTAGCAAAATACTCAAGGCATACAAGAACCAAGAAGATCAGAATAACTATCTTCATTCCATGATCACTCAGAAGCACATGGACTCAATTTGATACTTTGTAAAGTACAAAAATGGTCATTTATATAGTTCAGCTTAGGTAAATTGTTCACACTCTATTTTATGATTGTGTTTAGTTGAATAAACATAAACCAAGTGTGGATATGATGCAAATTCCTCTGCAATGGTTTTTAACAGTTTGATATCTGCTTTTAGGTTTTAAAATGGCATTTAATGCATTTTCTTACTATGAAATTATTGCATGATAGAAAAAAATCCATCTTAAGAGTGTCTTGATAATACTTATGCAAGATATTAGGCTTTTTAAAATTATTTTTGGAAATAGTTTTATTCTGAATATTGTATTGTATTAGAGAATTTTGTTGAGAAAGTGAGAGCAGATCTTTCACATGGTACATACTGATGAGATGGGATTAAATGTTCTTATGTGCTTCACTGCCAGTCTTAAGATTCTGATTTTAGCATTTTGAAAAAGATGGCAAAGTAAGATTTTTGATGCCTCTAAGTAATTGAGAGATACACGAGTGCACACTTTGATAGAAAAAGCCTTAGCAACTACATTTCAGGTATAGATCTGTTAGTGTCTCCTTGTATGACACTGAGCAAATCACTTTAACTCTGATTTTTACTTTCCCATTTGTAAACTAAGGGAATAGTATTTGGTGATCATATATTTTCTTTAGCTCTAAAGTTCTTGGGATACATGAGTCTTTGAGATAAACATGAATTTCCATCACTAATAACTGTGTGGTTAAATTTTCTTAGGAAAAACATATCTACTTTATTTTGCCTCTATCATTTGTTGTTCTACCAAGATAGAAAGAGATCAATATTAAGTCCTTCAGAATGAACTAATTTTAATCCTCAGAAGAACCTTTAAGTTAAAATTAAAATATATTTTCCAATTTATTTTATCCTTCATGTTCATGTATTGATGTTAATAAACACAAATACTGTGGCCATCCAAAACTGTGAAATGCAGTTGATAGGGATTCTACCCATTTTATTGAAAGAAGATTTTGAACAGACTAATTCACTTGAGAGTATAAATATGTGTGCAGTGAGTAATATTTGTCAATAAGTTTCTTTAGAGAGAGCCATGTTGCTCTGTAAGTGTCCTCTTGCCAAATTCTCCATCCTACAAAATTCTAGTGGGTGCTAGCTTTAGCTTAGCCTAGCTATATTATGCTCGTCCTGTTTCTTTTTGTCTAAATTGACTAATGGTCAAGTTAGTGTGGTTAGTTATTGGGTGATAAGGTGAGGCTGAATTTTGGAAAGGAAATATAACCATATATGCCTACTTTTCTGATAAAACATCTTATTTGAAAATATGTATTTTTGTAATTAATACACACAAATGCCACCAATCTATTAATGACATATCTTGCTTCTCAAGAGTAAATTCACTTGAGGAAAGGAAACCATGACAATCTTTCATAGCGGTGGAATTTAATAAAAATCTGGCTTCCTAAATTCATTCAATATTATGCTTATTTGCATTCTCTGATTTTCCTTGGTTGCTCATATTTCGTCCAATACAGGGAAGCCTTCAATAACAAGTAAGTTCCTAAACTGAATTGTTCATGTTCTTCTATAGTTAGAAGTATATTCTAATTTTAAAAAGCACATATATTACCCACTAAGAACTATAGTAGGTAAAATAGTGGATAATAGCAAATAGTTCCAAATCCATTAAAGCATAGGAGAAAATACCCAGTGGGAACTACTGCATGCATATAATTCCTTTAGAACTGAATGTGCATGCCCATTTCCAAATATGGAGTTCAGGTCCAAAAGTCATTAGCATTAAGTTAGTTGCACTTGTAAATTGATATAAACTGCAAAATATAAATTATACTCTTGAGTAAGACCAAAAGATTTAATAATTACCTTGATATTTCTCTAGTATGTCCCATAAAGAGTAAGATATATTAGAATCAGTTTTGATATTTGATTAGCATAGCAGAATTACCTGGTAGTGTCCCTGGTTTTGTATTAAGGATCATGGGAGACAGGACACAGAGAAAGAAAATGATGAATCAGCTAATATTGACATTTGATATGCTATGGATTCATTATTTGAAATACATGCACACACACTTGCATGCATGTGTGCACACACACTTGAGGTACCTATTTCCCAAAGGAAAACAACTGAGAAGCAGCTTCTAGTATATTCAGGGTGTTCAGGTCAAATTTTTTTTAGTTGCAAGTAAGAAAGAGCTAACCCAAATTATCTTAGGGGGGAAAAAAAGGAAAGAAGAATGTATTTTCTCATATAACTGGAAAGTTTGGTGATGTATTTGCCTTCTGAGCTCAGCAATATACAGGAACTTGAAAAATATCCTTTCTTGGCTCTGACTTCCTCTAAACATTGACTTTATTCTGCAGAAAGCTCTCTTTGTTCTCTTATCCTCAGATTCATATCTGTCCCTCTTATGAAACCCATGGGAAAAATTTGGTTATATGTAAAATATTCTGTAAAAAATACATTAGTTTGTTTTTTTGCATTTTTGATAGGAGACAGGCCTCAGAGATATGGAAAGAGGGTAAAATTCTCCAAGGAAATCAAAATAGAATAGAGAACTGATATTGGCAAATAAAAATGCTAGTAAGTCATCTTGGCTATTACATTCAACCTCAAATTGCTACATATTAATATTATCCAAACTCTTTTATATTGATCATCATCAATCCATGAAATATCAGTGTCCTCTGAGGAAAAATAGTTTCTATAATTAAACAATTTTTGAAAATGTTTGATTAACAGAATATTTATTTATTTATTTATTTTTAAATTTTTTTAAAATTTTTATTTATTTATGATAGTCACAGAGAGAGAGAGAGGCAGAGACACAGGCAGAGGGAGAAGCAGGCTCCATGCACCGGGAGCCTGATGTGGGATTCGATCCTGGGTCTCCAGGATCGCGCCCTGGGCCAAAGGCAGGCGCCAAACCGCTGCGCCACCCAGGGATCCCTGATTAACAGAATATTTAAATTCCTTTTTCCCCTACTTTACTATTTTCTCTAAGTTGCAAAGATGAGTGATAGATATAAGACCCGGTGGGAAGAGGGAGAGAGATTTCCACATGCAGAATTTACATAGGAAATGTCCAAGAATAAGTTCAAAGACCTTTAAACCTTCTGATTTAGAGGGTTTAAACTAGTAAAAAAGAGGGATTATTTGTGAATACATAACTTTGGAAATAGCTATTGCTATGTTGAGAGCCTCCACCCATCAAAACTTTCATGCTGCATAATTCTAGCCTGCTATAATTTCTGTGAATGATGCCCTCATTTCCAACCTCATGTAGATTACATATCACATCGCTTCCTGTTGTTATGCGATACAGATACAGTGTCTCTCTCTTCCAGTCCTACACTCACCAGTGGGGAGTTGTGAAGTGTGCTGCCTTCTTATCTGTAAGTATAGTGAAGAGGATTTTTATGGAACTTTCAGCTTGAAATTTGCTCCCTGAAGTCTGGTGACTAAAGGTTGGTTCCTGAATTGTATATGAGAAAATGAAAGTGGTCTGTGACAGCATAGAACAGACTGTACTGGGATTGACTTATATACTCAGTTTACCAGGCCAGGGACGTGTTTCCTGTAGATAGATGTAATTATGTAGGATGAAGAGTCAGGGTGGCATAGTCTTCTGTCCTGGCTAGTAGAGCTATCCAGTTAGGCAGAAGGACCCAGTCATGAGGAGGATGGACATGATATGTAGAAACTGCAGAAGAAGTCATAATGACCACTTAGAATTCAGTGAATCTAAATAAACTTTAGTCAAGATTCTCAACAAAAATATGCTGGTGAGACCAAGAGATATAACTTTCTGACAGTCTCAAAGAACATAAACCATTTTTTATTAAGTCCTTCCTTATGCTCTTACCACTCTTTCATTCACCCCCCTGAATGCCCAGAAAGGTCAGAACCTAGAGGAGAGCAGAGGCAGAACAGTAAGTTTAAGAAAATAACTTTCAGTCTAAAGCAGGCTTGGGCGTTAAATGAAATTCACAGCTTTGGTTCATATCTTGGAACTGAAAACCTGATTATGTACTGAAACTTTTTTTTTTTTTTTGACTAAAAGTAACTCTAGGAGTATCTAATCATTACTTACTAGTAGTTAATAGAAAAGAGTCATGGGCCTGCTGAAGTTTTCATTTAGGAGCCAGGTTAAGTTAATTTTAATGAACATATTTTAAATATACAAATAATACTATATTTGGACTGTGATTATATCATGAATGTTAGAGGTTTAATGTACTAACTTACACAAGCTGTTAGTTTTTTGTGTTTTTAATTGTGCCTTTTCCAAAACCATTCACATGCTAGTCAGCTTGAGAATTCCTAAGAAGTTAGAGTAGATGGTGTTTCCCAAATTATTTGACCTGGAACCGTTTGTTCACAATATACCCACTTGCATCTCAAAGAATACAATATTGCATAGCACTGGGCTTGGGAAGCTCTGTAGCATGTTAAAATGTAAAGAATGAATGGCAAGCAGCAGATCTGAGATTATAGAATAAAATGGTGAATAACCTCTTTTAGTATTCACCCAAACTCCGTAGGATAGGATAAGAATATACTAAAGGAAAATTATGGCCTATTCAAAAGAAACATCTGTTATATCAGAAGGCAGAAAAACTCTGGAAGTCAAAACAATATATACACTCTCAGAAATCCATGAAAATTCAAGTGAGCATAGAGGATGTAACAGAAGTGATACCTCTATGAAAGATAAGACTACAGCCTAATCTGCTGTATAGAGTAAGTAAAAACTTTTTTGTGTGCAGAGCACACATTAGCTAAGATGCAAATTATAATAGTGATTTGAGGCTTTAACCATCTGGACATTCACTGATAGTCTCATTTACATACAAAAAAATACATTCCTAACTTTATCAAATTTAACCTTTTAGAGGTGAGGGGGAAACTGATCAAACATCTAGAACAGAATAAATTCTTTGGGGCAGGAAAGAATTGATTGCTAACTTAATGGGAATTTTGGGGAAAAGAAATTATGTCATTTGGAGTCTACATAGTACTGGAAGAGTAGACTGCAGAGAGCAGTCAGATGCAAAGCATAGATTTTAAGAAGACAGTTTTTAAAATATTGAAAGACATCTGAGGTATGAGTCTATGGCATGAAATTCTGGAATAGACAATTACTCAAAAGTTTAGGAAATTAAAAAAAAATTCTAACCTATCCCTCCGAGAAAATGAGAAATACCAATAGAAACTTGTTTTAGGGATGCCTGGTGGCTCAGCAGTTGAGCCTCTGCCTTCAGCTCAGGGTGTGATCCTGGTGGGGGGATCAACTTCCACATTGGGCTCCCTGCGAGGAGCCTGCTTCTCTCTGTGCCAATGTCTCTGCCTCTCTCTGTGTCTCTCATGAATAAATAAATAAAATCTTTTAAAAAGTGTGCTGTCTACTAAAGCTCTGTAATGACCTTAGATTTAAAAGAGTTATAAACAAAATTTAAATGGGAAACATAATTGTCTAGATATGAGTGATATTTGTATACTAGGAAAAGTTGACCCAAAGGGTAAAGTACAGAATGAACCAAGGTGAATTTTAAAAAATTAACACAGAAAAAGATGTTTTGTAAAGTCTGATCAAAGAGGTGAAAGTTAAATGTTACACATGATCCAGAATTTTGTTTTGTTATAAAGAATACTCAAAGGACAATTAGCAAAATCTGAATATATCATGTGGATTGATAATAGTATTATAAAGTATGATTTTTTAAAAAAATAGTAATTATACTGGGGTCATATCAGATAACATCCTTGTTATAATCTCTTAAGCCATGACACATGATAAAGAAACTGTGATCCAAAAAAAAAAAAAAGAAGAAACTGTGATCCAATTTTACCATGTCCATGATATTCAAATGGAAAAGCTTTAAGCACTGATTCTTGGTGAAGATGGCAGAGTAGGAAGAGCCTAAACTCTGACCTCTGCCACTGGATACACTAGATAACACCTAAATCAGTGTAAATGACCCAAGAAATGACCCAAAGACTGACAGAACAGCCTCTCCTTAGGTAATCATAAAGAAGAGGACACACGAAAAAGAGTAGGAGGGGTAGAGATGCTGACAGGAGACAAGCTTTACCCAGGAGACTTTTTGCTTATGGGAGGGAATGCCCCTGCAGGCAGGAAGAGGAGAGGGGAACAGAGTCTACACCAGATACCCAGGCACAGGGAACTGCATTGAGAAAATGAATCCCCATAGCCTCTGGCTTTGAAAACTAGAGGAACTTAGTTTCACAAGTTTTTATTGTCAGTGGCACTGAACACCAGAAACTTTAAAAATCAGTGAGCTTGACTCTGAGAGGGCTGGAGATGATAGGAAACTGAGTCCCTGACCTTAAGAGATTGCATAACAAACAGCCCCACTGAGATACATAGAAGCAACAGTTTAAAAACACCTAGGATATATAAGAAGATTTATTTACTAATCTCAGAATTTGTGCAAGAGAGTCAGAGTCAGGAGTCTTTAGGAGATTTCCCCAAGAACAAAAGAGCTGGCAGGCACTATTTCTGCCCCCTACACCATAGCCTAGATACATAGGCACCTGTGAGAACTAGCATAAATACTCTCCTCCTAGCTTACTATAACAGTGTACCCCATCCTGCATGTTCATGGACAGCTCCCTCCAACTTGCTCTAGGCTACAGATTCCCTCCCACAGCAGACACTTGTACACCTTGTTAACATAGCAAGCCCTGTCCCCACATTGTCCTGCTACCCTGCTCCCTCCAACCTGTTCCCTTCAGGAGCCCATCCAAACCAGAGCCAGAAGCCTAGCAGTATGCAAGTAATCCTGATAGTAGCTAGCTCCACTCCAGAGTGACTCATGTGCTGAGGAGAGGGGAAGATAACCACACACACACACTAGCTCCACCACTGCAGCCCCAGCAGTAAGTTGAGGGTAGACAGCTGGCCTCACTTCGGGTCCCACCTGCAAATGAAAGCCTCACAGGAGAAAATACAGGGAGAATACCCTGCAGTTTGCTGTGGCTGTAGCTCTGGCAAATGCGTGGTCTGACTCAAGCCCAAGGTAGTCCTACACTGACTCATTCCCTGCCCATAACAGGTAAAAAGAGTCATTGTAGATGACTGGACTGAAGGCAAACACATTTCAGCCACAACAGAAGGGTAACACAACACACACAGGAGATAAGCCTGATGAGCCAGGTTTTGGTGAACAGGAGACAGTGCGCTGCAGGGCACTACAGGACCACTAATTTGAAGAGTAGGAGACATAGCTCACCTTCCTAGCACAGAGAAACAAAGAGTTGGACAAAATGAAGAGAGAGAAGAGAGAAAAAAATAAAAAATCATAGCAAGAGAGCTAAACTGAACAGAGATGAGCAATTTATCTATAGAGAATGTAAAGTAATGGCCATAAAGATACTGGATTGAAGAAAAGAGTGTAGAACTTCAGTGAGACCTCCAATAAAGAGATAGAAAAAATATATAAAATATCAGAGAGGAAGAACTCAATAACTGAAATTAAAAATACACTACATGGAATAAGTAAGAAGACTAGAGGAAGCAGAAGAATGGATCAATAACCTGGAGGAAAGAGTAGTGGAAAGCAATTATGTTGAATGGGAGAAAGAAAACAGAATTAAAACGTGGCATAGATATATTTTTTTAAAGTGGAATAGACTAAAGGAACTCAGCAACACTGTGAAGTGTAGAAAAACTTGCATTATAGGAATCTCAAAAAGAGATGAGACAAAAGGGGCAGAAAATTTAGGTGAAAAAAAAAATAGCTGAAAACTTCCTGAATCTGGGGAAAGAAACAAAAATCCAGATCTAGGAAGCACAGAGCATTCCCACCAAAATCAACCTTATAAGGAGATCCACACCAAGAAATATAATATTAAAAATCACAAAAAAAAGTGAAAAAAAGAGAACTTTAAAAGCAGCAAGAGAAAATGGTTACATACAAGGGAAATTCCATAAAGTTATCACTGATTTTACAGCAGAAACTGTGCAGGCCAGAAGAGAGTGGCATTGTATATTCAAAGTACTGAAAGACAAAAACTTGCAGCCTAAAATACTTTATCCAGTAAGGCTATCATTCAGAATACAAAAAAAGAGACAAATATCTTCTCAGACAAAATTTAAAGGAATTTTTACCACTACACTAGCCTATACAAGAATTGTTAAAGGGGATTCTTTGGGTAGAAAGGAAAGAACATAAACAGGAGTAAGAAAAGTAGGAAGCACAAAAGCAGTAAAATTAACTCTATCTATAAAAATTAAGCAAGAGATTCACAAAATAGAAGGCTGTAAAGTATGACACCATATACTTAAAATACAGAGGGGAGATTGGGAGTAAAAATTTAGTGCTTTTAGAATGGGTTCAAACTTAAGCAATCATTCAACTTAATATAGATTTCTATATGCATAAGAGGTTATATATAAACAATGGTAATCACAAATCAAAACCCAGCAATAGATATGCAAAAAATAAAGAGAAGGGAATCGAAGTATATCACTAAATAAAGCCACCAAACCATCAGAGAAGAGAGAAGAAAGAAATTGCAGAACTACAAAAGAACTATGAAACAAGGAATCATAAAATAAATACATCCCTACCAATAATTACTTTGAATGTAAAAGGACTAAAGGCTCTAATCATAAGACATAGGGTGACGGAATGGATAGAAAAAGCAATACCCATCTATATACTGCCTTCAAGAGACTCGTGTTAGATCTAAAGACTTGTGCAGGTTTAAAGCAAAGGGATGGAAAAACATTTATCATGCAAACAAAAGTTGAAAAGCAAGCCAAAGTAATAATACTTGTATCAGACAAAATAGACTTTAAAACAAAGACTGTAATAAGAGACAAAGAAGGATACTATATAATCATAAAAGGAACAATCCAAGAAGAAGATATAACAATTGTAAATATTTATGCATCCATTATGGGAGCACTCAAATACATATAGCATCTGTTAATAAACCTAAAGGAAATAATTGATAGTAATACAATAGTAGAAGACTTTAACATTCCACTTATAACAATGGATAGATCATCTAAATAGAAAATCAGCAAGCAAACAGTGGCTTTGAGTGACACATTGGGCTGGATGCATTTAACATATATATCCAGAACATTCCATTATAAAAAGGCAGAATGCATATTCTTTTCAAGTGCACATAGAACATTCCCCAGAATAAATCACATATTAGGTCACAAAACAAGTCTCAACAAATTCAAAGAGCAAAGTTATATTATCATGCATCTTTTCCAAGTGCAACACTATGAAACTAGAAATTAACCATCGGAAAAAAATCTGGAAATAACACAAAAACATGAAGGTGAAATAATAACTAAATAATGAATGGGGCAACCAAGAAATCAAGAAATACACTTAGACAAATGGAAATGGAAACACAATGGTCTAAAAATCTTGGAGTTGCTGCAAAAGTGCTTCTAAGAGAGAAGTTTACAGCAATGCAAGCCTGCCTTATGAAGCAAGAAAAATCTCAAGTAAACAACATAACCTTGAACCTACAAGAAGAACAAACACACCCCAAACCAGCAAAAGGAAAGACATAATAAAGGTTAGAACAGAAATAACTAAAATGCAATTGAACAGATCAGTGAAAATAGGAGCAGGTCTTTGAAAAGATCAACAGAATTGATACTTTTAGCAAGACTCATCAACAGAGAGAACTCAAAATCAGAAAAGGAACAAGATAAATAATTGACACCACATAAATACAAAGAATTATAGTAGAATATTATGAAAAATATATGCCAACAATTGGACAACTAGAAGAAATGGATAAATCCTAGAAACATACAAACTCCCAAAACAGAATCAGGATGAAATAGAAAATTAAAACAGACCAATTACCAGCAATGAAGTTGAATCAGTAACCAAAAAACTCCCAACAAACAAAAGTCCAGGACTAGACCATAGGTGAATTATATTAAACATTTAAAGAATAGATATTCTTCTCAAAATATACCAAAAAAGGAAGAAGAAGGAAAGCCTCCAAGTTTATACTATGAGATCAGCGTTAACCTGATAACAAAACCAGATAAAGAGACACACACACACAGAGAGAAAGAACTATAGGCCACTATCTCTATGTACATAGAAGCAAAAATTCTCAACAAAATATTAGCAAACCAAATCCAGCAATACATTAAAAAATCATACACCATGATCAAGTGAAATTTATATCCAGGATGGTTCAATATTTCCAAATAATCAATGTGATACACCACATTAATGAGAAAAGTGTAAAAACTATATGATTGTTTCAGTAGATGCAGGAAAAGCATGTGAAAATGTATGACATCCATTTATGATAAAAACCCTCAACAAAGTAGACTTAGAGGAAACATACCTTAACATAATAAAGTCCGTATATGAAAAACCCACTGCTAACATCATACTCAGTGGGGAAAAACTGAGAGCTTTTCCTGTAAGATCAGGAACAAGGATGTCTACTCTCACCACTTTTATTCAACATAGTACTAAAATTCCTAGCCACAGCAATCAGATAAGAAAAAGAAATGAAAGTTAGCCAAGTTGGTAAGAAAGATACAAAACTTTCACTATTTGCAAGTCACATGATACTATATGTAGAAAACCCTAAAGATTCCACCAAACAACTATTAGAACTGATAAATGAATTCAGTAAAGTCATAGGATACAAAATCAATGTATGAAAATAATTTGCATTTCTATACACTAATAATAAAGTAGCACAAAGAGAAATTAAGATATCAATCCCATTTATAATTGCACCATAAATTGTAATATACTTGAAAATAAACTTAACCAATGAGTTAAAAGATCTGTACTCTACAAACTATAAGACACTGCTGAAAAAATTGAAGATAACTGGACATAAGAAACATTGTTCTAGATATAAGACATATCTGAAGAAGGGAAAATTAAAACAAAATTAAACCGTTGTGATTACATCAAAATAAAGTTTCTGCACAGCAAACAATCAGCAAAACTAAAAGGCATCCTACTGAAGAGCTTCAGTTTCACAAGTGAAGATATTTGCAAATGATATACAACTAATCACCAAAATAATAAATAATACGATTAAAGATGGGCAGAAAACATGAATAGAAATTTCTCCAAAGACACCTAACAGATACATGAAAGATGCTCAGCATCATTCATCATCAGAGAAATGCAGATCAAAACCACATGAGCTATCACCTCACACCTGTCAGAATGGCTAAAATAAAAATACAAGAAACAACAAGCGTTGACAAGGATAGGAAGAAAATAGAACTCTTGAGCACTGTTGATGGGAATGCAAACTGGTGCAGTCACTTGGAGGATGGTATGGAGGTTCCTCAAAAAAAAAAAAAAAAAAAAAAAAAAGCGGCAGCCCGGGTGACTCAGCGGTTTAGCGCCTCCTTCAGCCCCGGGTGTGATCCTGGAGACTCAGGATCAAGTCAGGTGTCAGGCTCCCTGCACGGAGCCTGCTTCTCCCTCTGCCTGTGGCTCTGCCTCTCTCTCTCACTCTGTGTGTCTCTCATGAGTAAATAAATAAAACCTAGATAGATAGATAGATAGATAGATAGATAGATGATAGATAAAACAGAATCACCACATGATCCTGAATTCCACTACTGGGTATTTACCTAAAGAAAATGAAAACACTAATTGGACCTCTAACTTTCTCTTTTAGTATTTCTGTTCCTTTATGTGAAGTACATTAATGCATATATTTCCTTCCTGCAGAAGTTGGGCATGGAAGGTTGATACCTGAGTCTTTTACATTTAAAAACACATTCATTTGCTCTCATTCTTGATTGTTAGTGTTGCTTGCTATGGAATTCTAGTTTAAAATTTTTCATTTAAAATTATTTTCCTCTCATACTGTGAAGCTATTGTTCCATTATTTTCAAGGATATTGTCTAATATCAATCTGATTATTATTAAGTAACCTTTCCAGTAACCTTCACGTGAGCGTACCCAAAATATTTATTGACACCCTTTTCCCCTTGAAGTACTGAAGTTTTGTATGACTGTTTCTCATGGGTTTCATAATTCATTTGTATAAATTGGCCCTTGGGACATCCTTTCAACCTAAAGAATTGAGTTTCTCTTTATCTTAAGGGAACTTGAGATTATCTATCATCTATCTATCTATCTATCATCTATCTATCTATCTATCTATCTATCTATCTATCTATCATCTATCCATCATCTATCTACGTATCTCTTTATAATTTTTTAATTCAATATCTTCAGATAACAGCTATTGAGTATTCTGAATTCAATAGATTTCATCTTTTTTTTTTTTCTTTTTCTACCTCTTTTACTTTCCTTCAATTTATCTTCCTGGCAAATTAAAAATAATATGTATTATTTTCTGATACATTTTTATGTGTATTAGACTCACAGACAATCATATTACCTATTATATTTGTAATCCTTACTTTTAAGTTGTATTTCCATTGCTTATTCTTGGAGAAGCAAACATTGCAATCAGGTGCTCCCTATTTCTTTGTGGAAGAGGTTTTTGGTTGACCCAAGAATATTCAAGGCAGAGAGGAAAAAATACATGGAAAGTAAAAGTATAATAAAGTATTAGTACCATCTACAAGAAATTTCTGGTCATTGAAACATCAGAAGAGTTGAAAAGCCAAAAAACAAAAACAAACAAACAATCATACCCACTCAACTGGATGTGAATTAATAACAGAAGTGAAGGTAAAATTATTTCTGAAATGAGTAAGTTAAAAAGAGCTAAGAAAAAATTGACTAACATATTAAGGCGCCAAGCAGATCAAATGCAAAGAGTAAGAAAAGAAAACTGAAAAAAAAAAAAAAAAAAAAAAGATGTAGAGGGACCACAGGACAAAGCGATAAATGTTGAAGATAGGCAATAGTGATAGAACAAACATAACTGGAGTCCTAAGAGGAAAAACAAAAAATGGGACAGAGCAAATATTTAGAATTATAATTCATAAGATGTCCTTAAAATAAAAGATTTGCATTCACATATTGAAAGGCACATTCTATACCAAGGAGAATTGACCCAGAATCACCAGTGCCAAGCTATTTCCTAATGAAATTATTAGAAAAAAGAATACTAAAAAGAAAGAATACTGTCAGCTGCAAGTCAAAAATATATTTATTCAGAATTTTTAAAGTTATGCTATAGCAATAAAATACCCTTAAAGGTACACTATTTTATTAGATAGTTGAATCAGAAAAGGCGTTGAAAGGAGAAAGGCAAGGAAATGAATATATTCTAATTTTTTATTTATCAGTTTAGAGAATGAAAATATATTGTCTAAAGAATGAGGGAGCTAAAAGTGTCATATTTTGGTACTAATAACAATAGAACACAATAATAGAATATCCTAAATATCAGAATATTAAAAGAATATGTAAACTGTCTACATAGTGAAAAACATCTAATGCAGCGAACCTAACATAAAATAACATTACAGAACTGAAAAAAATTTTAATAATATTAAATTGCTTATTAAAAAATTCCTTCAGGTTGCTTACAAAGCAAAATCCAGTTATCTGTTGTGTGCAAGATATATATATATAGACACACACACATATTAATGCTCATGATATATATTATGTATATACATATAATATATAATAGTAACTTCAGGTTGCTTACAAAGCAAAATCCAGTTATTTGTTGTGTACAACAGATATATATTCATATTAATGTATATAATATGTATATATTACATATATAATATATAATATGTAATATATATGTATAATATGTATTATATAATATGTATATACTTTATATAATTAAAATAATTCAGAAAGTTTGAAGGTCAAGATTATAGTAGGTTTGTGGGGAAAAAATGAGGATACAAAATTGGTAACAGGTAAGATAGAATTTAGTTCAAGTATTAAATGAGCAATAGAAGTCAGTTTATAATTCTAAAGGCTATAACTTAAAATGATGACATGACATCCATGAATATTTATCCACCAAATAGCAAAGCAAAAGTCATTAGGAAACAGAGGCTATCAGAGATCTGAAGCCCACACACAATAGGACACTTTAATTCACTCTTTATCCCAAGGAGAGATCAAATAGTCAAAAAGCAAGAATAGAGAAGACCTGAGGAGAATAATAAAGTAGGTCTTACAGGTATATGATGAAGTTTGTTCTGTAACAATGAAAATAAGAAATTATTTAAAAATAAAAGTAGAGCCTATTAATCTTGAAAACAGTAGAACTGATAATATGAAGAACAGGTTCACTGAAAAGGATAAATAGAATAACCGGGAATAGCCTAATCAAGAAAACAATGGATAATATGCCAGTAGACAAAATAATCAATGACAGAAAGAACATAACCAAAAGGAAGCAAAAGCTTTATACATCTTACAAAGCTCTATACAATAAATTTGATGATTTTTTTTCTAGAAAATATAGTTTACCAAAATTATACTAAATATTACCTAGAATAGATGGAACATTTCATTCCATGGGAACAGGAAAACTAACAGCTATCCTCCTAAATTGCATTAGGTCCAGCTGATTCCACAAGGGAATTCTACAAATCTAAAAAGTGAATAATCACAATGTTACTTAAAATGTTCCAGACCTTATGTAATGAAGGAAAGCATCCAAATTCTTCATACAAGGGAAGTAGGACATTTATAATAAACCTCATAATCTTACACACAAAAAAAGAAACTAAAGACCCATCTCATTTTCCTAAAATCCAAGTCTAATGCAATATCTAATACAAAGTCTACCAGAGTCCAATATCACATTAATCACATTAAGGCAATGACACACTAAAGTTTTATTTTAAATTGAAAAGATGAGATTAGTATCAGTTGGCATATAGAGAACACACATTTACCATCAATATATGCATTTAGAAATTCATGGATCTATGAGTACTGGAAACAAGCGATGGCGCTAAAATAATATTCCTTGTATTTTCAAGTGAGAGGCTATCTAAGAGGGAATTTCAGTAATATAATTTATTATTTTTCAACGAAGTAGATGATTTGTAAAAATTAATATGTCTTTTTTACATTGTGATTACCAAAGCAGTAAATTTACTATATAGAAGCTTAAAAATAAGAAAAATATACTATATTCTTGCTGCCTACAGATTGCTGCTAGACATTTTACATATATCTTTCTAGATTTTTTCTAACGTGCATGTATGTATGATTGTGTATGTCTCTGTGTGTTGCCAGAGCCTATTTTACTCGAAATTAAAATGTATGTCTACATGAAATACTACAGTCTAGTAATCTGTTTCTTGGGCTCTAACAACTAATATCACATTAGATCGAATCAATTTGTTCAATAAAGAAACATATAATTAGTGAGAAGCCAAAAGATATTTGTCTATTCTATGCTAGTCACTAAATAATTAAATTAGAACTATCTCATTTAGTCAAAAACAATAAGAAATTCAATATAAAGAGGTGTATAATATTATTCCTAATTCACAGAAAATGATAAGGAAGATAATTTAATTTATTCATAGGCACATCTCTAATAAGAAAGAAAATTAAGATTTGATCTAGACCTAACCAATCCCAAAATCATACTGCTTCTGCCATGTTCCTTTCTTTCTTTCTTTCTTTCTTTCTTTCTTTCTTTCTTTCTTTCTTTCTTTCTTCTTTCTTTTCTTTCTTTCTTTTTTTTCAACATGTATCCTTTCTTCCACATTTTTCTCATTGTGTCATGAATAAAACCTGAGATAATGTCCTTGAACAGATGTCAGGAATATTTACCCACTAACAAACTGTCACTCTGTGAGACATAGCATAATTATGGTACACCTGTTTTCTCCAATGTAGACTCCTCTCCGGTTGATCCCAAACATAGTACCAGCACTGATACTCACATACTTAACTCTTCTCAAAAAAAAAAAAAAAAAAAATGCTGCTATTATTCAATAAGAAAAAGAAAGTATACTCTGGCTCTTTTTTACTTATAAAATATTAAATAAAAAGATCTGACTCTTCCAGTCAGTAACCTTCTACGCCCAAAGCATCTATCCTGTCCCATCCAGCCAGTTAACAGTAACACCCTCGCCCCCAGTAATCAGAAAGAGTAGCGTGAATTGGTCTGCTGTGGGATACCTTAATACACAGGTCTTAGGGTCAGAAAGAAAACAAACGATGCAGTTTATTTTTATTTCCATGTTCTTTTACTTTACTGACCATAACTTTAAAGGCTGTGTGCCAAATGAATAAGGGTTATGGCTCCTTTGAAAGCCCCTTGGAATTTATTTCAAAGGCTTGCATTGGCCAAACATGCATATTGACCTACTCTTTGCCTTATTTCCTGTTTTAATTGAGTGTCAAAGGTGATACGTTCTATTAGAGTAAGACATGACTGGCAGCAGAGGTCAGGGACTCTCTGGCATTCTATTAGAGCCATAAAAACAAAACAGAATGATAATTTCACCTGTTCTAACCTCAATTTTTCCAGGATGGGACAGACATTGACCTTATTGTTTGTCAGCCATTGACTCTATCAACTTCAGCTACCCTAATTCTGCTTACTAAACAATAAGAGTGCTTTAGCAACACGGATGAAAAATAAAACAATGTAAAATACTCAGAGATGACTCAAAGGAGAGACATATCCAGGTGACAGAAAAGATAAAATAACTTCTTTTTTATTCCTAGGTCACATCCCTCGTTTGGATAGTTTACAACAATAACGGTTTCTACCAACAACTTTCAATTTTATCTTCTTTTGTGGAATACCTTATAACTTCCTTTATGTGAACAAGTACAAGCAATAAATCTAATAAATTGCTTGTACTACCTAAAACCTATTTGTGGCACTTGAAGGGTTTATGAATTTCTGTGAAAGTTTTCTCCACCTTCCCTACCCTTTAAAGTTTTTGGCTGAAATGTTAGTATATGTTCAAGGGCATAACTAATGTCTTTTCTCATCTCCTTTCCAAAGAAGATAAAAAAGAAAGCATATGTTAAATGTTTCCCTTTAAAAGTTTTGAAAATGATTTATCATCAATAACAATTAATAAAGGCTGTAATCTGAAGATAAATTTCCTCCAATTTCAGAGTCTGATTATATATATATATATACATATATATATATGTATATATATATATATATTTTTTTTTTTTTTATTGGTGAGTAAAGTTTTAAAAGCTGGATCTTTTAGATAATAGTATTTGCTGGTGGTTTCCATAATTTAAAGGGAAGCAATTTAAACTTTAAATATTGTTATTTGGTTGCTTCTTTTCATGAAATGTGATTACTACTTTCAAAAGCTGCCTGGAAATCTCATAAGTTACCCGTTTTCACTTTAAGCAAGTAATTTTTTTTCTTAACCTGCCTATTGTTTTGAGGTTATTATTTGGAGATCAATGCTGAATATTGGATTATCAGAATAATCATCTTTTTTGAGATGAACTTGCATTTTTAGTCTTTTCAATATCAAGGCAACAAGCAAAAACAAATGAAAAACACATAAATTTCTTGTGGAAATTATTGATGTTTGTTAAACTGATAGATATCAATTCACAAATTAATGAGATGTCATAGTATTCCTAGGTCACTTCTTAGAAGTTAGAAGTGCATTTCTGGGGACACACTTTTTATATGGAAGCATTAACAGCAATGAGAAAAATAGTAGTATTTTAATTCTTTGATTTTTCTTAAACACTAAATGAAATAGTGATTCGACACATACTTAACTGAAAAGAGACCACATTTTTAGCAGATAGAAAAGTAAAATTTTGGGATCCCTGAGTGGCCCGGCTGTTTAGTGCCTGCCTTCAGCTCAGGGCATGATCCTGGAGTCCCGGGATGGAGTCCCATGTTGGGCTCCCTGCATGGAGCCCGCTTCTCCTTCTGCTTGTGTCTCTGCCTCTCTCTTTCTCTCTCTGTATCTCTCATGATATTCATGAGAATAGTAATGAAATCTTTAAAAAAAAGTAAAATTTTCTCTTTTCACAAATTGGCTTAAAGTTTTTCATAAATGATTTCAGCTTATTAATAAACTAAAATTACATATCATCATAAGAAATATGTAATATCCTTTATTTATTTGAAAAGCAATGTAAGGGAAACAAAAAACTGATCCATCACATTAAGCATCCTGAAAATTTAGTAGACTCGGTTGAATTTTTTTTTTTTTTTTTTTTTTTTTTTTTTAATACACAGAGAGGAGAGAGAGAGAGAGGCAGAGACACAGGCAGAAGGAGAAGCAGACTCCATGCAGGGAGCCCGATGTGGGGAGCCTGATGTGGGATTCCATCCCGGGTCTCCAGGATCAGGCCTTGGGCTGAAGGCAGCATTACTGAGCCACCCGGGCCGCCCTCGGTTGAATTTTCTATCAACTTGATTAGCAATATCTTTAAGACAAGATTGATTTTTCCCCTCATCCATTGAAAGGTGATAAATTACTGCTGCTGTTGACCTGAATTTGGAAAATCTATCCAAGTTGAGGAATCGTTTCTAAATGGAAAAATTAACTCAATTGCTTATTTTTCTCTCTATCCTCACTTCGTGGATCCTTTCCCCCTTTCATGTGAGGAGTTTTTGTACCATAGATTTATGATAAATAGTTCAAATGGTTCATAAGTCTTTTCTCAAGGCTGGACAATTTACCAGTAAGGTCTTCTATCTCTATGAAGAGATGGTGGTACAACTCTTTCATGAGTTCTCCAGAGAAAGTCAATATTTCCTTCATTGTAGAAGTTCCAATGACAAGCATATTGCATGATACATAATAGATGTTCAACCAATAAATTTATTTGGTCACGTATGACATCCAATTAAATCTTGGTAAAGAGAATTTGGCACATTTTAATCATGTCATTCCACAAATACATACTTAGAAGGGCATTATATATATATATATATATATATATATATATATATATATTTTTTTTTTTTTTTTAGAATAAACTCATTCAAGATACCAAAAAAGGGAAGGAAGGAGGCTCTTGTAGTGTTGTAATATGGCTTCAAATTCACATAATTTAAGGAAGGTTCTAAATTAGATAAATTCTGTATTACTTCAAAGAAATGAATACTATCTCTTATGAATATGTATTTTCTAAAGTCACATGAAAGAGACATAATAAAACTCACACTCACTAAGCTCTTTATAATTTACTGACCTCTCCCCCATGCACATGTTGCAACATCTGTAATAAATACCTTGAGTTTGAACCTACACATTTAAAAAGGCATTAATTACTTATCACTGATAGTGCTTCATATTAAGAAGCAAGCCATAAGAAATGTGAATAAAAGGAGTGGCATGATCTAGGTTTTGGGAATATTTGGAGCAACAATGAGTCTGAAAAGAGGACAATCCTATTTCATTCCCACTGATGTCCGTATCCATGGAAACTCCCTTTTAATAGCATCCACATCACACTGGAAAAACAGGTATGCTACCTTTTTGAAAGTGAGTGCATTAAAAGAACCCAGCCCTTTGCTAAGAAGGTCAGCTCTTGAAAGCCTTCAAGAGCTTTGGTAGCTGAGAAAGCTGGAAGGCTGTAAATCCTTCCTTCGTTGCTAAAGAAGCTTGGCTCCTGAGAATTACATCAGTGCTCTCTAACACAGAGAATGGAATGTGAATCTTTTGTTCCCTGCCTATGATGTTGCACTCCTGAATACTTGTTTCCTTAGCTAAGAGAACATGCATGAGAGGCCTATTACATGAACCTAGAGATTAATTATTAATAGACACAAACTGAGAAAGAAAGGCAAAAAGATGTACAGTGTGTAAAGAAAGAAGACTTACTTGCAAGAATCCAGATGGCAAATGCCATTACGTAGAAATATATGCACTAAAATAATATTCACATGACAAGATTTTAAAATATTTTGTAGTCTCAGCATATTGTTTTACTATGATAAATACCTGTCAAGGAAAATGCCTTCCCCATTGGACTATTCAACACACTCGTTGAAAGTAAAAGAAAAATGCAAAGGTCATCATGCCTTTAAATCAAACTGTGGCATACCAGAACTACTCTTCCTTTACTATATGGTAAGTGAACAACTTTAAATAACTGAATGATGAATACTTAATGTTGCTCAACACAGCATATTTTGGATATAGGCAATGCACCAACTTTTCTTATTTGCACAATTAAAATTAACACAAATATGTTAATTATGTGATAGATTGTTATATTTTGGGGATCATTATACGTATCTTTAAATATTATAATACCCTTAAAAATTGCTGTACTAATTTCTACCTATATTAAGTCAGAGAAATCCATGTGGCCATGATAGACCATAATGGTAGCATTAGATCGCTGAACAATAAAAATCACCCAGTTATTGATAATAATGTTAGTTTTAATAATAATGACATTTATTGACTTACTGTGTGTTTCAGGCACTATTATAAGCACCTAACATACATTGGATGTATTATAAACGCTCAGTACAACCTTGTGAGTTAGGTACTACTATCTATTCCATTTTACACAGGAGGCACAAGGAGTTTGAGTAATTTTTTTTTTTTTTTTAATTTATGATAGTCACAGAGAGAGAGAGAGAGAGAGAGAGAGGCAGAGACATAGGCAGAGGGAGAAGCAGGCTCCATGCACTGGGAGCCCGATGTGGGATTCGATCCTGGGTCTCCAGGATCGCGCCCCGGGCCAAAGGCAGGTGCCAAACCGCTGCGCCACCCAGGGATCCCGGGACTCCTCTTTCTAATGGGGATGATAATGGTACTGACAGATTGTTGTAAAGCCTAAATGAGTTATCACATGTCAGGTAAAAGGAGACTGTCCAGTATATAGTAAGTACTCAATAAATATTCCTTATTATTATTATTAACCAAATTATTTTGTTTCTCTCTGGGATACTTAGAGGAGACATAGTGTTAAATCCATCTTCTAGTCCCCCACTTGTAGTTTAGAATTCTGGCTGCCTATCTCGGTAACTGTATTATGTTAAGAAATTTGCTCAGGTCTGAATCTCAGTTTCTTTGCTTATCATGTGGATATTAATAATAACACCTCAGGGATCCCTGGGTGGCTCAGTGGTTTGGCGCCTGCCTTCGGCCCGGGGCGTGATCCTGGAGTCCCGGGATCGAGTCCCACATCGGGGCTCCCTGCATGGAGCCTGCTTCTCTCTCTGCCTGTGTCTCTGCCTCTCTCTCTCTGTGTGTCTCTTGTGAATAAATAAATAAAATCTTCAAAATAATAATAATAATAATAACAACACCTCAGACAAAAATTGAGATAGTAAATGTATAGCATTTATTCCTGGATGTGGCTTGTACTAAATGCTCAAATTGTTGCTATTTTATTATTTTACTGAAACTGTTCACAGGGTGGTTATAAGAAATAACCATATGAAGTCATTACTGAGATATTTTGTCAGATAGAGCTACTTATTTTTTAAATCTCATAACCATAACTAGTTTTGTAAATAACCATATTTCCCTTTTTAATTTGTTTGCTATAACTCATTTAAAACCCCCAAATTTGGAATCTGAATTCAGCAAATGAACAGACTCTCCTAAAGCGCATTTATGTTGCCTTCTTTCTACTCTTCTACCTTAATATGTCTTCTTCCCAAGTTGGACTGTCTACTATTAAAGTGAGAATACAAGATTTTACTCCCCCCACCTTTAAGCTACTATTAGATCAGAGTACAGTCAATTTCCATTTTCAAATGGTTTGGATTCTAAAAGTCCTTGAAAGTCATAATATTTTTCCCTGTATGGAAAAGTTGCATAGCTGATTATTGCTCCCTGGGCAAGCTAAAAAAAACTTATTTAACGCATATTGTACAAATGTGATGTATGATACATTTGCACTAGACAAAGGAGAAACCCATATAGAGAGGATTATGACGTTGATAAAGTGAAAAATGAGTGCCACATGCAGGCTGTTTTCACTGGCTTTCCTGGTTTTAATGCCATTCTCTCCCAGCAATTGTAACAAAATCCTCATTTTTCTTCAATATATTTCATTATAGACACATATCAAGTTCTGAGACTCCAATGTGAATGATAAAATTTTGTTAAATGCATTTGATAGGAATCAGACTTAACATATTAAGGACTCACATGTCTTCTTTATTTTGGATGCAAGAAAATCATATAACTGGAAAGCTCATAAATCACCCCCCTCCAAAAAAGCTAATTATAGTCTCTTGCTAGGTGGGAAATCTGACACACGCTTTTTCGATATAGAATTTGTTTTTATTTCTTTTGATTTACTTGATTAATTATTCTCATTTTGGCAACATGGTTACTGTGTAATCTTTTCTTTCTTCTGACATTGCCAGATCTAGGAAAAAATAATGGTTATTTGTCATCATTTTTTTCTGCCATCCCATTCTGGTCTGTTCATTATTTATTCATGGTAATTGGAGCCATTATTGCCAATAGTTCCCTTTATTTTTTGCTCTTCAACATTAAACCAAACTTGAGCTTTCTTACTCTGTAGGAAAAACAAACAAACAAACAAAAAACAAACTACCTACTTAGTACTGGACAGTTGCCTTTCTCTTAATGAACTGCATAAATTCCAGCAAGGCTAGTGAATCATTTCCCAATGATTTTCACTATAATTCGGAAATGTCACCAGCTAGATCCCAAGACCTGACCTTTAATGCCCATCTGATTGTATTCACTAACCTTTGTCCCGAAGTCTTCCTTAAGCTCTTCTTTCCAGCTTATCTCTTAACTCAGGCAAAAGGAAATCCATTTCACCCCTTAAGCAACGGTGACTGCCAAGACAACCTCCAGCTAGCCCAGACAACCTCCAGCTAGCCCAGACAACTTCCAGCTAGCCCAGACAACCTCCAGCTAGCCCAGACAACCTCCAGCTAGCCCAGACCATTCAAAGCGGTTTGAGTATAACTCCCCTCACTCGTGTACAGATGGCTGAGAGTGACCCCTAGAATGACCAGTAATTACCTTTACTTCATGATAATACTAAAATCTCCACCCACAGAGGAGCACTAGCCTCATTATGTAACAGACAACGTATGTATGTAAGTATGTATGTTTCCTTAAGATGCACACGTGGCCTTATCCCCACCTCTACATATGATGACAAGGCTTCCCTACCTAAATACTCATCTTAACCCTAAATAAAAGGAACTCATCCACCCTCGCTTGGGGAGTCAGAGCTTTGGAAATTATTACCCGTAATCGCCGTATTTGCTGCAAATATATTTTACTTTGTGTGATAACTCCACCTGGTGTAGTTTTTATCTGCAACTAGCCAAGGAGCAAACTCACACTAGCTCAATTACAGAAACTTATTCCCACACTGGGGTAGGAAGTTACCAAATTCAACTCAGTTCAAATCAGCAAATATTGATTGAGCACTTACCTTACCTAAGGTATTATGCTGAACACTGCCTGGTACAAACAGAGGACAAAGATACTGGCATTCCTTTAATTAATAACCACTATAGGCGAGATAGTATGCAAATAAATCTATGATGAGGGAGAGCACAATTATCTTAAAAGACATACCAAAAATATGAGATTTCAGATAAAGGAGATGTAATACTTTAAGAAAACAACAACAACAACAACAAAAGAAAACAACAAAAAGGCTTTGTGGCTTTTTGACTTTAGGAAAAAGGGAGAGAGTGTTCTAGGCAGAGTAAAACTACACAAAGCCAGGGAGGTGGGAATGTGTGGATCTCCTAAAAAGTAAGATCACATTGGATAAAACATATGAAATATTTGCAGAGGAATACTAGAACATAAAGATTTGTAGATACTGCACAGCCTTAAATGTTAGCATAATTGTACAAAATTAAATAAATATTTGAGAACATATGAAGGGTTTTGAGCAAAAGAATAAAAATATTGGAGCAGTACAATTATTTCATACAGACTGATTCAGATAAAGGACCATCCAAATGGAGTTTTAGTATTAAATCTAAGATGGTAAAGTTTATATGTCTATGTGACTGGGCTATAAGATGCCCAGATAGATGATAATAGATTATTTCTGGGTGTGCCTGTGAGAGTATTTCTGGAAGAGATTAGCATTTGAATTAGCAGACTTTACCCTATCACTGTGGGTGAGCATCATCTAATCATTTGAAAGCCCTTGGACATCAGATGTCTGAGCTCCTTCATACTCTAGGACTCAACACCAGTGGGCCCCTGTTTCTCAGGCCTTCGAACTCAGGCTGAATTACATCACTGGCTTTCCTCATTCTTTAGTCTGTAGATGGCAGAATGTGGGACTTCTTGGCCACCATAATTAGGTGAACCAATTCTTACAATAAACCTCTTTCTTGTATATATCTCTGTCTATCCTATTGGTACTGTTTCCCTGAAAAACTCTGACTTACACAACATCCTTCCAATTTGCTCTTCTTCTTTGGCATGGGTAAAGCTCTGGGGTTCCCTTCAGACATTCATTGTAAGTAGTTAGTGAGAGATGGTAGCAAAACAGTTTCTCTGAAGATTGATAAAGGAACAAAAGGTATAGCAGAATATAATATATTCCAGGTGGGGTGGGATAAGGTGAAATGAATAATATAAAAAGCCATAATAAATACATATTTGATTTCTAACATATTATTAAGTGAAAAAAAGTATGGTTAGAACAATGTATATATTTTCTCCCACTTGTGTAAAAACACACAAAAAAAACTTAAAACTGAAAAAAACAAAAATAAAAACTTGATGGATATAGCTCAGACAGACATGAAAAATTTGCCAAAATGAATCACAGGAAGGTTGCCTAGTTGTAATTTCAGGAGAAGCAGTCTGGTGTTCTTGGTTGTAGTAGGGAAAATATGTCTGAATTACCACCATGTTTCACCAAATTTGGAAGGATATTGACTATCTTTGATTTGATAAAAGATAGTATATTTTAATTTGGTTTTGTCCTATGCATTTATGTTCAAAGGGGAAACAATACTAGCTAACAAATCAGAGAAAATTATGTTCTCTTGCTATAAACCAAACACGTTAAGCAGACTTCTTCAAGAATTACTTTATGGGATAGGCACTAGGTGTTATACTATATGTTGGCAAATTGAAGTTAAATTAAAAAATTAATTTAAAAATTACTTTATGATCAGTTTTTACAAAGTTTAGATTTTTTTGGTTCATTTAAAATATCAGTTGGAGAGTGTTAGATTTTGAGACACTATTACTTTATTTTCTCTGTCTGAATTAGGCACAAATTAAAATGGATCCTGCAGCATGGAAAGGAGAAGGAAGAAATGTTAGAAGAGAAAAGGGAACTCGCCCAGCATGGATTCAAAGGCAGTGGCAGAAGGTTAATATAGTGGCTTACAGAACTTTGCTTCTATAGATAAATACTTGAACATGGAAGGTGTTATTCAGTTAGCCTTTCTGGTTATTTTAGAATTTATCACTTAGTACAATGTTAAAAATATCTAAAAAAGTAACTCTTGATACCTAAAATACAATATTAATATAATAAGTAAAAATAATGTTGAGAATCTCAATTACAATTATTGAACCTATGTTCAACAAATGAAATTTATTTACCTAATTTTTAAGAAACAGGGTGGTTGTTATTCCATCTGACTAATGAAAAAAAATATGAATTTCAGAGAGATGCACTCAAGGTCCAAAGTATCACTGATTTCAAATCATTAAGCCCTCAGCAGACAGAAAGGATGGGTTTCAAGACCTATAATTTTTTGGGAGAGGAAGTATAAATGATGTCCCTCATTACACAGATAATCACTATATTTGGATCCAGCTATTCTCCTTCCTGGGGAGGTGAGAGTAAGGTGCCAGGGGAAGAAGTTAAGTAACTGTATAAGCCACATCCTGGACCAGAGATTTTTCTATGCTTTCTAGATATATTGAATTTCTTCTTATATGCTGAATTTTGTCCAAAAGAAGTCTGGAATTGTACTTTCTGATATTAACATATATGCAAGAAAGAGTAAGATCTTTCTATTAAAGTGTTCAAGACTTACACTTGTGATCAAGATGAAATAACAAGGACTGGATATACTCTCCCTCTTAAAACAATCAAAACCAGGGCAGCCCCGGTGGCCCAGTGGTTTAGCACCGCCTTCAGCTCCGGGTGTGATCCTGGAGACCCGGGATTGAGTCCCGCGTCGGGCTCCCTGCATGGAGCCTGCTTCTCCCTCTGCCTGTGTCTCTGCCTCTCTCTCTGTGTGTGTCTGCCATGAATAAATAAATAAAATCTTAAAAAAAATCAAAACCAAACACATAGAATATGACAAACAATGATTTTCATGAAACTGGACACTAGACATTGAAAGATAGGGTCCTTGCAAGTT
Source organism: Canis aureus (assembly GCF_053574225.1). NCBI lineage: Eukaryota > Metazoa > Chordata > Mammalia > Carnivora > Canidae > Canis > Canis aureus. Next base: position 45,751,602 of record NC_135620.1, on the reverse strand, counting down.
ATAAAACATGAAATGAATTCTATGATTTCATCTTAGTGTCATGAGAAACTTTCTACACAGCTGCAGAGGGAGGGTAAAGCTTAAAGGACTCTCTGAATTGAGGAGGAAGAGCTGATGTTGAGAGAGATGAAGATGGCTAGACTTTGGATATAGTACTGGAGAGATGAAAGCTGCACACAACAGAGAACCTATAGATTTGCAATCACTATCAAGTATTCAACAGAATCCTGACAGTTCATGGGTGTGAGGAAACTGTATGAGGCCAAGGAAAGAGCCATTCAAAATCATTAGAGGAAACAATGACCAGAGATCCCATGTGGAAAAGTAGCACCTGTTTCTAAGACTCAAACTGGAAGATCTCATTATTCATTGAACATTGATAGAATACTCAGAAGGATCTTGCCTTGCTTGTGAGGAATAATTATTTTTGGTGATGCCCACAAATTTCAAAAGCCAGACCTAAAGGACCAAACTGTTTCCAAGTGATTTAATTGAGTTCCAAAGAAAAACTCAAGCAGATATATAGGAATACAAGTATCTAGTCCCCAAAGAGTAATATTTTGTTTAAACATCCTTTAAGGGATCCCTGGGTGGCGCAGCGGTTTGGCGCCTGCCTTTGGCCCAGGGCGCGATCCTGGAGACCCGGGATCGAATCCCACGTCGGGGTCTCGGTGCATGGAGCCTGCTTCTCCCTCTGCCTATGTCTCTGCCTCTCTCTCTCTGTGACTATCATAAATAAATAAAAATGTTTAAAAAAATAAAATAAACATCCTTTAAGGAGATTTAAGTTCTAAGTTTTAAATCTCATCTCCCCATGTAGTTACCATTTTGTTATCAAAATGATGTTAGTGAGAATTTGAAACAATTAAAATTTTCATACACTTACAAAATGATACAACCAGTTTGGGAAAAAATTTGGCAGTTCTTTAAAAAGTTAATCACACAGCTACCATATGATAGAGCCATTTCATTCCTAAGTTTTTACCCAAAGGAAAATGAAGCGTATGTCCATAGAAAAATTTCTACATAAATATTCATAGCTGCTTTATGTGAAATAGTAAAAAGTGGAAACCACCGAAATGTCCATCAACAGACAAATAGATAAAAAAACAAAAACAAACAAACAAACAACAACAACAAAAAACCTGTGGTGTATTCTATAATGGAGTACTAGTCAGCAATAAAAAGGATCAAACTTGATGGATACAACATGGATAAATCCCAAAGTAATTATTCTGAGTGGAAGAACCAGATATGAAGAAGTACATACTGTGTAATTCCATTTTTATAAATCTCTAGAAAATACAAACTTATTAATAGTGTCAGAAAATAGATCAGTAGTTGCTTGGGCTTGGAGGCTGTGAGTGTTAAGGGGTAGAGATTACAAGGAGGCATAAGGAAACTTTAGGAGTGATATACACATTCACCTTCTTGAGAGTGATGTTCATTTCCCAGTTGTATACCTATGTATACCTATGTAATTAAACTTATTTAATTACATCTTTAAATATGTGTGATTTTTTGTACATTAATTATGTCTCAAAAATATAACTTAGGGGCACCTGGGTGGCTCAGTCAGTTGGGTGTCTGCTTCAGCTCAGGTCATGATTCTGGCATCCTGGGATTGAGCCCCACATTGGGGGGGGGGCAGTCTCTGCTTAACAGAGAAGCCTGCTTCTCCCTCTTCCTCTGCCACTTCCCCTACTTGTGCTCTCTCTCTCAAATAAATAAAATCTTAAAATAAATAAATATAAACATTTGTAAGTTTCCAAAATTAAATTTTGGAAAAAGATTCACCTTTTGGTGATATTATGATCTATCTACATTCAATATTTATGGAGATATATGTTGTGCCCAACATTGCGAATCTGAGAAAACCACCAAGGAACCAACACTGATGCAAGTACATGAAGGTATAAGCTCGAGCTTGGGTCTAAGTATACTGACACAGCGGAGCAGGGACTTGGACCCTGAGGTGGGTTACAGATGGGTTTTTATGGGCTGGTCTAGGGGTAATGTGGGGTTTTTCAGTAAGGGTGGGGGTGTGAGAATCTCCAGTAGAGAGGTCTCACAAGCTCTTGCTTCCTTATTCTGATAAGGGTGTGCTTTGTGGTTTTTTCTGTAGCCGGGTAAGATAGAGTCAGCTCCTGGTCATGGTGGCCTGGTCACAGTGGCCTGAGATGGCTGCCAAAGCTACAATGGTTGTACTCGTGCCAATGTTAAACTTAAATGGCCCTAATTTTCTCAGCCTCCACATATAGAAGATAATCCTTATTCATACTGGTTCTGCATACCTTTGTTTCTACTTTTCCCTGCATTTAGTATAACCACTTCTATCTTCAATTCTATGTATCAAAATCACAAACTTTTTTACAAGCTCATTTCGAAGGCTACTTCTTCCATATAATAAAGCTTCCACTGTTCTCTTATGCTGGAAATTTTTTCTTGTTCCTCTGAATTTCTGTAAAACTGTAGTATATATCTTTCTGATATTTATATTCTTTCTTTTGTTCACAGTTTTGAAAATCACTTTTTATTCCTCATAGCCAAGACCGTTTGAATCACTGAGATAATTTGAAAGACATAAGTTCAATTTATAGTAACTGAGTTTTGTTTTGTTTTGATTTGTGTCTTAATGCTGAGAACCCTGAGGAGTGAGGCTTTTGAGGTCTCTAGCTTTCAAAGTATATTGTCCAAACTAGGTATTTTCTCATAGTATATTCTATTCTTACTAGCTTCAACCTTCTCCAAAAATCACATGATAGGAAATTGAAAGTACATATAATTTTAAAAAAGTTAATGCCGCTATAACATTTGTCTCAAATTATAAGATATTCATTTTGAAATCTTTCTTTCTTTCTTTCTTTCTTTCTTTCTTTCTTTCTTTCTTTCTTTCTTTCTTCTTTTTTCTTTCTTTCTTCTTTCCTTCTTCTTTTTCTTTCTTTTCTTTTTTCTTTTTTCTTTCTTCTTTCTTCTTTCTTTCTCTTTTTCTTTTTTTTTTTTTTTTGAGGAAGGGGGTGGAGGAAAGGGCAGATAGGGAAAATCTTAAGCAAGCTCCACTCCCAGTGTCTGCAATCCTGAAGCCATGACCTGAACAGAAGTCAAGAGTCAGATGTTTAACCTCCTGAACCACCCAGGCACCCCCGCTACTTTGTTTCTAAGCTGTTTGCCTTGTGGGACAGCTTCTCATTAAATCCTCTCCACAGTCCCACATAAGCACCTATTTCACAGATGATGAGAATGAGGCATTTCAAGGATTCTTAAGTCAAAGTTACCTGCTGACAAGTGAGAGACCCAGCACCAGGAACTATTGCCTTCTGACTCCAAAGCCTACGCTCTCAATCAGCACATCATGTCACCGCTCCAACATACTACCTGCAAAGAAAAGGCCAAATAATATAAAACTAACAGAATCAGAGCCTGTTTTTGTAGGGAAGGGGTGTAGGTGTACTTTGTTTTATTGATAACAAAATGCATGTTGATATTTGAAACATTACCTAATACTTTGACTCAGGTCATTGCTCATTTTAATAGGGAATTCAAACTAAATCTGTCATTCAAGTTAATTATTTTCTTTTTAAAAAAAGATTAGATCACATAATTTTTCTTTTCAATATCTTGTAATACTGTTTGTGTCTGCTTTTTGTAAACTGCCTTAAAAATATCTTCTTATAGTTGATTTGTTCAAATTAGAATATAAACAAATTCCACACATATTTTGATTTCTTTTAAGTATCTTCTAATTATGTGTTGCTCCTCCATTTTTATGACATTTATTTTTAAGAAAATGAGTCATGGATTATTGTCCTTTTAAAGTCCCCCCTCAACATATCTTAAATTACATAACATAGCTATTAGATTGTTTATGAATTATGGGCAAAGCTATGTCTTACATAACTTGGAATATATATTAAGCCTAAGAGTTTTACATATAATAGGAACCAAATTCTTGATGTGAATTGAACTGACATCTAGAGAATCACTGAAAATTTGTCCTTATCATCAAAGTGTGGATACTCCTCCTTTTGTCCCCACCGAACCGTGAAGTTATGTTACCTATACTATAGGTACACTAGTGTAGGTCACCTACACTGTAGTGGTTTGTTGAAATAATTTTTGCTACACCCTAAGCCTGTTGTCCATTCAATGCCAACATTCTCCAAAGGCCTAAGAGTTTCCTGAGTGTCTAACATAGACATGCAACTACAGCATATACACTCACACACAATATGCACAAACAAAATCCTGAATCACCACAGATTACATTTTTATCTCACTGAAGTTTATAACTAATTGACTCTGTCCATCTGTTAGAGAGTATTTAATTTCCTTTTAATTTATATTTTCCCCCTTGGTCAGCACTTTTCAATTTCATTGCATGTAATAACAAATGCTTCTACTAACTGAATGAGAGACTAGGAATTAGATGTGGTCTGGGATAAGTTTCTTTCATCCCAAATAAAATTTAGGACAATAATGGTTTTCAACCAGTTGGTAGAGATCATTATTTAAATTCAAATTAAAGAAAAACAAGCTTGTTTTAAAATTAAAACAACTCAGATCAGGGACATCATTGCAGGAGATCTCAGACTACTGCCTCGATGGGTATCTTTCAGATACCGAAGATGTAGTTAATATGGAAGCTTAGATTTTTCCAATAATAAAGTATATCAGCTTCGTCTGGAGACTGACTTGCTAATTATTCAGGCCCTAAATAATGCAAGCCATGTTCTCCTTTATTAGTTAATATCTTGCAGAGGTTGGAAAGATGGTTATAAAGACCAATTAAAGATACAGTTTTCTGACCTGCTGGACCAGTTCATAATCTGCACAATATGAAATGCCATGTCAAGAAGTCATTATCAGAATATTCTCCCTTAGTTTACATTAGTTTTCAATTCTCTTTATATCACATCCAATACAAAGCCTTTGATAGTTTGGTTACATCTCTTGTTCAATAACAAGAAATAGTAATTTCATAAAATTTATTGATACTACATTAATCTTACATCAGATAAACAAGGACATTGGGAACTGTGGCTAATACAGCTGAATATGAAAATAATGCACTAACTTGAATAGAGAAAAGAAGAAAGTGAGTACAGAGCAGCCTAAGTAATTAATAGATAACCTTGTTACATGAAAATGCTATTCTTTTATTATATCTGTTCCATTAACAAGTATTTGTTGGAAGAAAATCTGTTGTTTTATGTACAGAGAAATGCTATGCTTTAAACAATCCTGCTTTATTAATTTAGTGCTTTTCTGTCACTCAATACTTTGGAAGATATTTTTTCCCACTTAGTAGATAAGAGTGAATCACAATATTCCTACTATGGTTTAAAGGCCATAACGGTGATTCAGAAGAGCATATTTCATCCTATTATAACCTTTTCAAAGTAATTCTTCATGTAATTGTAGAGAAGTAATATGAATATAAGTGAAAAGGTGTATGGCAGTCTGGATAATGGCACTCCAAGTGTACCCACACTACAAAACCTGTGAAGGTTATAGTATATTGCAAAAGGAATCTGGCAGGTGTGATTAAATCAAGGCATTTGAGATGAGGAGGTTATCGTGGATTATCCAAGTGGACTCTGTGTAGTCACAACCATCCTTATGAGGAGACAAGAGGGTGCCTGGGTGGCTCAGTCGGTAAAGCATCCAACCCTTGATCTCAGCTCAAGTTATGATCTCAAGGTGTGAGTTCAAGCCCTGTGGAGCCTCCTTAAAGAGAGAGAGAGAGAAAGAGAGAGAAGCAGTTAAATCAGAGGAGGAGGGGATCCCTGGGTGGCTCAGCGATTTAGTGCCTGCCTTAGGCCCAGGACGTGAACCTGGAGTCTTGGGATTGAGTCCCTCATCAGGCTCCCTGCATGGAGCCGACTTCTCCCTCTGCCTGTGTCTCTGCCTCTCTCTCTGTGGGTCTCTCATGAATAATTAAATAAAATCTAAAAAAAAAAAAAAAATCAGAGGAGGAGACTGTGATAATAAAAGGAGAAATGGGTGATGCAGTATGAAGATGAAAGAGGGGCCATCACCATCAGCCAAGAAATACAAGCAGCCATTAAAGCTGAAAAGGGCAAAAAAAAACCCAGCTTTTTCCCTCAGGGTCTCAAAAAGGAACTAACCCTGCCAAACACTTGACATTAGCCCAGTGGAAATGATTTTGGACTTCTGACCTACAAAACTATAAAAGAATTAGTTTGTATTGTTTTAATTGACTAAATTTATGGTAAATTATAACAGCAGCAATGGGAAACCAATACAATGTAGTTTTAAAATTTGTGATAAAAATCTATGAAGCATGCAGGCGCTCTGGTGGCTATCATGGTTAATACCATGTTTCAGGGTAGCCTGGGTGGCTCAGCCGTCTAGTGCCGCCTTCATCCAGGGCGTGATCCTGGAGACCCAGGATCGAGTCCCACATCGAGCTCCCTGCTTGGAGCCTGCTTCTCCTTCTGCCTGTGTCTCTGCCTCTCTCTCTCTCTTTCTGTGTGTCTCTCATGAATAAATACATAAAATCTTAAAAAAAAATACCATGTTTCAGGTGGAATTAAGGTCTAGAGTCAGGAGTATTGGTTAAAATTATGTGCTGTCAATTATTAAGTCTGCAACCTTAGGCAATTTATTAATCTCTTTCAGTCTTTTTTTATCTACAAAATAGGAAAAAAATAGCAGCATCTACCTCTTAAAGTAATTATAAGGATAGAAAAGAGAATACATGTAAAAGCATTTAATATAGTGCTTGGATGCAAAATAAGCAACTTTATAGTGGTTGGATGCACAATAGGCAATACAAATTTTGCTATTATATCATAGGCAAATGCATAACTCTGATGGCCCCATTCAATATAAATGTCAGTGTAGAAAAATCAGTAAAGAACAACTTGGTAAAAGTTAACTTTTATCACTAATGGGTAAAACAAGTCTGGAGTGGTCAAAAGACTTAGCTGACAGGAGGAATCAAGACGCCATGGGGAATGGAAGGATAGAGAAAATCAAGGTGAGGTACTGATACCAGAAGGAGAACTAATATTTATTGGATACTTTCTCTGTGCTATATCGGACTCTTTAAACATGTTTAAAGGTCACAATGCTACTATAGGAAGATAACACTATCTCTCTACTTTATAGATGAGAAAAGTGAGGCAACAAAGAGTTTAAGTCGCTCAAGGTAACATAGTTTGTAAGTGACACACTAAAGATTTGAACTACCACCTGACAACTTTATAGCCCAGGCACTTGAACACACCAGTAACAGGGAAAGTCCGGCTTCAGATGAGCTAAATCCCTCACTTGGGGCAGGAATCCATTCCAGACTGGTGCTGTAGGGTGCTTAGTTGGAATCTAGCCTGAGGTCATTTGACTCTAACATCCAAGATTGCAGGAATTGTATCTTTATCTGTGTATAAGATTTGCTATGTGATTACTTAAGTAAATGCTCAGGGAAGTTTTTTAGTGGAAGGATGAAGACTTAACTTACCATAACGTCCTCATTGTGAGGCTATTTTTCTAGTAAATTCCTTTATAAAACAAATTCTCTCTCCCTAAATTATCTTTTTGGCTAATCAAAATTTTTATTTTAGGGGGAGAATATCAAAGAAAAGGCTTGATTCTATTTGGCACTAGAATAATAAATATATAAGTATGATACATCTGAGTGGAAAAATGAATTTAGCTCACTACATGATTATGGACTTCATCTGTCATGAGTGTTTTGAGGAAAATGGATTCTAAAGTTAGATTGCATTATCTCCGATATAAGATGTACCTTCAATTTTCCGCTAGGACAATCTCTATTCCAGGACTGTTGCCTACTTTCCCAGTAGTTTCATTCTGTAATGATCTATGTAGTTGTTTTTAATCCCTTGACCCTTATTGGTTATGTCCAAAAAAAACTGGCCAAATTTGAATCATAGAATTGAAGGATCTGTATTTTTTGTCATTAGGTTTTTTTTTTTTTTAAATCATTTTATGGGGGGCAGGGAACAAAGAACTTCTCAAAAAAAGCCACAATCTTTCTTTTTTATCCAATTAAAATTTGCCTATTTGATGTCCAAGTGATTTATCAATCATAAATACAGTATCTGCTAGGTAGTTATATAATTATACTAACATATGTTTTATTATCTTCTCTACATTTAATAGGCAATAATTTCTATGATGCTTTTCTGTCCCTTTTTAAAAAATCAGACCATCTACCCTCAGACTCTGAGGTGAACAAATGAATCCACAAAAGTGTTTATATTTCTTTTCAGATAATAGAGCAATCTTTTCCCAGTCTTCCAGAAAATAAACTTTAGGGTCAACTTTAACATTTGTTTCTATTCTTTATTTTGTTCAGTGTCACTAGTTCTATAATGACAATGGCAGTTATAGGTACTATTCATTGGGCTTTTAATATATGTCAGAAAATCTTCTAAGTGATGTACATGTATTGAAATATTTGATGTTCAAAACATCCTAGTAACATAGGTACTGTTATTATCTTTGTTTTATCAAGGAAATTAAAGTATTAGAAAGTTAAATAGCTTCTTTATGACTTTGCATCTAGAAACTAGAGAAGTAGTAATTTTCTGGTTGTTTTTTTGTTTGTTTTACTCTTCTTTTTCTTCTGTCCAATATGTATTCAGTATATCAACTGGCATCTTTTTTTTTCTTAAAAAATGTCACTGTCACCCTATTGCACTCATCCTGAAGAATCAATAACACTTACCTAATGCTATTACCTTAGTTCCTATCATTGGCCTATCTTTAGGTTCTGTGTAACCTGCTTCATTGTGTACTTTGGCCTCCTCAGTGTCTTAGTACTCTTTCCTTCTCTCACTCCCAATACAATGAAGTTTCATGATTCCTAACTCAGGTGGATAAAATAATTCAGAAATGTTGGATCTTAGAAAGATACTAATGGAAGCATATTTGTATAACATATAGCAGCCTCATTTGGATCTGAGGAGGCATCTTTAAACACAATAAACACACGAATATTTTTGTAACTAAATATATAAATATTTACACCAAATGGGATACATGAAGACTATTAAAAATTTTATATTAGTTCAGGGCTTATTTTACCAATGAATGAGCTATAAAAACTTTCAGTTTTCAGAATTTTTTAGATTTCAAAATTATACCATGTTCCTTATCTCCATTCATTGTTATCTTAAATGTAACCTTATTCCAACACTCACAAATGTAAATCTTATTCATGCTTCAAGACACAGTGTAAGACACAGCCTTCATGAATTGTATGAATACACCCCAGTCCCTCTTTTTCTTCTGTACCTAAAAGCTGACCACATACTTTAACATTAGATGATCCTATAAAGTACTCCCTCCCCATGTATTCATTTTGGTCAACTTGACCCAAAGCACAGGGGAACTAAGGATCATGACATTATTTTATATCATTCTGCAACAAGCTGGACTCATCTTAAGAGTCCAGATTTAAATTACTATCTAAACATTCTTATAAATATTCTAAGAAACTGGACTTATTGTAATTTCCATCCTAATAATGTGTTAGAATTTTTCTAATTTTTTAAATTCTATGTAGAGATGTTAAATATACTACATATTTTGGAATCTCTGCTGTATTGTGTACAAAAATCCTACTCTTTGAGAATGGGTAGGTCATTGTGTGGCTATTAATAAGTAAACCATTCTAAACCTAGGTTTCTCCATCTGTAAATGTGAGGGCTAATAACACCTATCTTCAAAAGTTTTTCTGGAAGACAATAAATGTTCAATCCCACACTCCCCTAGTTTGGCAAAGAAAAAAGAAAATGGAGACATAATCATAACAAGTTCAATTTGCTTATGTCAAATGGACCTAAAATCCTTTTCTGCCCATGAACTTTGTCCTGTAACTTATGCAGACATCACTTATTAGTCTTTAGAGCAATTAATTTATCACTATAGAGGAGAGAAAACTATTCACCTCTTTCAAATTAGGAAGATGGATCTCCTAAGAAATGATATCAGTGAATGAATCTATGAATTCACCTCATTGCTTAATAATGTATGGTATATGTGTTCTTTTTATTATTATTATTATTGTAAAGAACTAAGGTGGTATTTGGCTTTTAGGAGCACTCACATTAGTGGCAATGATTTTTTTCCCCAAAGATGTTTATCTTCTACCTAATAAAAAATTCTAGGACTTTCCATGGATTAGCTTGTTTCTCTTCATACTTGGTAGAAAATAAGGTCGTCAATAAAAGTTAAAGTCCAAACCTAGAAACTGTTTAGATTTGCAATAATCCAGGTGTTCAGGTAGTATTCTAGGAGAAATCCTACAAGATAGGTGACAATCCAAGGAATCTGGTAGTACATTTTGGTGTTTGTACTACATGTAAGAATAATACTGCATGTATAAGTTATAAGTGTCTGGTTAAATTAGACAATTTTTTGAGGGATGGATTTGATACAGTAAACTCTAAATCTTCTTATGAAACTTAGAAACAAAATATGCGCTCTGGATCTGAGACAAGGTTTGGATGCTGAAGAGACTGAAAGGTTCTCAGGTATGCTTTTTGACTTGTGAAAGAGATGAGTTGAGGGATGCGTGGGTGGCTTAGTGTTTGAACCTTTGCCTTTGGCTCAAGGCATGATCCTGGAATCAGGGGATCAAGTCCCACATTGGGCTCCCTGCATGGAGCCTGCTTCTCCCTCTGCCTGTGTCTCTGCCTCTCTCTGTGTGTCTCTCATGAATAGATAAATAAAATCTTAAAAAAAAAAAAAGAAAGAAAGAAATGAGTTGAGCTGAAATGTCATAAAACTTCTTCTTGCTACCAGCTGATATTTACTTCTTAACCCCTAATTCTATCAGATTTAAACATTCTAATCATCTTACATGTGCAATTTTACAAAAGAAACATCATTTACCTTCTCCAATAGTAATTTTTCTTATAAAATGGACTATTATTAATGACATTGCATATGATTTTGAGGTTTATTTATACATATAGTGCTTTTTCTAAGTACCTCTGTAAAAGTTAACTAGAAAGAAGATGACTCTGTCAATGATGATGAGGGCTCCATTAATGAAGAAAATACAGAGCAAACCAAGAGTGAGAGGAGAAAAAAAAGGAAAAATCAACGGAAGGAGTAGAAGTGGAAGTAAAATGAGAACAAGCATGGAACACTGTCCCAGATCTTTCCTACCCAGTCTCAAAACATTTTTCATTCATTAGTTCACTCCAGAGATCTAGATGCCAGTTGTTTCAAACCCTCATACATATCTGCAAGACTAGATGTATAAAGGAATATAATTTAAAATTTAAGAATATGGAATATAATTTAAAATTTAAGAATATTGGCTTTTAGAATTGCAAAAACATCAGTTTAAATCCTCATTTTGAAACTTGTCAGTATTATGACCTATCATAAATTACTTAACTGCTCTGAACCTTTGTTAACAGATTTTTTAGAAGGAAGATATTAATAACACCTACTTAGTGGGTTGTTGGGAAAATTGTATGAGATGAAGATTGGGCACAGGATTAGTATTATATATAAGATATTTGTTTCATAAATAGTGCTATTGCATTTATGTCTCTTGTGTACTATTCTCTTTTTTCATGATAATAATTATTCTGTAGTAATATCATTTAAAGTAACTTATACAGTGAAAACAAATAGGCTGGAGATTTTGAAGCTGTAATAAAGCTGGATTGCACAGCGCCCAACACTGATATTTCTTCTCTATATATCTTATTATCTTGAAATACAATTTGAGTAACACAAAAGCTTCAGAAACTTGCATAATTAGTTAAAATAGACTATGAGTACATGTCTATGGGTATGTGCATGGTGTGTAATGGGAGGGGAACAAAGAGAAAAGGATAAGGAGAAAGGGTTGGATGGACAGTGAGCACACTGGTTAATGCTTTATTGTTGATTAACTCACTAATGATAAGTTTGCCATTTTGTTTCAGCATGATCTTATAAGTGTTTTTGTGTAAATATGACTGATGAAAACCATCAAGGAAGCTCCAATTTTTTTCTTTTTTACTAATCTATTGCCATGACTTTTATTCTGAGCTATGAAATTATTTCTCCTTTACCTTTTGAATGTGAATGTGTGATCATTCCTAGACAGAAGAGACTTTCTCAAAGTGAGCAGAGGCCTTCAACACTTGTAATAGGAGGAATGGAAGTGAGCTGCTACCAGTGCTATCTGAGGAACAGCAAGAAATCTTAATTTATGAATATTTTGGCAAACTTCTAACTAGAGCAGAAAACTTTTAGCATTCAAATTTGTGGATATAATGAACTAACCCGTGCACTGAACTATTGTGCTGATTTCTACCAATTTATTTCTAATTTATAGGCATTTTAAAATTATATCCAGGGCCTCTTTTTTATACTGTCTAGCATGAAAAATATTGTTAAAATTAAATGAGCAGCATTTTTCTCAGTTCTGTTCAAACCACAGATGCTAGTTTTGATTTTATTTCTAACAGTGAGATTGAAATTCCATTTTAATATGCAGAACTGCAGCCCAGGGAGTCATAAAATACAGAGTGTTTTCATTAGATGATGGCCCTGCACCTCTAGTTAACAGGAAAGCTGATTCATCAAACAGCAACCATCAAGACAGCATTAACTAAAACCTGGAATGAAAACATGAGATTGGGGTGAAAATTACCTGTTTTGAATCATGTAATTGTAACTTTGGAGAAATTCCTAGTTTGTGGCATAAAACTGTTTCCAGGGATGCAGGAGTATTTGCTGTAAATGTGTTGCAGATGGTCTAGAGATTGAACATTTTCTGCATTTCAAAGGGATCTTAAATTTTGTATCATTTGTCACTAATTTAAAGGAATGAATGTTCACCCTTGTTCTCTCTGTTCTAACCCCCCCCAAAAGAAATGATCAGAATTAATTCTGCCTTTGAATTTTTCTCTAAAATATTTGCATATACAAAATAAAAAACTGGAATTTGAGCCCATTTTATGCTAGCGAAATTCACAGGTATGGGAATACTCCCTGACAGTCAAAATGTCCCTGTGGACTCCAGGCAAAGGACTGATGTCTTATCTGGTCATATAATTGATTAGAGAAAAAGAGATAGCTTCCTTTCTCCTAATGTAAGGTGTGGGCTTCTAGTACTTTCAAGGGAGATTAAGAAAAGGCCTTTGGGAAGAGTGGGTCTATGGAGATGATAATTGTTCAAGAAGAGATGGACATGGAGCCAGGTAACACATACAGAAAAAAAAAAAAAAAAGTAACTGAACATTAGAAGGTGTGATGGAGTTCTGCACACTGTAAAAACTGAACTGTGGTGGAGCTCTTTATTTTTTTATTTTATTTTATTTTTTTTTTTATTTTTTATTTATTTTTTTTTTTGGGAGCTCTTTATTTTGGTCACAGCACCCAAAAGATCCTAGCACTTCTGCTGTGGAATGGCTGTGTAGATAGGTGTCTTTGGATGTGTACCCCTAGCTCTTCAGCTTTGAAAGCCTAGGGAGAATCTCTGAAGTCAGAATTATGTTGGGTTGAGGGTATCCAGTGAGGATATCTCCATGGCTTGTCCACAATAGTACTCTATGATTACTGGTGGAAACCACTGACAGATAGTGGGTCTATGCAGCAGAAATAACATGGTAAACTGGTGGATTACAGACCACGCCCTTTTTATATTCTAATCCAAAGAAGCTCTGGAGTTCTTTTATTATGTAAAAGAAGACAAACTGAAAGTTGATGGATATTAGAATTTTTGTGTAATTGGAAAATAAACTTGAGAAAATTGAAAAAATATTGGAATATTACATTTTTTAATGTATTAAGAGTCAAAGAATAATTCATTCTTGTTATAAATGTATGGATTCTTGCTTTTGTTCCATCTTTCCTCCTTAACAAAGTTGATCTTTTATTGGACTGTGACTGGTTTCCAGGGGGCATGCTCTACATACAGACACACACAGTGTTTAAAAAGTAGCTCAAGATTATAGACTATGCAGCTGAGAGTATCTTCATAGAGGAATATCAATCTATTCAGAGATTGTTCCAGTCATGGAGTAGAACATTTCATCCATGGGGTAGAGAACATAGAATCTAGCTCCCTGAACACTATCCAGAACTAGGTAAGGAGTTAAAGCCCTAGTCAAATGGTTGGAGACTCAGCACACAGTTCTCTGGTTCCAGTAAGAAATTGGATAGCTAGATGGGAAACCTGAGACCAAAGATGTCCAGTAATCTGTGTAGACATATTAGATGCCAGGAAGATTAATACCAGCCTCTACCCACCACTGGTGGGACAAAAGCCTGGAGTCTGATCATAGTTTAAGCCTGCAATGGAAAAAAAAAATGCAGAAAGTCTAGGTGTAAGTTGTTGTAGAAGGCAATAACTGTAAATAACATGACAAAAACTTGACTCTGTACTAAAATACTAGGTTCAAATGATAGTAGAACATCTTAGCTCAGGACCATTGTGCTCTGGGCTCATATAGCCTGACTTTTCTTGAGTTTGCAGATACATATATTCATTAAGTTCTAGTTCCATAGCAAAATGGTCAAATGTACTTTTGTAAATCTACTCATTCATTTTGACGTTTCCTTGCCATTAAACTTCCTTTTGCCTCATCTCTTTTCATAATGTTTTCTTAGTTTTTTAATGTGTCTTCATATTTTTATGACATTTTACTGTAGCCAAAGCATATGGTGAATAAATTTTAAGAATTTGCCATTAAGAATAACTTTTGCCAAGAGGTTAAAAATTATTTAAAATAATTATTTATATATTTGCATATTTCTATCAAACATATATAATTATCTCAAAACAATCATGAATTAGAATTCTAGCTTAACATATCCAGTATTTTTAATGAGTTCCAGAAAAATAATTGCTCTCTGAGACAGTGTAATACAGTAAGAGGGCATTTATTTATTATTTATTTATTTATTTATTTATTTATTTATTTATTTATTTTTAAAGATCTATTTATTTACTTTGTGGGGGAAGGAGAGTTGTGTAAGTGGGGGGAGGGGCGTGAGGATAAGAGAGACAGGGTATCCTCAAACAGACTCCCCACTGAGCATGGAGCCTGACATGGGGCTTGATCTCAACACCCTGACCTCATGACCTGAGCCAAAACCAAGAGGCAGACACAACCAACTGAGCCACACAGGTGCCCCTACAGGAGCGAATTGAAATCCAGCTCTGCCACTTATTATGTAATAATTTTAGGTAAGTTATTTTCCTGCTCTGTGCTTCAGTTTCCTCATCTGTGAAAGAGGGATGAAATTTTTCCTACTTATGAAACTATTATGAAACTTAAACTTAATGAGGGAAAAAAAAGTTGGTAACACATCCAAAGCACTTTGAATAATACCAGGCACTTATTACAAACATTGTGAATGTTAGGTTTTATTTTTTTAATTTTAAAAACACTACATAATTAATCAAGTTTTAATAGGTGATATAATATCAGCTTTTGTCTTTATATGACACAGATACATTTAACATTTAATTTAGAATGCAACAAGGTTTCAACATCAAAATGTTGGTTTTTCAACAAAGAAAAAAAGTATGTATTAGTCAAATTTGTAACACTACATCAATATATTTTAACAATATTATAATGTAATATTAAAAATAAAGTGGGATGCAAGATTTCAGACAAAATACTCTCCACTATTCAAAAAATATGTGAAAAAAGTTTAAAATGAAAATATAAATACCAATAAAGATGTGTTAAAATTGGCATTCATTCTGTGCTATATGAGCACAAATTATTGCGATTGTTGGAGGCACATAGTTGTTTTGTTTTGTTTTGTTTTAAGTAGGCAATGAGGGGCTTGAACTCATGACCCTAAACTGAGACCTGAGCTGAGATCAAGAGTCCTTTGCTCAACTGACTGAACCACCAAGATGCTGCTCATAGTTTTTATCATGATTCACCTTCCTAGAATTTCTTTCTTTTTTTTTTTTAAGATTTTATTTATTTATTCATGAGAGACACAGAGAAAGAGAGAGAGAGAGAGGCAGAGACACCAGGCAGAGGGAGAAGCAGGCTCCATGCAGGGAACCTGACATGGGACTCGATCCTGGGACTCCAGGATCATGCCCTGGGCTGAAGGCAGGCACTAAATCGCTGAGCCACCCAGGGATTCCCAGAATTTATCATAAGAAAATTATAGTCACAAAGTGTTCAAGGGTTTAAAACAGGAAACAAAGTGTTTCACCAAAAGAGGCTGATTGTATTGATTATGATTTATCCATGCCATGAAACACAACACACACATACATGTAAAGCTAAGGTCATTTAAATAATATTTCTAGGAAATAGGAGAGACACAGAAGAAAGATGGGAGAATGATTCTGATTTTGTAAAAATTACGTGTTTTTATAAATTTACACACTTAATTGAATCCATATGGATACACATGCGCACATTTGCATGTATCTTTGTCTACATTTCACCAGTTACTATTCAAGCAAAAACTCAATGGAGGGCCTCATGTAGGTCTCTGGAGCTTTTTGTCCGTGTATTGCCCTCTCATCTGATTTTATACCCAGCAAAGTCTACCTGTCTCTGATTTCCTAACCTCTAATGTCTGTCTTTTGTACTTAGTGAAACTGTTCTTCCTTCTATGTATGAAGATCTGTAAGATGCTTCCAGGCAAAAAGCCAGCATGATCATAAGGATCACATCCTTTATTTCTCTTCCTTTAGGAGTCACAATCTTGCATGATCTTTTATCTAATATATGAAAAGAGATTTTTTTTCCATATAGTTAATTTAGTTTTCCAGGATTTGTTATTTTTCATTTATTTATTTTAATGACAGGAGTGTTAGCCTGGTACCAGTTACTCCATTAGGGCTAAAAGTGCAAGTACATGGCTCATTTTTTCCCCCTTGGCTCAATTTTAAACTTGTATTCTTATTTATATTTTTAAGCACCAAGAGGACCTAAACTTTTTAAAATTTGATATGATATTCTTGTTTGTTTGCAGTTCTTGAAGGTCAGGATTTATAATGTTCTTTTATGAATTTTTTTTAAAGATTTTATTTATTTTTTCATGAGAGACACAGAGAGAGACAGAAACACAGGCAGAGAGAGAAGCAGGCTCCATGCAGGGAGCCTGATGTGGGACTCTATCCCTGGGATCCCAGGATCGCGCCCTGGGCTGAAGGCAGATGCTCAACCGCTGAGCCACCCAGGTGTCCCTTTTATGATTTTTTTATCAGTGTACTCAACATATTAATCTTATCTACCCAATTTCATAATTTTTACATACATTTACCTTTTTGTTGTCATTGAGACTGTAGTTTAATTTCTATAATGTAAGAAAGAACAAAACTTCTGGATAAGGAAGTACTACACTCATTTTCATTAAAAATATTTATTAAATCATAACTTTTTCTGGCATTAGAAACTATTAGACTTGGTAAACATGTTAATTCTTATCAGATTTATATGACTTCTTATTTTGAAGAATCATTATCTTTTTATCAGGGCAAAAACAGTGCAGTCTTGCCCAAAATATCAACTTTGAATCAAATGTATATTATGCTTTTACAGACAAATGTGCCTTAATTTATTCTATATATTGTCATGTATTCCACAGAAGTAAAATCTGTTTTAACCATGGCCATATTTGCAGTTATTTTGTTTAGAAGTTACAGAATAAGAGAGTCCAGCTTCAGCATTTCCCTGAGGCCATTTATAAGTGATTATTGCTTAATTGTTCCCATAGGATAAACCAATTTAGGGGAGTATCATCTTAGTAATATCATTTCATTAACTTTTGAAGTAAAGAAACAAGGGTTCCTATCTTCTATTTCTTGGTGAATTTGCTTAGAGAGTAGAATACTTATTTTTTCTTGCAATTTCACAGCAGTATAACCACTGAAGTCAAACAAACAAGCCAGGCAAAGATTCAGTTCTCCATCAAAGACATGTGACCGGGCAAATTATTTCTCCTTTATGAATCTCACCTTCTATTTGTTTAAAACAAATATAATCATAGTATATACTTCATAGTGTTGTTGTGAAAACTAAGGATAAAGTCCTTGGCATATAATTGTGTCATAACAAATAAAAATATTAATCTATGTTCAAAAGAGAAGTCTATTAATTCATTGAAAGAGCAAAAGATGCTGAGGAAAATATGCTTGAGGAAAACTAAGCCAAAGCTACCAGAGGCTTGATAGAATATTTTCTGGTTCTGTGTACTCTGATGGGTATGGATTAACAAGGATTAAAGAGTTCAGGCTGAGAAAGCAGGCAAGCAAGACCTGTAAAAGCAATCTTAGTCTCCTGAGACTACTTAACATAAGAAGGCTCATTTCCAATAGCTCTTATTCACCTTCTATCTCCATAACTAGATTTGCCTTTTTTTCTTCTTTTTTGGTCTACTTTTATTTTGGACAAATTAAAAATGAAGAGAAAACGAATATTTATGAAAAATCGCCAGGTAGTTGATATTTTACATACATTGGTCTTAAATTCTCAAAAGAACCCTGTGAAAGAAGAATCAATAAGCTCATGCTGCCATTGAGGAGCTGGAGCTCTGAGAATATTGTTCTCAAGTCATGCAGCTAATATATGATAGACCAAAGATGCAAATTCAAGTCACAGCCACTTCGGGAATAACTTTCATTTTATGTCTTCAAAAGTCAACTAGCTTATCTTGCTTCCATCTCTGATACCATATCCTATTCAAGATTGAAGATCTTGGATGTAGCCTATGCCCAGCACATAATAGCCAATAAATGCTTGCAGGATGAATGAACATACATCAAATCCTTAGAATCTTTTGCAACAAAATGTATATACTCTTTACTTTTTGTTGAGCAAATAGGAGAGTAGGAGATGATGAGACAGTCTTGTAGGAAGGAGATAAGCCACAATGTCTTTTGAAAACTCACCATTCCTTAGACATTGTTGGGAATATACAAGGCATTCAGGGGCACCTGGGTGGCTCAGCAGTTGAGCACCTGCCTTAGGCCCAGGGCATGATCTTGGAGTCCCGGGATCAAGTCTCACATTGGGTTTCCGCATGGACCCTGTTTCTCTCTCTGCCTGGTCTCAGCCTCTCTCTCTGTGTCTCTCATGAATAAATAAATTAAATCGTAAAAAAAAAAGCCACTCAACAACTATTGTTGGCAGAGTAAATGTATTGTCTTTCAATACTGAATGCTTAGATTTCAGAGACATTTTTACTAATATTTTTACTAATATTCTTCTTTGAAAGAAAATTGTAGAAAATGGTATTTATTTGTTAAAACTTACTTATGTTAGGAAATTACTGCCTGGAGAATTGCAAGCCAAACTCTAGATGGAAAAACAATTTGCAGTTGAACACCACATAGTAATAGATACCTCTGAAAGAAATTAATTAAACAAAGGGGAAAATGTCTGAAGACAAAATATTTTGAGATTACATTTTACAAAGCAGAATAAAATAGTTTCTGGTACATTTTCATTTATGTGGACCCTCTCAGAAAGAGAAAAGGAAAATATTGCCTATTAACTCCTTCCTGCTGGCATTTGCATCTCCCCTTTCCACCAGCAAGATAAATGCTCCAAAGTGTTAATACTCTGATTTTTAAAAAATAATTATTTATTTGAGAGAGAGAGAGGGAGAGAGAAAGAGAGAACGCATGTGGGATGTGGGGCTGGAGGCAGAGGGAAAAGGAGAGAGAGACTCTCAAGCAGACTCTCTCCTGAGTACAGAGCCCTATTTGGGATATATCTCACAACCCTGAGATCACGACCTGATCCGAAACCAGGAGTCAGTAGCTTAAAGACTATAACACCCAGGAACTGCTAAGTTTTACCTTCTATTGCAATCCTTTCTGTTCAGTGGGATTTCATGACTGCCTAGATTCCATTCAAAATCCACTTTATGTTTAAACTTTATGTTTATGTAAATTCTTTGAGTATCTCTCTGCTTCAGTTTTTATATCTGTCACAGAGGTATAGTAATACTATCTTATTTATTGCTGTAAAGATTAAGTGAAATACTATACATAGTACTCAATATAATACCTTGCATAAGGTAACTACTTGATAATTAGATATTATTGATAACCTAGATGCTAGCTTCCCAAACTAGACATCTTGCCTCTTACTAAGGAGCTATCATAAATTACTTTATTCCACATATCAGATAGACAGCAAATAGAATTGAGGACTGCCTTTTCGACTAACAGTTCTTTTAAAAGGGAGAAAGTTGCTCTGGACTCTCCCTGTTTCCATTAAAAAGGAGAATGATATTCTTTCATGGTCCTTCCTGGAGGGCAATTTTGGAGACAAATAATTTGGTCTATACATTCACCAGGCCATATTTTGCCGATGAATAGAGTACCTCTACTTTAAACAAAAAACAGAAGACCTGAACATGAATACACAGGTTCTTTCTAATTTTATTGCTGAGGAATGGTATTCGCTCATGCATTTCCTGCTTCCCTACACTAAACACACCTGGGAAGATCTTCCTATGTTCTGTGAGGTTCATGTTCCCTCAGTTCCTGTTAACTTCATCTGCATCTGATGGCCCAAGTATCTTTGATTGGAGGTGAATAGGGAGTATGAGGACCCACAGTGACCACAAATCTAAGACTGCAAGTTGTTATAAATCTTGTTTTGACACTGGTAATGTGCTTGCTTATCAAGCAGTAAAGACGTCCTTTCCCTTTCGGCTTGAGCCTTATCAGTTAGGACTCAAGGCTGGGAAATGAGGGGTGAATTGTATCTTTTTAGATATAATACTTTTGTATTGTGAAATGAAGGCTAGAAATATGTATTTAAATATAGACATTCTGCAAAAATACTTAGTTTATACTATTATTGCCAGTGACACACAAATAGATCTAGACCTGGATGGATTTTCATATATATGTCTTAATATTTGGATATTAACTGATTCTTATAAATCTCTTGTGAGCTCTCACTAAAAAACAAAAACAAAAACCATACACCCTTGTCCTTAGAAAACATCCATCTGTTCTTAATCACTATCTCAGTATTCTTGCCATATTTTTTCCTCTGGATTTTTCCCTTCATTTACCATGTGCTATTAGGAGGATGTCATCATGATAAGAAAGAAAATAGTAAAAGAAGGGGGAAATAGCATTATATATACTAGCATTGACTTGCTAGGCATTTAAGGGAATTTGAAGAAGACATTTTCTAAAATAATTTGGTGTTTTTTTTTTTTTCATGGTGAATATCTTTAAATAGTAGAGCTCTAGGAGAATTTCAGTTGTTTTCTTGCCTTATTTGTTTGTTGCCAAGTCTTTGGTTCTTTATGCCAAGCCATATCACCTATGAATCACATACCTGAGATCTTAAATACCAGCAAGAATACGGGGCAACTGATCAATGGAAACAGAACATATAATGACTAAGGACTTTCAATAACCTACAAATTCCTGAGTTCAAATCCGACTTCTATCAGCTACTTTTTCATTGAGTGACTTTGGGGAAAATTACTTTATTTTTCCATAGCTTATTCTTCCTCCTCTGGAAAATTATTGTAAACACTATTCTAACATATGCACAAATTGTTATAAGAATTGATAAGGAAAATCACTGTAAATACTATTCTAACATTAACACAAACTGTTATAAAATTTGAGAAACGTGAGAAACTGAAAGTGCTCAAAAACATTAACTATTTTTATTATTACTGAAAAATAAATGCAACTTAGAAAGCTTCTTTACTTCTATCAATCTGTTTCTAAACTTTTGCATCTGTAACCCAGACTCTGATGCCTCTCTTTCTTTCCCAATCTCTATCTCATTCTCTGTCTCTCTGTCTCTCTGTCTCTCTCTCTCTCTCTCTCACACACACACACACACACACACACACACACACTTTGACTTTGTCTGCCTCTCAAGTCTGGAATTGCCACCTACTTCATGTGATAAGTCAGTATTCAAATTCCAAGCAGCCCAAATTCTACTTTAGGATGGCCATTCTATTCAGATCATTAAAACAAAAAGCAAAAAAAGCAAAACAAACAAAAACAAGTCCTCCCAAGAAACCTCCCAGACATCTAAACATTGCCAGGTCTCCACTAACAAGACAGGGAAAATGTGGATATATAGCTATTATCCATATATCACACACACAGATAGATTTAGACATAGATATATAGGTATGTTCCATGTGATTGGTGAATCTAAGTAGAAATGATGTTACTATAACTTCCTTTTATGTTTTTGTACAAAATATTTGTGGCAGGCCCAATCCCATATCACTTATCACCATTGAGTAATTTTCCTCAAAGAATTTTAAGCCTGTCTTTGATTTGTGGTCAGAATTAACTATAGCTCCTTAATTTTCCTTGCGATCCATTTCTAGTTTTATCCAAAGAAGAAAAGAATAAAGAAATCCTCATCAAAAATACAATAACTGTAGTCTTACACAGTATATTTCAATTCACATTATAATTATTTATTGATCTTTCATTATTAATTAACATTTCTCAATAGGTTAAAATAGTAAACTTTCTATAGAACATTAAAGAGTGACTAAATAAGAAGATGTGTATGTTAAGTAATTTTACAGCTACTAAATAGTGGACATTTAATTTGAGAATATTGAGAATAGTTTTTCTTTTTTCTTTTTAAAGATTTTATTTATTCATGAGACACACAGGGAGAAAGAGAGGCAGAGACACAGGCAGAGGGAGAAGCAGGCTCCAGATGCAGGGAGCCTGACGTGGGACTTGATCCCAGGTCTCCAGGATCAGGCCCCGGGCTGAAGGCAGGCACTAAACACTGAGTCACCCAGGCTGCCCCGGTGACTATATTTCAAAAACTATATTTGAATAGTTTTTCAAATGATCCTAAACTCTCCTGCATGGAGATATATTATAATTCTTTATTGCAGAGCAAATGGAGGAAACCATAACCAAAGTCAAACAAATAAAAGCCTTTTGGGGACTTTGTTTAAGGCTGAAACACTGGCCCTACCAGTTCTTTGATCATTGCAAAGATTAGGGGAAGGTAGGGGTTTCAAAACATTTAGATGGGTAGAGTGATCAGAGGAATAGATGTGTACTTTGCATTGATTTAACCCAAAACTTACAAGCCACTCATAAAAATATATCCATCATTAATTAAAAATGAAAGAAAAAAAATAAAATTGTTCTCTAAAGGAAACCACCAGCACCACCAAAGAACAGGGAGAGGGCAGGGAGGAAGGGAATGAAAAAGGAAAAATAAAGAAAAGTACGACTAACTCTATTACTACTCCAACCTTGTAGGACTGGGAAGGAGCAAAAGAAGCAGCTAAATCAAACACTTAGCTGCAAAGGAGAAACAGAAAGCAAACAAAAAAGAATCCAATTACTTTATGTTTGTTTTTGTAAATGGTTTTTCTGTAAGAGGAAAAAAGAAAACTATTTTGACTTGTTTTCCTCTGTACTATACTGCTGAGAGCCAGTCAGTACCTTATAAGTAAGTCCAAGCAACTGCTGATACTTCTGTTAATGCTAATTAACCTCCTGCTACAAATATCAACAAACCCACATCTGAGCTTTGTCTGCACATCCTTCCACTCTCCTCCTTTTAATTTGAATTGCAATAGTCACCATTGGTTGCTACTTATTAGGCAAAAATCACATCAGCAGTTGAAAAACAAGGTGACAGCAAGGGTCATACTGTCTGTTATTTTCCAGACAGAAAAGAAACAAAGGCTTACAGTGACTTTAGGAAGTCCAAATATAATTTCTATAAGGAAAGACAGATGGGAGATTCCTGATTGATGTGTGGGGGTTGGAATTTTTTCCTGGGGATATTTGGATCTAATGTTTAGAATCCTATGTGGTATTGGGCATATGAAGGATACTAGAAATTCACACATTTTGGTTATTTCAATTATAATGTACTCTTTAGAAGTATGGGGAGGGCTCTTTAAAACTCCAGTAATTTTGTATACATTTTCTTTCTTTTCTCACTTTAGATAAATCTGATTGTACAGGACAAAGAGAAAAGGAGGAGTCTTTGATCTCTTCTCTTAACTCTCTAAGGCTATAACAAACTCAGCCCTAAGTAAGCTGCAATAGTCATGTAAAGACAAGGATATGTGGGAGGTATGATCTGGACATTTAAACTCTGCTACCTGGCCCTTGCTTCCTCTCACTTGTGCTTCCCCTACCATCTCCTATTCCCCTTTAAATTTTCAGTCTCTTCTCAGAACACATAGACTTCAACCCAGGAATCTAAGGGCAAACCCATCTAGGAGCTGGTTTTGGGGAAAATACTTCCAAGCTCTGACTTTGAATATAAATTTGCCTACCCTGAACATCTAAAATATTTTATATCTGCACCTTGTCTGTGATGTCCTTTCAGTAGGTTGAGATTTACCTGTAGAACTTGAAGCCTCCTTCCAAGATAACTGTGTTATTCTGGAAAATTCTGATTCAAGATATCAGTATTCCTTTCTATGCACCTTCCAGATCATCTAGCTCCTGGTCATGTGCATGTGCTGTTATCATTCACAACATTACAGTGTGGCTGATGGTAACTAAGAAATTCTTGATTAAATAGAATTGCTTCAAACACCCAGTATAGATGACACTACTCCTGTGAAAACCTGGCCTTGCTCTCAGAGTGACAGTTTTCCACACTGACATGGCTTACTCATATAGCAGCATGAAGTACATTGGTTTCTCAAGTAAATGCTGTCTTTCTCCATTTAATTATCAATTATCTCTGTGACTTGAGGATATTTGAGTCTCAGTTTCATTATATGAAAAAGTACTCTGCCTGGCATGTGGGGTAGATAGGAGAACTCAGTAATAAGAAGTTCATTATAAAAGGCACCAGCTCATTGTTTTTTTTTTTTTTAATTTATTTTTTATTGATGTTCAATTTGCCAACATATAGAATAGCACCCAGTGCTCATCCCATCAAGTGCCCCTCTCAGTGCCTGTCACCCAGTGGCCCCCACCCCCGCCCACCTCCCCTTTCCCCACCCCTAGTTCGTTTCCCAGAGTTAGGAGTCTCTCATGTTCTGTCTCCCTTTCTGATATTTCCCACTCATTTTTCCTCCTTTCCCCTTTATTCCCTGTCACTATTTTTTATATTTCCCAAATTAATGAGACCATATAATTGTCCTTCTCCAATTGACTTATTTTACTCAGCATAATACCCTCCAGTTCCATCCACGTCGAAGCAAATGGTGGGTATTTGTCGTTTCTAATGGCTGAGTAATAATATTCCATTGTATACATAGACCACATCTTCTTTATCCATTCATCTTTCGATGGACACCAAGGCTCCTTCCACAGTTTGGCTATTGTGGACATTGCTGCATTGTTATTATTTTTAATCGTGAAAGGAATCATAGACTCAGTCCAGGCAGGTCAAGAAACTTTTAAGTTAATGCAGAAATATATTAGGACCTTCTTTCTACAAGGCTTTGTCAAAACTCCACCTGCTCTTAAGATCTATCTTTAATGTTCTTTTCTTAAAAGTTTTTGGATTCCTTCAAATGGATTCATGATCTGTGGTAGTCTCTATCTTTGTTAAGGTCCTTTTTACCTGTGTATTTCTCCTATCTATCTGAGTAGATTGCAAAGCCTCTGAGGGCAGATATTATCTCTTCTCCCTCCCTGTATCCCCACATCCAGAACCATGGAGGGGCACATAATAATGATCATCTGAACTTTGCTTATCTAAATTGAATTGATTCAAGGAAAGTCCAATAAAACATTAGTATTAGACAACAGGTATTTTTTAAAGTTTAATAATAATAAGGATACAAGGACGAACTCAAAAAACAGTATTTTGGTAGTTGAAATGTTAACATGAATTCAATGACCAAAATGAACTACTATTCCAAATTCACTCATTCACTTATTTGTTCAAGAAATATTCACTAAGCCCTTCTTATGTGAAAGGGCTGTTTTAGACCTGTTACATGAAATACACTTCTCCGAAGTATATTATATTCTATTTCACAAAATGGAAAGATCTTGTTTGACACTCATTATGTTTGGGGAGTTACCTTCTATCTTATCTTCTGGATAATTGAACAAAAAGTACTCTTCAGAAGACATGAGGTCACAGAATGTCAGACTTGACCTGCAAAAGAGCTGGTCCATCTCTAATTTTACCCAAGAACAGAGGATATCAGCTAACTGCCTAACATGGTCAATGGCCATGGTGTGTGGTTGTTTTTGCTCTCTCCTCTACTCTTAAGCTTTGGAATTACAGGCAGTGTTTTTGCGTATACATAGACATATCCACATACAAGAATATAGCAATTATCTGGTATTTTCCCATGTGTCTGATAAAGATATAGCTTGTTCAAAGGGAACTTGGAGCAGCAAAGAAATACATGGTTCTTTAGAAAGAGACAAAATCAAGGCAAATGAAATTTTATACAACATAGGGCACCCTGATGCTTTTAAGTAGTTCTTTCTAATTATTTTAAAGTAATAGAGCAATGACTCAAACTATGAAGTGGGGATTTTTTAACATATATTTTTTTCCCATTTCAAAATTCTTTATCATTTTCATACAGATGTACCATCTTTAAAACAATATAACATTATTTTTTTAGGCTCACATATGAGGTCAGCATTAATTCAGTTAGAATCTGATTTCATTAGCCCAATGTCCATAAAAAAGAGATCATTTCATAAATAGGTAAGATTCTAGTCTAAGGTTTTAATGGTCAAAGCTTAAAAAAACCTGGAGTGTATTTTCTGTAATTTTACTAGATTTCTACTTTTCAGGCTTGATGAGAGGTTTAAATTATGGAAAAATTTAAATAAAAATTTATTCAATTATTTTAGGAGCTTTGAAAACTTGTATTGTTATAGTTCTTAGCATGGAGAACTGGAAAAAGCCTATAGACTTACTTTTTCTTCCTGTAGTTCTGCTTTCCCAGAGTCCCTGTGGTCTGATGCTAATTATTTTGGGGTTGTTTTTATTCTTGTGCCTATAAATGGCATATCTTTACAGGGAGTAGATTTGCAGCAATTAAGGACTAGATTTTTGTATTTCCACCCTTCTCAGTGGGATAAAAATCAGAGGGTGTAATTATGGACTCCAGCTCTAACACCAGCTAGCATTCTGTTTTGGAGTGGGTCCCTCCCCACAGCTGAACTTCAGTTTCTTATCTGTGAAATTAAGATCACCATAATACTCTCCTAATTTGGTATGAGGACCAAACACAACAGTAAATGTGAAAGAGGCACTTGATGCTGAGCACATGGAAAGCCCTTAATGGATGGTGATGCCCTTCCTTTCTTTTATGTCTATCTACTCTTCTACCAGTCTTCAGAGAATGAAGATAAGATTCTGTTGAAAAATATGTGTAAGCCAGTGGAAGCCAATGTACATCTACTCTGAGGTATTGCTTAAAGCATGCAGCACTCTGCTCCAGAAACTGGGCAGATCCTACATTAAAAATGTTGTCTTTGGAGGCCTATTAAAAGTCTCCACATTATTTATCAAGGCGATTACTCCCTACTACACCAAGTACTTTAAGCATTTTTGTGGCATCAGGACAATAGTATTCAAAGAATTGAATCATGTACAGATGAATAATGGAGTCCTTGCAAGTTAAAGAGATCCACAGCTACATTTGTTTATATCTTTAAAATTTGAACTGAGACTTAGTATATGGAAGGCAGAGAACAGAAGTTGAAGGACTAGAATATAAAAGTTCAAAGCAGACAAAAAATGTTCCCTAAGGAGACCAGCTCTGCTTAGCAGACCTATGATTTCCATGGTGTCAAACTAGGGTAGCCTTTTAGCAGATATCCTCTCTCTCCAGCACTTCCTTTCTGACCTGATTTCAGAGACAGACCAAAAAAAAAAAAAAAAAAAAGAAAGAAAGAAAGAAAGAAAGAAAGAAAGAAAGAAAGAAAGAAAAAGAAAAAAGTAGTGGCAAGAGGAAAAACCCTAACTTTTTGTAGTTCAGAGGGAATCTTCATTTACATGTAATCTAACATCCCAGTTTGTCCTTGAAATCTCTCCATGACTGTATAGCAAGATAGTTCTCAATCTTATGTTGGGGAATTTGCTACTTCCTGACTTGGCAGCTCAGGATATTTGAAAACACTTCCTTATGTTGATAAAAAAAACTTATTTTACTGTGGCTTCCACTTCTACTCTTGTCCTCTAGATTTACTCTTGGGAGAATTGAACAACTGTCCAGTTACTTTTTCAAAGAAAGCCTTTTAGATACATAAGTTCAAACATGCTTCTATTTTTTTTTCCAAGCTAAACATCTGTACCTTTTTCGAGTACTTTTATGTCATATGGCAACCTTCACCAAACTGCATTCCCCCAACAACATGACTGTGGTAGTTATATTGCCCTTCAAGTGCAAAATCTCTGGTTTGATTTGAATAGCATAGAGTGGAGCTATTTTTTCCTTCATTGCCAATACTGTCCTGTTTTTCTCATGACACTTCTGCTGGGATCATCTTTATTGACAGCTGTAGCAGACTGGTGATTTACATGAATCTGATCCTTGATGTTGTGCCTCTAACTCATACTCATGGATGCTGCTGCTGTCCTCAACTCCAGTTATGTAGACTTCTATATTTCTTTTGAAAATCTAAGCAAATTATAAAATCTTCATCTTTTCCCCCCTGCTTAGTGTCATCTTTTGATATTCAGCGGCTTACTGCAGTCTATCAAGGTATTTTTGGTTCAGGAATTCAAAGCATTTACTCTCTTTTCCAGTTTCATCTCATTTGTAAGTCTGATCATTGTGTTTTGCATATGTAAACACAAGTCATTAATAAATATGCTTAACTGTTGAGATTGAGATGAGTTTTATAGCCTGACAGCGCATTTCCCTCCAGATTAGCATGGATGCTTTAATCTTGAGACCAGGTACAGATCTACCTGATTAATTAAGCTTTCAGGACATACTTCTTCATCTCAACAGGAGATGAAAAATATTTCCATGACATATCTCATCAAGTGCTATACTGAATTCTATATAGACTATACTACCACATTCTCTGAATTATTAGACTAGTAGCTCTGTTAAAAACTAACTCTGAAAAGCAAGTGAAATATAGTTGTTAAGCACTTAAACTTGGAAGTCAAATCACCTATATTTGAAACCAACTTTGTCAATTTCTTGCTATAAGAGCCTAAGGATCATTCATAAACTCTCTGTGCCTCAGCATCCTTATTTGATAAAAAGAAATATATGCACTGATCTCAAATGATTGTTTCACAATTTAAATGTTTGTGTATATGTGCATGAAAAGTGCCCAGCACACTTAATAAAAATATTAATGACAACATTAATAGAGATGCATAAAAACATTCCATAACTCAGAACTTTTAGACTAGTTATAAATCCACAATATAAGTTGTGAGAGGGAAAAGAAGGAAGGAAAGATTCTTCCTTTTTAGAGAGAAAGAGAGAATGTGCATGTGTGATGATAGGGGGGAGGGGAGCATGAGAGAGGGAAAGGGAGAAAGAGAATCTTATGCAGGATCCATGCTCAGCCCCATGAGGGGCTTGATCTCACAAGCCTGAGATCATGGCCTGAGCCAAAATCAAGAGTAAGATGCTTAACTGAGCCACTCAGGTACCCCAAGTGAAAGATTTTTTTTTTTTTTAAGATTTTATTTATTTACTCATGAGAGAACACAGAGAGAGGCAGAGACATTGGTAGGACTTGATCCCAGGTCCCTGCGATCATGACCTGAGCCAAAGGCAGATGCTCAACCACTAGGCCACCCCAGTGCCTCCAAGGAAAAGATTCTTAACATGAAAGATAAAGATATATGGAGTGGATTTGTCCCATGGAACAGTTCCAAGGGGAGAGGTCTGATGCCCAAACAGCCTAAAAGATTTCCCATCATGGAAGAAGTCACAGTCTAAGATATGGCAATAGCATGTTTCTACATGTAAACTAACTATTGTAACAGGGGATCAAATGCAAGAAACTAGGGGAATCACAGGTCTCAGCAGGGAGTTACTGGTCATGGGGGTATGTAGATAGAGAGTTCCCTGTCATCAAGCAGCAATTTACATGAACAGATTCAGTACTTCAGATAAGGAAATGACAACCAAGGGCTGCCTATAGATGACCAAAAATTTCAAATATTTCTTAGTATAATAGGCATCATTGGCCTCTGTAAGGATTAGCCCTGCAAAGGAATCCATTATGAAGTATAGATAACTGCTAACATCCACAATGAATATTACCCAGAAGACTTTGCTCTGTGAACTATGTGCCTGTTATAGACAGAAACTTCCCTGAGAACATGAGTTCTTACTCATTCATACAGTGAAGAGAGCTATATTCAAGTGCCACTCAAGTAATGGAGCTATAATATAAAACTGTTATCTGCTATTTATTGTAGTAAGTGGAATTTCAGGGATTTTTTTTCTTTAAATTATGGATGATTTTCTGCTCCCACCCAATATTTTACTTTTATTTGTAAATAAAATACCTACTATTAAGTGGAACTATTTATGTGGGTTTTTTCACCCTATTAAAGTGCTAGTGTTTTAAAATTATGAAATAAAATAGTTCATAATATTCTGGGAACAGTTAATTCTAAGTTAGACAGCATAGATTTGTGATGGGAAAACTTTGGACTGGAAATTTCAATTTCCCTTAATCAACTTTCAGCAGCTCTTATTGGACTGATTTGAGAACCAATGGAGAAAAGTTATTCCAACTCCTATATTAGTGCTATATTTCTTCTCTTATATCACATATACAAAAAGATCAAGAAATCCTAACATTTATTCTAATTATTTCATCAAATACATTTCATGTTTTAAGACAAGACCTGGAACTCAATCTAGGTGCAGCTCAAGATATGAATTCTTTAATGTCTATTTGTTTGAAGATATTATTACATGTTATCATTGTCTGTGTTCTAAACAGGAATCAATTCTTGATGATTTTATATTGTATATTAAGAAATACCAATCCTTGTTGACTCAAATATGACAAAATTAATGACCTCTATTAATTTCTTTGCCATTATTTAAATAAGTTCCCTTCATAATTTTTAAGGTAGAGAGAATTTTCTTTTAATTAGTATTTTCCAGAAAAGTACATAGAATTCTATTTATGATTAGAAACCCCAAAATAAAATACCTAGTATTAAATGGAGCTATTTATTTGTTTTTTTCTCCCCTATTAAAGTGCTAGTGTTTTAAAATTATGAAATAAAGTAGTTCATAATGTTCTGGGAACAGTTTATTGTCTTTAAGTTAGACAACATAAATTTGTGATGGGAAAACTTTGGACTGGAAATTTCAATTTCCCTTAAGCAACTTTCAGCAGCCTACATCAAGTACAGTAAACTGATAGCATGTAAACTCAATTTCTTTTTTTTTTAATTTTTATTTATTTATGATAGTCACAGAGAGAGAGAGAGAGAGAGAGAGAGAGAGGCAGAGACATAGGCAGAGGGAGAAGCAGGCTCCATGCACCAGGAGCCCGACGTGGGATTCGATCCTGGGTCTCCAGGATCGCGCCCTGGGCCAAAGGCAGGCACCAAACCGCTGCGCCACCCAGGGATCCCTAAACTCAATTTCTTAAAGCAATCCTGCTATTCATCCACAAAAGTGTTTTTAATGATTTGGTGTATTGTACAAAGGAATAAAAACAAATGGATTGCTGGGAAGTTCAACATTTCCAGAAAGAACCAAAGTTTCTAAAATTTATATGTTTAAATGTCTTTCATTATGAGATGCTCAAGGAAATCAGAATATAGATTAGATGACTATGAATCAAATTCTTCTAGATTTGGTTTCCAATGAGGAAAGGTAAAGACAAGACTTCCCAATGGAACATAGAAATGGAATCAAATGGTAGTAAAAGTGGAAGGTTTAAAGAGGTAAGGCCGTCTCAGTGTACTGGAGAGAATTCACAAATCTGAATTACAAATGCAGATGCATTGCCAGAAATGTCCCATGAATGTAAGGATTGGTAATTTCAGTTTCTTGTGGTATAGCATCGTCAAATAGCTGGTATCAAAGAGAAGGACTGTGATTCCTTTAATTGGACACTCAAATGAGCTAAGGGATCCCAAGAAGCAATGAGATTCAGGGATTAAGAAAGAGTTAATTAAGTTTCAGATTGATAGAATTGGTTGGTTTGTGTTGTCACTGGCTAACATTTTCTTACTGGTCATTTAACCTCCTTATGGCTGTGCTTTCTTAGCCATGAAAGGAGCCTACTACTGGGATGTAGGAAACCAGTAATATTTGTTAACTAAAATAGTCTTTTAGAATCCTTCATTTTCTCTAATTTGCTTCTTTTGGCAGAGCCAACAGGAGCT
Source organism: Canis aureus (assembly GCF_053574225.1). Lineage (NCBI taxonomy): Eukaryota > Metazoa > Chordata > Mammalia > Carnivora > Canidae > Canis > Canis aureus. The sequence continues at coordinate 45,719,344 of NC_135620.1, read as the reverse complement.
TGAGAATAAGAAAAAGATAGCTGGGCCTTTCCCACAGTTTAATACCCTTTCTTCCTAGACTCACAGAAGCAAGTGTAGAATTTGCTTTTTCATCTGCTTTTCCTAATCTTTTCTTTTTTTAAGAAAATGTAACTCGTGATATTTCCTACAACTGAAGGAATTAGAAATATGGTAGTTTTAAATATCAGCAACAGGACTAAAAGTTTCAAATTCATAAGCATTTTAGCTTTGGATATAAAATAGTGTCTGAAAATGTTAGGTAAGATTTTTCTTCAGTTATTTTGTATATCAGTTATTTTATATTTCTGGTAACATCTGACAATAGCATTTTTAAAAGAAACAATTGTTTTTCTCTAGATGTCGAGTGAAGATATGTTTGACTATTTGACGTACAGAGCAAAGGTAATTATTTAGAAAAAAACCACACACACATGCACACACAAAACAAGTGCTCTAAAACTTACAAAGATGTAAACAGAGATATTCATGCACAGTTTAGAAAATAGCCATTTCTTTTTTATTTATTTATTTATTTTTTATTTTTTATTGGTGTTCAATTTACTAACATACAGAATAACCCCCAGTGCCCGTCACCCATTCACTCCCACCCCCCCGGCCTCCTCCCCTTCCAACACCCCTAGTTCGTTTCCCAGAGTTAGCAGTCTTTACGTTCTGTCTCCCTTTCTGATATTTCCCACACATTTCTTCCCCCTTCCCTTATATTCCCTTTCACTATTATTTATATTCCCCAAATGAATGAGAACATATAATGTTTGTCCTTCTCCGACTGCCTTACTTCACTCAGCATAATACCCTCCAGTTCCATCCACGTTGAAGCAAATGGTGGGTATTTGTCATTTCTAATAGCTGAGTAATATTCCATTGTATACATAAACCACATCTTCTTTATCCATTCATCTTTCGTTGGACACCGAGGCTCCTTCCACAGTTTGGCTATCGTGGCCATTGCTGCTATAAACATCGGGGTGCAGGTGTCCCGGCGTTTCACTGCATCTGTATCTTTGGGGTAAATCCCCAGCAGTGCAATTGCTGGGTCGTAGGGCAGGTATATTTTTAACTGTTTGAGGAACCTCCACACAGTTTTCCAGAGTGGCTGCACCAGTTCACATTCCCACCAACAGTGTAAGAGGGTTCCCTTTTCTCCACATCCTCTCCAACATTTGTTGTTTCCTGCCTTGTTAATTTTCCCCATTCTCACTGGTGTGAGGTGGTATCTCATTGTGGTTTTGATTTGTATTTCCCTGATGGCAAGTGATGCAGAGCATTTTCTCATGTGCGTGTTGGCCATGTCTATGTCTTCCTCTGTGAGATTTCTGTTCATGTCTTTTGCCCATTTCATGATTGGATTGTTTGTTTCTTTGGTGTTGAGTTTAATAAGTTCTTTATAGATCTTGGAAACTAGCCCTTTATCTGATATGTCATTTGCAAATATCTTCTCCCATTCTGTAGGTTGTCTTTGAGTTTTGTTGACTGTATCCTTTGCTGTGCAAAAGCTTCTTATCTTGATTAAGTCCCAATAGTTCATTTTTGCTTTTGTTTCTTTTGCCTTCGTGGATGTATCTTGCAAGAAGTTACTATGGCCGAGTTCAAAAAGGGTGTTGCCTGTGTTCTTCTCTAGGATTTTGATGGAATCATGTCTCACATTTAGATCTTTCATCCATTTTGAGTTTATCTTTGTGTATGGTGCAAGAGAGTGGTCTAGTTTCATTCTTCTGCATGTGGATGTCCAATTTTCCCAGCACCATTTATTGAAGAGACTGTCTTTCTTCCAATGGATAGTCTTTCCTCCTTGATCGAATATTAGTTGCCCATAAAGTTCAGGGTCCACTTCTGGATTCTCTATTCTGTTCCACTGATCTATGTGTCTGTTTTTGTGCCAGTACCACACTGTCTTGATGACCACAGCTTTGTAGTACAACCTGAAATCTGGCATTGTGATGCCCCCAGATATGGTTTTCTTTTTTAAAATTCCCCTGGCTATTCGGGGTCTTTTCTGATTCCACACAAATCTTAAAATAATTTGTTCTAACTCTCTGAAGAAAGTCCATGGTATTTTGATAGGGATTGCATTAAACGTGTATATTGCCCTGAGTAACATTGACATTTTCACAATATTAATTCTGCCAATCCATGAGCATGGAATATTTTTCCATCTCTTTGTGTCTTCCTCAATTTCTTTCAGAAGTGTTCTATAGTTGTGAGGGTATAGATCCTTTACATCTTTCACCATGACCAAGTAGGATTTATCCCTGGGACACAAGGCTGGTTCAACACCCGTAAAACAATCAATGTGATTCATCATATCAGCAAGAGAAAAACCAAGAACCATATGATCCTCTCATTGGATGCAGAGAAAGCATTTGACAAAATACAGCATCCATTCCTGATCAAAACTCTTCAGAGTGTAGGGATAGAGGGAACTTTCCTCGACATCTTAAAAGCCATCTATGAAAAGCCCACAGCAAATATCATTCTCAATGGGGAAGCACTGGGAGCCTTTCCCCTAAGATCAGGAACAAGACAGGGATGTCCACTCTCACCACTGCTGTTCAACATAGTACTGGAAGTCCTAGCCTCAGCAATCAGACAACAAAAAGACATTAAAGGCATTCAAATTGGCAAAGAAGAAGTCAAACTCTCCCTCTTCGCCGATGACATGATACTCTACATAGAAAACCCAAAAGTCTCCACCCCAAGATTGCTAGAACTCATACAGCAATTCGGTAGCGTGGCAGGATACAAAATCAATGCCCAGAAGTCAGTGGCATTTCTATACACTAACAATGAGACTGAAGAAAGAGAAATTAAGGAGTCAATCCCATTTACAATTGCACCCAAAAGCATAAGATACCTAGGAAAATAGCCATTTCAAGACAGATGAAATTTTGTGACCCAGGAGGGATGCCTGGGTGGCTCAGGGGTTGAGCATCTGCTTTCGGCTCAGGGCGTGATCCAGGGATCCTGGGATTTGAGTCTGCATCAGGCTCCCTGCGAGGAGCCTGCTTCTCCCTCTGCCTATGTCTCTGCCTCTCTCTGTGTGTCTCTCATGAATAAATAAATAAAACCTTTTTTTTTTTTTTTTTTTTTAAAAAAAAAAGGAGGGATCCCTGGGTGGCGCAGCGGTTTAGCGCCTGCCTTTGGCCCAGGGCACGATCCTGGAGACCCGGGATCTAATCCTACGTCGGGCTCCCGGTGCAAGGAGCCTGCTTCTCACTCCGCCTATGTCTCTGCCTCTCTCTCTCTCTATCTCTCTCTCTCTATCTGTGATTATCATAAATCAATTTAAAAAATTTAAAAAAAAAAGGAAAAAAGAAATTTTATGATCCAGGAAAGTCAAAACTAAAATCGTTTAATAAGGGCAATGACTGAAGCATGCTCATATAAAGTATTTCCTCAAAGTCTCTAACATATTAGCAACTATATAATAGACATTATGGAAAGAAAAATACAATGTTTTAAAGTAGCAAAAACAGTTTTAACTTTGTACTAACATAAAAAAATACATGCTAAAAACTCAAGTCTGGTAAGATCTTCTTCAATCTGGGAGTAAAAGGGGGGAAATATTTGTTCAAAGTAGTATCAGTAGTGCATCTTACCACAAAGAGAGTGCAATCAAGACATAACATGTTAGGTACACCTATCTTTTCTTTTTACCAGCAGTCAGTTACTTCTTCATGGAAGTACTGTCTAATCTATTTCAGTACAACCCCTGATTTAGCTTAATTTTTAAAAATAGGCAAGTAAACTTTTCTTTTCATAACCCAAAGGAAACATTTTTGAATTGAAGAGTTCCCTTCCACCTGAAATCAATACATTTGATAAGGCTTTCATTTATTGCTTTGTATCCTCTTGCTCTTCAATATACGGTGCCTGTCAGTAGTTGCCAAGCAACCATGACAATTGTGTGGTTCATATACAGTGGGCATGCATTCATTGCCATTATGTTGTACCAGGTGTGTGCGTGTGCGTGTGCGTGTGTGTGCACACTTAGAATACAACTACGGATCAGAATGAGACTCTTACAATAAACAAAGATAAGTGGAGATATACGAAACCTTTGCTAAGCATCTGTCACTTACATTAGGTAATTTAGAAGCCTTTTTATTCTGATTCTTTATGAATGAAGATTTCAAGAAAATTGATCTTTTTGTGAAATTTAGAAAAATTTATTTTTATATCTATATTCAACTTACTAGGTAAGTGTATTCATATATTTGATGGGCTTAGAGGATGAAGGATTTTGAAGAATAGCTAACATGCAGGCAGGTATTGCAGGAGAAGGCTGTCAAGATTGTAGGTGTATAGGTAAGGGTGTGTAAATGCTCTTATCCTAGGCACTCATCTTGTTTCAAGTTCATTCACTAGCTCTTCAGTCGCCACCTATATTTATAAGCTGAAGAAGAAAAAGCTATAATATGAACATACTGAAAGTCTGTCTGTCTAGAATGAACAAAGTAGGCCAGGAATCATTGCTTTATGTGACATTTCTTAAAAAAATTTTTTTTTGAAATAAAGAAAGGTTTTTGAGACGTTCAACTGTTTTGCTTATTTATGAGACTAATCTTTGGAGTAGCATTGTATTAAAAAAAAACTTTTCTTTTTAATACCACAGTAAAAGTTATGAAGGTTTTCCCACTGAGTATGGTATCAAACTAGTTAGCCACTCATGCCAAAAGCTGTGACAATATGTGACCAATTCTGTCATCATTCAGTGATCTTTGAGACCCCATGACTGGATGCCACTTTTATATGCTCAGTTTTCTTGTCTTTCCCAAGAAGCAATTTGTTTTAAATAATCTGGTCATTTCTGAAACTCCATTTAAAAGCTATTACCTGGAAGAAGTATTTAATCTCTTCTGTGTGACCTAAACAGGTAAAACTATGTTCAATGAGCAAATACTACTGAAATTCAGATATTTGCTCTTATTTGTTCTCAGAGATGTCCTATCATGGAAGACAGTAAGATAAGTGCAGTGAGTGGTTTTCAAGATCACTGTTGACAATATGTATATCCTACTAATATAAAAGAGATAACTTAGGGAGTTTGTATTTTTATATACACACAAAATTTACTTGTATTTTATTATTTAATATGCACATATATAATTTACTTTAACATTAATTGATCTTAAAATGAACTAATATCCTATTAAAACTGTGATATGATTGTTTTAATTATATGTATGTATATTTATTTACTTTTCATTTATTAATAAAAAAATCTTATTGAAGAATATCATGTACATAAAGGTAAAGATGATTCAGAGATAAGGGGGAAATCCCAAAGAGAATATGCAAATTATTAAACTTTAACACATCAGTAGACTAGATGTTCTTCATGATTCCCTAAAAATCTAAGTTTTATTTTATGAACAAGATTCAAATATAACCTAACATGGGCCAAAAACCCATTCATCATCAGAGATTGCACTATAGGGATAATCTTAAAAGGGATTGTGACAAATGTTTTTCTGAGACTTGGTAGTTATTACATGCATGCTTACCAAGGTACATTTGATACATCTTGGTGTCCTACAATTCAACTCAATTCTAATATTATCTACCTGAAGATAGTATAACAGGTAGATAATAGTATCACAGGTTAGAGGCTCAGCCCCACAAGACTGATCCCCACTCCCTATTTCAGAAGCTAGTTTTTAGCTATCACCTGTGCTTCTGACACTCTCTTCCCCCTAAAGATCAGAGGTTCCCCTCTTCCCTAAAGATCAAAGTGGCTCACAGAACTCAGAAATAACATTCCTCTTACACTGTGACTGCTTTATTGCAAATGGATGTAATTTAGGAATAGCAGATGGAAGAGGTACATAGGGCCCAGTATCTGGGAAGGGGCATGGAGCTTTCATACTCTCTCCACACCTGCCACTCTCCCCACATTTCCATGTGTCCATCAACCTGAAAGGTCTTGGAACTCTATGGAGACTTTAGGAGGTTTTTATGGACTCTTCATGACATAGGCACAATTGATTACATCATTGCTCATTAGTGACTGATTCAACCTCCAGCTCCTCTTCACTCCCCAGAGGTCAGGGAGGTAGAAATGAAAGCTCTCACCTTCTTTCACATGGTTGGCTCCTCTGGCAACCAGCCTTCATCCTTAGGTGCTTTCCAAAAGTTCCCTCATTAATATAACAAAAGATATCTTTATTACTCTCATACTTAGAAAATTCCAAGGGTTTTAGGAGCTCTGTGAAATCATGCACAAAAACCAAATATATATTTCATAAAAATCACAGTACCTCCTATCAAAATGAATGCAGATCTCCCAGCTATATCAACCCGAACCTCTAAGTACTTGGCAGAGCTGTAAGAGTGCAACAGTAATTGGAACTTTTTCTTTACCTCAGCCTAACAAAAAGAAATATGAAATACTTACTGAACTATCCAAAAGGAGAATATTTCACCAGATAAATAAATACCTTGTGTTAGTGTCAGGGAATACATAGTAAAGCCATGATACTTATTTTATTCTGAGGTTAGTAAGAACTTTAAAATATATTTATGAGCCTGAATATATTTTTACATGACAGGCAATCCTTGAGATTTCACGTATGCAAGATGCCGCCTATTAAACTTCTAATTTTTTTGGCCATTTAGTGTATTTACCTGTCACATTAATTGCCATAAGTCCAAATTCGGCAATGTATGTTGTACTAAAAAAGAATAAGTGGATATTTTAATAACCATATACTTAAGCTTCCATCTGTTTTCAAAGATTGCAAGTATATTTTTTGCTATCACATATTAAAGCTTAGTGCCTGAAAAAAACTATACAATTGTGCAGTTACTTGAAATATATTATCAGACATTCTTTCACTTTTGTAATGCAAAGGTCTAATTTATTTATGTTAAAAAAGAAACAAGAAGCTCAAGATAGAGTAATTTGTGCTAAATCCCACATCAACAAATCAAGACCTAATAACTAACCTGCTGTAAATTCAGTCTCTATCAGGAATGTGACCTTTAAACCAAGCTGGTATTACCTGGTCAGCACTAGTGGGGTAATATGCCTGATAGACACTTGCATTCCACCAGAGAAGGGTGACCTTGCCTGGAAAAGTCTACTCTTAGCTAGAAACTTCCTTTTTCTACCTCCTCATGCCTTCCATTTTGTACAGCTCTCTGGAACTCACTTCTACTGCTAAATTGGGATGCTGCCCAATCAGGAATAATTAATAATCAGGAATAATAGACAAGTAGTTCTCTAAATTTAGACAGCTGCATTTTATTTTGTAACATTTGTAACACCCATGATTTAAGTGACTAAACAAAATTACTTTAAAATACATAACAATAATATAGTTCAAAAATCAACACATCCAAAATATGGCATTTCAGGGGGCTTATATCCTCAAATAGGTAGTTGAAGGTGGAGAACAAGTCAACAGGGATGGCAATAATAAATTTTGGAAAAAGAAGAAAAAAATAAACTTTTCTTTCTCAAGGTCTGAAATAATTGAGAAATGGAGTTAGGTATGTAAAAATCATATTTTGCTTTATTGCTAATAATGACAAAATTAGGTTATGTCTTCAGATATGTCAAAAGGGAGATGAGGAGTCAGGGAGAGGTGAAGAATCTTACTACAGTGGCCTTCCCTCTATTGTGAGTAAATTAACTGTAAGTTATAAGCAACTTATATTGCAGAGTGCTCTCTTTGATTAAAAATGAACTCAAAGCTTTATCTCACTTTATCATCAAAATAACTCTTAAATACACCTAAATCAATGGTCACTATCAAAATAATACCATTACATTGGGGTGCCTGAGTGGCTCAGTGGGTTAAGTGTCCAACTTCTGATTTTAGCTCAGGTCATGATCTCAGGATTAGGAGATTGAACCTCACATCAGGTTCTGTGCTGGGCATGGAGTCTGCTTCGAATCTCTCTCTCCCTCTCCTTCTGTTCCTCCTCTACCCTCTTTGTTTCTCCCTCTCTAAAAGAAAAAAAAAAGAAATAATACCATAATAATAATAATAATAATAACAATAATAATAATAATAAATGGTATTCTCTAAAAATGACAGAAGAGGAAACCAAAGGATAGACTTTGGGAATAGAGCTCATAAAAGTTTGTAGAGCTCACTAGTAGAAGCACGGACACACTTTGGAAACTGGCATAAAGCAGGGATGCATATATGTTCTGGCACAGCAACAAAATAGCTGTGTGATATTTAGTTGTTTCCATCACATCTCTGAACCTTTACCCCTGTTTCCTATCTTTCAGTCAACTACAACTATATCTGTTTCTAGGTTATTGGGGCAAGGTGTAGTTAAACTGAATTAGATAATATTTGAAATAATATTTGACATGTGGTCAACTTTTAACAAGTGGTAGTTCCTGTTCTTTCTTCCTACCCCCCAATTCTTTGTTCCCAATCCTGGGCTTTTCTGTTATTCTACAGTATCTTTCTGTATCAAAGTATTCCTAACTTGGAATAGATTAGGCAAGTAATATGTAATATATCCATTCAAAAAGAAATGTAAACATTGGCACAGGCAAAGAATCTGGATTCCTAATTAAACACTAGCAGGCATGGTATGGTACATCATAGCTTCATAGGAATGTTTACTAGTTCTGCCTGCAGCACTTGATGGTTCAATTGCCTATCATTGTGACAATCACTGCGCTTCTGCCTATGATATGATATGTAAATATATTTCAACATCAGACCTTTATGAGACCTTATGCAAGAAATAGGAAGATATTTTATTATTTAATTAAAAATTTCCAACTTCTACAAGAGTTTTTTCCTTACTTGAGGGCAATAATGTATTGGCCTGGAAATAAACAATAGGATGTCAGAACTTCTGTGCTACCTTGAAAAAGCATGATGGCACTAAATTATTTAGGCAGCCATTGCCTATTGGCATTATTATACTCTTGGGACAGTAATTTTTAATAAATATTTTACAAGAGTTAAATCATATTTCTACTTTTATACTCTATGAATTTCAAGAGTGATCATAATTTCACTATTTGAGTCCCCATAAATTTTATTCATAGAAACAAAATAAATAAGCGAGTATCTCAACATTCACTCATTATTATAATACTCAATGCTTCAATAATTTATCTAAAGAAAGAATAAAAAAAGATACTTCCATGGGCATAGTATGTGTATATAACTTATGGGAAAATGGTTAAAAGCAAGGTAATTGAGCTTTACTCAATTTAGTCATAGGTTCATCAATTCAATCATTCAGCATTTATAGTATGTTAAGTATCCACACTGTTCTAAGCATAGAACTATATCCTGGCTTATTTATTTAAGGTGCTTTACCATGTTATTGGAAATGGACAATTCTTACTTAATTATTAACTTCAGGAAACTAAGTATCATGTACACAATCAGTTTCTATACTGAGTAAAAATAAACATTTCTTGTTGCCAGTTTATAAAGGTGTGATGAAAATTCAAGTGCTAATCTGTGAGCTCCTTTTTTTTCCCTACAACTAAGCAACTATCATGATCTCATGCAGTAGAATAAAAATTTTAAAGATTATCATCTTTATTGTTTTCATCCTAGTAATTTCTCAATGTTGACCTAAATCAGCAGGCTTTATTCACAAAATTCTCACTGACTCAATGCCATTTATACAGTATCTCAGCATGTTACCAATGTCTATTGACTTTTCTTACTTAGAACTCATCTTAACAATTTGCAATTTACTTTAAAAATGGTATTGTTGCCTCCTAGAATACTATGCTTGATTACTTTTCCTCAATCCTTTTAGAAAATTAGTCTCATTCTGATACTTCACTCTTCCTTTGAGTTTTAAATAGGAGATCATTAGCTCTAAGATTGTGTACTCGATGTTTTAGCTTTGTCCTAAACTCTTAAGCACCTCAGAGAAGCCTTTGCAGATATTTATTGATCTGCATACCCTGTCATGTACTACTTGGGAAAATACAAGAAATACTGCTGAACATTGATGGTCCCCTACAGAAGCTAACAATCTGAAAATATTTAAGTTTCCATAAAAATTGATGGAGTAAGATAGAGATCAGGGATATAAGATCAATGATAACCTCATCATCATATAGGATTAAAATTGTTAGATTTCCCCAATTTATTAGTGTCTAAAGTTATACACACTAATATTTTTTTCAGATTCTGGACTATACATAATGCCAATTATATTTCATTTGCCAGCTTATAGTGGGGTCTTTTTGTATTCTAGGATCCACTTGAATCTGGATGTGGTATCTTGGACGACACAGAATGAAATGCAAGATAATAAGAAGGATACGAAATGGATCGTAAAGCTTCTGCTCAGAAGACTTTATGTCACCTCTTCTACTTCACTCATCAAACCAAGCCATGTGTCTGAGCTTTATGGCAACAGGACAGAGACCCAGTACTAGTAACATGATATGGAATAGAGATGTATAATCCTATTATAGGTGGGACAACAAATAATTGGAAATAAATTAAAATCTTGGGTTACAAATTGTTATTTTCCTCTCTTTAAATCACAGAATATGTTTATTCCTCCTCTAGGAAGATTTTTTTAAAAACCAACTCAAAGTCTAGGACTTTGTAATAATTTCTACATCTGGCTCATTACAGCTCCTCTTGATCTGGGATTTATGAAATAAGATGTCGGATTATTTGTCTCTCCTCTCCAACAAAAGTACATAGTCATAGGAAAAGAACAAAATAATTGCAATAAATACTTCCATTTGAAAGAGGGAAAATAGAAGGTATATATACAATACATAGTCACTAGCTCATAATTTAAAATCTTGTCAGTAATGTTCCCAGTTTATGTCCTAGTAATGCTCCCTGCGCCTACTTGTTCTTCAGTCTATCAATCTCCATGTTCCTGGCTCGGCCTCTTACATGATCTTTTCTTTGTAGTATCTTTGTTAGAATCAACACATATGGAGGGAGCTGCTTCTTGCCTATAGAAATGGGAGTCTGGGGCACCTGAATGGCTCAGTTGGATAAGCACCTGCCTTTGACTCACAGCATGATCTCAAGGTCCTGGGATCAAGTCCTGCAGTCCTGCAGATTGGGCTCTCTGCTCAGCATGGAGTCTGCTTCCCCCTCCACCCCTGCCTCCTGTTTGTGCTCTCTTGTGCTTTCTGTCAAATAAATAAATAAAATCTTTAAAAAATATATAGAAATGTGAGTCTGAGTAAAATGTATTTGTTTTGAACAGTCATAATCATGTTTAATCCCAGTGAACTTTTTGAATATGACAAGTTTGCAAAAAAAACTTAGCTTTTTATCTATTTGATCCCAGTACATTTTATGTGATAGTGGTAAACCCACCATTCTTTTTGATATATGCCTCTTTCTTCAGGTTTCAATGGCAAATTCATGCCCTTAATCTTGTTTTCTTGAGCCATCTAGTCCACTGAAAGTTTAAATGAGCACATCTTAACCAATTAAACAACTTTAAAAAATTTTTTGAAGACCATGCTCCTGAGTAGGACCTAAGATTGACTCTAATTAGCTTTCTGTCGTATCTATTCTCATTATCTCATCTTGGATTATGAGTTTTCTGGCTTCCTAGTCATTAGTATTTGGCAGGGAAAGAACACGGCATAGACTTTGATCAGAGATTCTCTAGATACTAAGGTTCCCTCTTTCCCTGTATAATTCTCTGCTTTGCCAGAACAGGAAAGTTTCATCTTGTTTTACAGGTTTGAAGTAGCAAAGAATACTGATTCTGAATAATCACACATTCTTCTAAATCTACTATTTTATGCCTAAAACAGAAGTTTAAAAACAAATATTGCATTTTTGTGTTCTTCTCTATTATCCTCCTCTCAAGACAAATATGGTGAATTTCCTA